>NC_086102.1:131713507-132053507 GCF_963921235.1 Mobula hypostoma | reverse complement strand
AGAGGTACAGTCGATGTTTCGGGCTGAGACCCTTAGTCAGGACTCAAGACAGTCCTGACGAAGGGTCTCAGCCCGAAATGTCAACTGTACCTCTTTCTATAGATGCTGCCTGGCCTGCTGCGTTCACCAGCAACTTTGATGTGTGTTGCTTATTAGCTGGTGCATGTTGTGCAGTCTGTCGTTTTGCAGCAGCAGTAAGAAATATGTACAACATATAAATAAATTAATGGAAAAAGTGACACAGTCACCGAAGTGCTGTTCCTGACGGATAAAGCTTAACCGTGAAGATAATAATACTTGATGTAACTACTCTGAATTTATATTCCTCATCTGACATTGGGGCCTGGCTGTGAATGTTTGATATGTCAGTGGGGAGAGAGTTTTACCATTCAAAGTTCAAAGTAAAATTTATTATCAGAGTTACGTACATGTCACCACATACAACCCTGAGGTTCTTTTTCCTGCAGGCATACCTAGCAAATCTATAGAACAGTAACTGTAAACAGGATCTGTAAACTGTAAACAAACTGGGCAAATGTACATTCTTAACCAGTTTTGAAATTTTTATTTATTTATTTTTTTAGTGAGACCACACAGTACTGGGCTCTCCGGGCCCAATGAGTCTATGTTGCCCAATTACACCCCATTGACCAGTTAATCTACTAACCCGTACATCATTAATCTACTAACCCGTACGTTGTTAATCTACAAGTTAATCTACTAACCCGTACATCATTAATCTACTAACCCGTACGTCGTTAATCTACAGGTTAATCTACTAACCCGTACATTAATCTACAAGCTAATCTACGAACCCGTACATCATTAATCTACTAACCCGTACGTCGTTAATCTACAAGTTAATCTACTAACCTGTACATCATTAATCTACTAACCCGTACGTCATTAATCTACAAGTTAATCTACTAACCCGTACATCATTAATCTACTAACCTGTACGTAGTTAATCTACTCACCTATACGTCGTTAATCTACTAACCCGTATGTTAATCTACAAGTTAATCTACTAACCCGTATGTTAATCTACAAGCTAATCTACTAACCTGTACGTTGTTAATCTACTAACCCGTACGTTAATCTACAAGTTAATCTACTGACCCATACGTAGTTAATCTACTAACCCATACGCTGTTAATCTACTAACCCGTACATCATTAATCTACTAACCAGTACGTTAATCTACAAGTTAATCTACTAACCCATATGTCGTTAATCTACTAACCCATACGTCGTTAATCTAATAACCCGTACGTTGTTAATCTACTAACCCATACGTTGTTAATCTACTAACCTGTACGTCGTTAATCTACTAACCCATACGTCGGTAATTTACTAATCTGTACGTTGTTAATCTACTAACCCGTACGTCGTTGGACTGTGGGAGGAAACCAGAGCACCCGGAGGAGGGAGGGAGGGAGGTCACGGTGAGAATGTACAAACCCCTTACAGGCAGAGGTGGGAACTGAACCCGGGTTTACTGGTGCTGTCATAGCATAAACCCAACCACCATGCTACTGTGCTGCCCTGTTTTAAAGAGGTTTGTTTTCATATTTACATGTTCACATTGATTTAATCCGAATATTTACTTTGGTACGCAAAGTAAAGCATGACCATTCTTACCCAGAATGCTCTCCAGTGCCCTGTGTTGCCCATAGGTCCTGTACGATCTCTAGAGAGCTACCCGTCACCTCATACTCCCTTTCCAGCGGCATCCGGGCCTGTACATATCATCAGAAGAGGAGCCTCAATAGAGTGGATGTGGAGAGGGTGTTTCCTATGGTGGGAGAGTCTAAGACCAGAGATCACAGCCTCAGAATTGAGGGATGTTCATTTAGAACGGAGGTGAGAAGGAGTTTCTTTAGCCAGAAGGTGATAGATCTGGAAAATTCATTGCCACAAGTGACTGTGGAGGCCAAGTCATTAGTTATATTTGACAGATTCTTGATTCGTCAGGGGATGAAGGGATTTGGGGATGAGGGCAGGGGATTGGGGCTGAGAGTAAAATGAATCAGCCATGATGAAATGGGATTAGTTTAAAATGTCAGTGGTCACATGGACAATGTGGTCAGAGGGGTCTGGTCCTGTACTGTTCTTTGGAAGTTCAGTATACCTGGTATGTTGGGTGAGGCTGACTGAATTGTCTGTAGGAAGGATTCTGGTTAATTTGACAACTTCACCTATTTTATACAATTGAGGAAACTTGCAGCAAATTCCCTTTAAGTACCAGGGGAAGTGAATACCAGTTACTTTGACCTGGCAGTAGGAGAGTAGCTTGAGTAGCCAGTGATGGGTCAGAGTTCAAACAGGTGACTCATGACTTTGATTGGCTGGCACCTAACGCTTCTTAAATTGACAGGAGGACCAGTGAGCGAGTCAGCCCGAGGAGCAAAGGTCAACGACGAGAGAAGGGCCAAGGGAGGAGGGAAGGTCGGCCGCCGACGACAACAAGGCCTTGGTGACACAGAGGAGATGGCGCGAGGGGAAAATGGAAATCCGCGTCCATCTGAGCACACTCGTCACAACACTGACTACAACTCGGTGTACGAGAGGGAGCACGCTCAGGGTACCAGGAAAACTACACGTGGTAAGTGTCTGACTAAACCAACAGCCCAGGGTGTATCTGGAGTTGGACCAAGTGAGCATCTTGTCTCAGGGATGGCTTTCATCTAATGAGTGATTTAAAGAATCAAAGAACATTAACCCTCCCCTTCTGAAACCCAATAAAATCCATCTCCTCCATGCTGGCTTGGGGGAATAAACTTTCATCATCTTGTGATGGCCAAGGAGTAGTCCAACCAGGGGGTCCCCCAACTCACTTTGTCCGCAACCCCCCCCCACCACCAAATATCAGGAAAGGAGGCTGAAGTGTATTCAGAACCTGAGGAGAAATCCCTTTAGATGTTCAAACAGGGGCTGCAGCCTCATGTTCTGTACATAGATGGGACACTAACACACCTGTGACTATCTGTTGGAAACCTGAGGAACAGAGACTTACATCATTACTTTAACCGGCTGCTCAGTGCTCACTCCGGTCTACTCGTAACCTTTGAATTCCTGACGGATCGGTACCTTTCCCACAGGTTCCACCCACAATAAAACTGCTGCTGTCTCTCCCATGACAGCCTGGTCCCAGTCAGAACACGGGAGTCTGGGTACAGACGAGGAACTGGGGTCACCGACTGGCCGTGGGGAAGAGTGAGTATTATTGTTCTAATGAAGACTCCCTCTGCTTGCTCAGGATGTCACTCAGAAGGTGTGGGCCACCACTGCCTCACCATGGGTTGCTCTCACCTCTTCAGCTCCCTTTCTACACATCTCTGTTTACTCAAGCTTCTGACCCGTGCCTCGTCTCGCAGAGATAAACAGAAGCACATGGACAGATCCCGTGTAACTTTGGTTAATGTTATATTCATTGATGGAAGTTTTATGTAGATATAAGTTTCTTCACTGGCAAGAAAGCCTATTCCCCAAGGTCACAAATCGACAGTAAAATCATCCCTGTAGATATGTTCATACGGTGATTTATGGTAATTAGAATTTAATGCTTGGAAGTGTGATGGAAGCAGATTCAATAACAACTTTTAATTTGTACTTAAGGAATTAATTGCCGGGTTGCGGGGGAATAAGATGAATTGGATGCCCCTGCCCAGGATCGAACACCAAATAAACCTGGACAATTTCCTCCGTGTCTGCTTCCAGCTTCTTGCATTTTTTAATTTCAGATTTCTAGCATCCGGAGTTTTTTTGATTTTCTTCCTGGAGGAATCTTGTATGTTTCACCAAGATCAGAAGAGTGCTATTGAAAAGAATAAGGGCGTATCTCATTGAAACCTACTGACTACTGAGAGCTCTAGATAGAGTGGTCATGTAGGGGATGTTTCTGATAGTGGAAGAGTCTATGACAGAGCACACAGCCTCAGAATACAAGGATGCCCCTTTAGAACAGAGATGAGGAGCAATTACTTTAGCCAGAGTTTGGGAATCTGTGGAATTCTTTGCCACAGATGGCTGTGGGTATATTTAAAGCAGAAATAGACAGGTATTTAATTTAGCAAGGATGTCAAAGCTTATGGGAAATAGGCAGGAGAATGGGGTTGAGAAGGAAGATAAATGGGTCATGATTGACTGGAGGAGTGGACTTGATGGGCCAAATGGCCCAGTTCTGCCCCTATGCCTTGTGGTCTGTAGATTTTCATGTACACAGTCACTGTATATTATGGAGGGCAGAGTACCCAGGAACACAGTGTGGCCAAACTAGCCACTAGTCCAAGGAATTAACCTGTTAATGGCCCCATATCTGCTCATGGTACAGGGTGCCCATCTTCATCTCCCTGACTTCTGTGTGGGGTCTGTGATGATTTCAAAGACTTCCAGAGCTGACAGGAAGTGATGTTCCTGTTGTCGTGTTGCTTGCAGCATTTCCCAGTCGTGCAAAGTATGGCCAGGGTTGTTGGTGAAATTAAGACCATAAGACATAGGAGCAGAAATAGGCCCATCGAGTCTGCTATGCCTTTCAGACATGGGTGACCTTTATTCCCCGTTCTCAACCCTATTCTCCTGCCTTCTCCCCGTAACCTTTGACACCCTTACTAATCAAGAACCTGTTAGCCTCCTCTTTAAGTGTACACAATGACTTGGCCTCCACAGCCGTCTGTGAAAATGTATAAATGGACAGCCACCCCTCCTGCAAGACAGGGGGTGTCTTGTCCCCGTAGGTGATAGGGTCATAGAGCATTAGGCACAGAAACAGCCTCTTCAGCCAAGCTGATCTATGATAAACTATTATTCTGCCTGGTCCCATCGACCTAACATAGCCCTCACATCCATGTACCTATCCAAACTTCTCTTAGATATTGAAATCGAACTTCTGCCACATCTACCACTTCTGCTGGCAGCTTGTTCCACACTCACCACCCTCTAACTGAAGAAGTTCCCTCTCATGTTCCCTTTAAGCATTTCACCTTTCACCCTTAATTTATGGCCTGTAGTTCTCGTCTCACCCATGCTCTGTTCGGTGCAGTGAGGATGGACACCCTCCCAGAGCCAGCCGGAGGAGAAAGCAGCGAGAGGACGGCTTTGTAGCTGAAGAGGATTCGGAGGGTGACGTTGGAGACTGGGAGGCAGAGCCGTGGAGTGAACTATCCGAGCGAAGAACTGAAATCAACGCCGTGAGTTGGACAAAATCCTCTCCTTCAAGGTCAGACTGGTATCCTAGACATCAATCTGGGATAAAGATCAGCTTCCTGCTCTGCCAGGTGATCTGGGGGCATTAAAAATGTCTGCCAGTTTAGGGCTTGTGGGTATGGTTTCTGAGCAGGATGGCTTGTGTTGGTGGCCTGAGGATAAGGCGGAAGGTATTTTTTTGTGAAACATTGTGCAATTGTTTTCTGTTCACAGAAGAAACAGAAAGCCAAAAAGAGAGGAAGGAAAAGTTCCAGCCAGGACCCAAATATGGAGGAGGCCGACTGGGCACCCAGCAGTGCAGGAAGGTCGAGAGAGTCCGCAGGATCGGTCCTGGTTCCGGGGGGAAGCTCGCCGTCAGAGCAAGGGACGTCACGTAGGAGGCCAGCAGCAAACAATCCCTCCCAGCCCAGGAGCTCCCTGACCCCAAACAGGCCACTGGGAGGAAAGAAGAACAACAGACGCGCTGAGTTTGTTGTAGGTGAGCAGTGTGGGTGGTGGGGGGCTTTTTCATGTGGCAGAGACTCCACAACCCCAGCGTGTCATAAACATCGGAGGTTTTGCCGACGCTGGAAATCCAGAGCAACCCCCAAAAATGCTGGAGGAACTCAGCAGGTCAGGCAGCATCTATGGAAATGAATAAACAGTCGACGTTTCGGACCAAGACCTTTCATCAGGACTGTGTGAGTTAATCTTAAATATCCAGAGATTAATGCAAAATGTTGGGGAAACTCATCATGTCAGGCAGCATCTATGGAGTCTTCTTTTTCTGGCACTACCTTTCCAGTCCTGATGAAGGGTCTCGGCCCGAAACATTGAGTGTTTATTTCTTTCCATAGATGCTGCCTGACCTGCTGAGTTGCTCCAGCATTTTGCGAGTGTGTTATAACCCCAGTAGGTCTGGCTTTAGTGCTGTAGGCACAGAGTGAGTGAAATGCAATAGCAGTTGAGCTCTGCCCCTCATTTCTTCAGGAAGACCCAGAGAGAACAGAGCCCGGCAACAGCAGAGGAAGGCGAGGAGAGGGAGTGAGGTGGAGGAGGACGTTGTCACCCAGATCGGCTCGGAGACGTGTGGGTTGCACTCCCCCAGCGGAAGAAGCATGCCAACCACAGGATCAGCTGGTGCAGCCGAGGCAGGCGTGAACTCCAGTTCTACTGATGTCAGAGCTGTGGGCTCGGGGGAAGAAGGAGCATGGTTCAGAGGACAAATGGATGTAAGTAACGTGGGTGAAACGGATCAAAGTGGAAGTTAGGCAAACCCGGGGAATTGCTATAAAGGGAAAATCAAAGTATGTCACCATCAACTACCCTGAGATTCATTTTCTTGCAGGCATTTACATAAAGAAATACAATAGGGGCTTTGGGGTTCTTGCGTTTAACTGTCATTCATTCTTTGGGGCACTCCTCTGTTTGTGAAGAAAAAGAATTTCAGGATGTATATTGTATGCATTTCTGACATTAAATGTGCCTATTGAATTTATGAAATAAAACTATACGCAAGTAAAGACCGACAAGCAACCATTGTGCAAAAGAAGATAAATTGTGCAAACGTAAATGGTGGGGTCCTTGAAAGTGAGTCTGTGGGCTGTGGAATCAGTTCAGAGTTGAGGTGAGTGAGGTTATCCACACTTGTTCAAGAGCCTGATGGTGGAAGGGTAATGACTGTTCCTGAACCTGTTGGTGTGGTACCTCTTGCCTGATGTACGAGCGAGAAGAGAACGCGGCCCGGATGGCGGGGGCCCTTGATGATGGATGCTGCCGCCTTGTAACAGCGTTCCTTGTGAATCTGCTCAAAGGTGTAGGGCTAAGATGGAGCTTTCTCCATTAAGTGGAAACCCACCATCTCTAACCCATTTAGTTAGAACCGAGACAGGAGGAGGGGGCACGGCGGGGGGGGGGGTGATCTGTCTGTTGAAGTAAGTATGGAGGGAAATTGGCATCTGCTAAGAGAGCTAGGATGTACAGTATTCCAACATACACTGTTTTCCAGACCTCACACTCACCTCCCCCTGCCAGCAGCTTGCTCAAAGGGAAGTCGCACACTAACTGCCCGTGTGTCCATTAGGGAAGCACTGAGTGGCTGGAGGATGCAACGTCTGTGCCAGGGTCAAAGCCTCTGAGGCAGGCGGGCAGCAATAATCTGGAAGCTGACCAGTGGCCTGACGGGGACTCACGGAACCACGGCGAGCAGCTGGATTCCGGCGAGCACAGGCGTTGGAAGTTGGAGCAGCAAATCCAGCAGGAACTGGATGAGGAACAGAGGAGGAGGGAAGAGCGAAGGTAGGAGATTGTGGATGGTGAGGGGTTAGTTACTGGTGACCCTCCTTCTTGCAGGTGAAATACAAGGGTAAAGGAAAGCCCCCCTCCCCCCCACTGCACAAACTCAAGGGAGAATGAGGGATGGTCAGAGTTGTGGGTGAAGACGAGGAAGGGGAAGACCAGATTGCTGGTTGCAGCCTGATGGTTATCTTTACTTCACTGATTGCTGAGTGTGGATATTTTTGGCCTGTTTTAACCCTGTGTTGTGCTGATAGGACTCTTCTCCCAATCTAGTTTCAGGCTCCTTCATCATTTTTTTGTGTGACTGTCCTATGGAGTGGGCAGCAGAGACTTTTTCCCAGGGTGGAGATGCCTAATACAAGGGGGTCATAAGTTTAAGGTTGATTGGAGGAAAATACAGGGGAGTGGTAAGTGCTCTCACACAGAGTTCATGGGACGCCCTGCCGGGGTGGTGATGGAGGTCGATACATTAGGGACTTTTAAAAGTCCAGAACGGTAGAAATACAGAGGGCTAAGTAGGAGGGAAGGGTTAGATTGATCTCAGAGTAGGGTAAAAATTTGGCACAACATCGTGGGCCGAAGGGCCAGTACTGTGCTGTAGTGTTCTGTGGTCTAATCTGTCCCTCCTCGAGGCACTGCCTCCCGGTTTCATCAGCCTGGGTTTGATCCTGACTCGAGCCACTGCCTCCCGGTTCCATCAACCTGGGTTTGATCCTGACGATAGCAGCCCGAGTTTTCTCCCATGTCTCAAAGGGAACGTGGATGCAAGTTAATTCACCATCACATGAGCCGTGTCGTATGACATGGGCGATCACGGTCTTCCATCCGTGACCATGATTGCTCTTGGCAGATTTTTCTACAGAAGTGGTTTGCCTTTGCCTTCTTCTGGGTAAGTTAATGAACCCATGTGAATCAAAGTGCTATGTTTGTAACTGAGTGGATGTGGCCGCCAGGTTGAAAAGACAACAGCAGGAATCTCCAACAGCAGAGCAGGAGGATGCCGAGCAGCAGCAAGATGAGGAAGGGCAGCGGGACCGTGAACGGCAGCAGAAACAACGGGAAGAGTATCGCAGGAAAGTCCAGGAAATGCAGCAGGATAAAGAGAGGATCCTGCAAGAGAGAGCAAGTACGGACAACTGGGGAGGGTGTGTCGGTTGGGGGGGGGGGGTGGCTGTAATCATTTGAATAAAGGGGAAAGGTGGAGGGGGATGTTAAGGCTGTTTTTCGTTAGTTTTTTAAAAATTGTCACATGCACATTGAAGCATCGAGTGAAATGTGTTGTTTGCGTCAATGTCCAACACAGTCCAAGGCTTGTGCTGGGAGGCAGCTCATAAGTGTCACCACGTTTTCATAGCATGATAATTCTTTAACTCTAACCTGTCTGACTTTCATAGCATGATAATTCTTTAACTCTAACCTGTCTGACTTTCATAGCATGATAATTCTTTAACTCTAACCTGTCTGACTTTCATAGCATGATAATTCTTTAACCCTAACCTGTCTGACTTTCATTACATGATAATTCTTTAACCCTAACCTGTCTGACTTTCATAGCATAATAATTCTTTAACCCTAACCTTTGTGACTTTCAATACATGATAATTCTTTAATCCTAACCTGTGTGATTTTGGGATGTGGGAGGGAACTCACACTGTCATGGTCTCCCCTTACAAACTCCTTTCAGACAGAGGTGGGTTGCTGATAGTCTTCCCATACAGACTCCTTACAGACAGATGGGTTGCAGATATGGTCTCCCCATACAGACTGAGCTGGCCGCAGACACGGTCTCCCCCATATCGACAGAGATGGGTTGCCGTAAAGCTCTCTCTCTCTGTATCGCCGTAAAGAATCACACCAGCCGCGATCCTACTACTTTTCAGTCTTTGTACTGAAGATGAGCAAGTCTTAAGAAATAAGGAACAGGACTCAGCTTTTTCAGTTAGACCATGGTAAACCCTGACTGGACTTCTTGAGGAAACACTTACATATGACAGGTAGAGATCGCACAAAATTCCCCAATGTGAGCTCATCAGCGATGATTTCAGTGAGACATCTTTACTCCCGTTCGCATATCCTTTTGTATTGGACCCTTTGCCTCCCACGTTACCTGCACATTACCTTTAAATGACAAAGGCCCTAACACTTTTCAGTCCCTCGCTCTTTGAAAGGGATTTTGATTTTTTTTGTTCCGCTTCACCCTCCATTGATGGCTTCATACTTAAGCTCCATCGGCCACATTCATTGCCACCATCACTGAACCTGTCCACCATCCCTCTCCCGTGACAACCAGCTACCCTACACCATCCCGGCACATCCATCCAGGCCCATCCCGCATCTGCACCCAGCAAGGGGTGGCAGTCTGGAGGGTGTAACGATGGGTAATGGGACGTGGGAGCTCAGTGGGTGGGTGCTGCCTGTGGAAACGGGCCGTCGGCCTCCGTGCCGCTCCGGAGTCCTGCGTGTGAGTGGCCTGCGTTTCGCCCGCAGGGGAGAAGGCACGCCTGCAGCGGCTGCACCAGCAGCAACTGGAAGAGGAGCGGCGGCTCCTGAGCGAGATGGACGAGCCTCAGCGGCAGGACTACCTGAGGCTGAGGCAGGTCAGAGAGCAGCAGGCGAGGCAGCAGTGGGAGGAGCGGCGGCAGAAGGAGGGCGAGAGGAACAGGTGGCTGCTCGAGGAGGCGCGGCGGGAAGCAGAGTCTTTCCTTAGGTGAGTGACGTGGTCTGCGGACGCACACTAGGCCCCACAGAGAGATACATGGCACCACACTCATACACTTCACCCACACAGACAGCACCCTGTGGACTAGACCCCCTTAGACACAGCTTCAAGTGCACAGACACTGAACTGCATAGACAAACAGACCACACACACATTATTGCTTACACAAACCGAGGCCCATATACTGTACATACATGACGTCGAGTACATAGGCTGTACCCATACACATGATACCGCATACAGTACACCACACCCCCCCCCCGTACACAGACCAGTACCACACACCATAAACATTCGAGCAGAATTAGCCCATCGAATTTGCTCTGCCATTCCATCAAGGCTGATTTATTATCCTTCTCAACCCCATTCTGCTGCCTTCTCCCCATTATCTTTATGTGCGGATTAATCAAGAACCTACAGCACCAACCTCCACTTTAAATATACCCAATGACTTGTCTCCACAGCCATCTTTGGCAATGAATTCCACAGCTTCACCACACTGGCTCAAGAAGTTCCTTCTCATCTCCATTCCAAAGTGATGACCTTCTATTCTGAAACTGTCCTAGACTCCCCTGCTATAGGAAACATCCTCTCCATATCCACTCTATCCAGGTCTTGAAGGGGATCCTGCATGAGGCCCTTTACACCTCAGATTTCTGAATTTTCTCCCCACTTAAAAACAATTTATGCCTTTATTCCTCTAGTAAAGTGCATGACCTGACACTGTATTCCATCTGCCACTTATTTGCCCACTCTCCATATCTACCAAAGTCCTTCCTCAGCCTCCCTGCTTCCTCAACACGACCTTCCCCTCTACCTATCTTTGTATCGTCTGCAAACTCGGCATAAAGGCATCAATTGTGACATCCAAATTGTTGGCATATAATGTGGGAAAATAGTGGTCCCAAAACCAACCCCAGCAGAACACCACTAATCACTGGCAGCCAAACAGAAAAGGCCCCCTTATTCTGACTCTGTTTCCTGCCAGTCAGCCAATCCTCTATACATGTTGGAATCTTCCCTGTAGTAGCACGGGCTCTTACATTGTTAAGCAGCCTCACGTGTGGTACCTTGTCGAAGGCCTTCTGAAAATCCAAGTACTTAACATCCACCAGTTTTCCTTTGTCTATCCTGCTTGTTATTTCCTCAAAGAATTCCAACAGATTTGTCAGGCAAGATTTCCCCTTAAGGAACCTACTTGCCCGTCCTTTCAAATCAATATGTATCCTTGGATGTTAAGCTCCAATGATCTTTCAGCCATGGCTCGGCAGTGCTCACAACATCGTGCCTGCCCGTTTCTAACTGCGCTACAAGATCATCTGCCTTACTCAATATACTGCAACACTCAGATATGACACCTTCAGTCTCGTATTCACCACCCTTTTCAATTTTGCTCCCATGTTACTGGAAGCTAAATTCTTATCCCTTTCTAAACTTGTTGTTTTAAAAAAATATAATGTGGCTACCTTTGTAATCTCTCCTACACTCTCTCCGCACTTGTCCAAACCACGGAACCTACTATTTAGTTTAAAGGCACACTTCAGCCCATCCCACTGACTGCAATTTTGCCCCATCAACTGCTCATCCTTCCTCACAGGATCACTCCACACTGCATCTACAGTACTTGTCTATCCCTCTGCCAAATTATTTTAATCCTAAAGCTCTAGCAAACCTGCCCATAGGATATTGATCCCCCTCAAGTTCAGCTGTAACCGCTCCCTTTTGTACAGGTCATACCTTCCCCAGAAGAAAGCTCAAACCTGAAACCCTGCCCCAGTTCCTCAGCCACCCATTCATCTGCCAGATCATCCCATTCCTACCCTCACTGGCAAGTGGCACAGGCAGCAATCTACAGATCCAGAGCAATCCTTTCTACCTAGCTCCCTATATTCTCCCTTCAGGACTTCCTCCCTTTTCCTGCTTCTGTACCCAATATGTCTCACAACTTCTGGCTGATCACCTTCCCCCTTTAAAATACTGTGGACCCGATCAGAGGCATCCTTTACCCTGGCACCTGGCAGGCAACATGCTATCTGGGTGTCTCTTTCACGTCCACAGGATCTCCCATCTGCTGTTCTAATTATCACTATCAGTACTGCACCCCTCTTCTCTGCCCTTCCTTTCTGAGCCACAGAGCCAGACTCAACATCAGAGACGTGGTAACTGCTGCTTTCCCTGGGTGGGTCGTCCCCCAACAGTATCCATAGCGGTATACTTGCTACTGAGGGGATCGGCCACAGATGTACTCTGTACTGTCTCTTCCCTTCCCCTCGCCTGCAAGTCACCCTGCTACCTGCCTCCTGCAACTCAGAAGTGACTACCTCCTTCATACATAGCACCATGTACGCAGACTCGAGCCCAACACCGAGCACAGATACACAGACCAGATCTGCACAGGCAGCTCCAGCCACACAGGCAGGACCCACACGCACATGGTGCTGCGTACACTGATTGGACCCATTCAGACAGCATCTTGTAGCCAGACCAGACCCATATACACGAGGTGCCGTGTATGTACTAGATCCGCACACAAGACACTGCTTTAACGGACCCCAGCGTACTCTCATTCCTCACCTTACCCTACCCATCAAAACCAGTCCACTTCCACATTCCTTTAGCTTCCCTCTACCTCTCCTTGTTGCTAATGGTCCACTGTCTCCCTGCAGGCAGAAGGGACTGATCGGGCAGGGCCTGGTGCTGCGTGGAGGCCTGCTGTTAGAGTTGCTGGAGCTGGAGCAGGGCCAGAGCATCTCAAGGCCTTGGGTCTTCTCCTACTTTGAGCTGATGGAGATCCTGGGTCTGGAAACACCAGTGAAGAGTGAACCAGCGGAGACTGGGAGTGAGTGAGTCTCTGCTTGGAATGTGAACATTTTCACCCGTCAAGGAAGGACTGATTGAAAATACAAAGGCTCTTATTCAGAAATGTGCACACGAACAAGGAAAAGGAGGCCAATCCGCCCCTCAAATCTGTCTTTTGATAGAATCGTGGCCGATCTGATGGACATCCTCATCTCCACATTCCCATCCAACCACAGTAACACTTCAACCCTTTGCCTAAGGAATATTCCTAGACACAATGTAAACGTAACTTTGCTGGATCAAATAACGACAGCACAAAAAGATCGTCGTTACTTATCTTTTCACCGGTTTATTTCTCCAAGCTCAGCCGGCGAGTGAACTTGGACCCGACATCAAGGAAGGAATCTTTCTCATCTCCCCGGCTGTTCTACAAGTTCACTGCCCGATGTCAGAAGTTATAAGGCCACCGATACAGAGAACAATCAGTTTGATAACCATTCCGGTCAAGTCAATGGACTATTGATACAAACGTACAATCAATTTGTTAGACACTCCAGCCATCTTAATTAAAGAAAGGAATATCCTACCTGGTTTGCTGGAGCCACAACTTAAATACAAAGATAAGAACATCCATCAAATTTATGCTTTAATTAAGAAAGGAATGTTCTGTCTAATTTCCATCAGGTACTGCTTTTTGTCAAAATCAAAAGGTGTGAAAAGCCCAGAGACATCTTATGTGGATCTGGGCGAACTTTAATCATCTTGCTCCAAAGAAAGCAGCTGTGAGATGTTATTCAAACACACTGCAGTCACAGACATAGTCAGTACTGAATCCATTGTTTACAGGAATCTGAGAATCCCCCATTCCCTTAAACTTTATCACACAAGGACTTAAGAGAGCAAAAATAAAACACTTCATCTCTGCCTTGTTTAAGTAGGCAACCCTTTATTTTTAAATTGTAGTGCTTCATTCTAGATCCACCCCATGAAGAAATATCCTCTCATCATTCACGGTCCCTCAGTATTTTCCAGTGACACCGTGTGAGCCTAAGCACATCAATTCGATCTTGGTTGCCAAAGAAATACCCACAGTCCCACTATCCTACTAATTTCCTGCACCCTATTCTCTCACATATTCCCAGTAACACTACCCTGAGTGCCCTATCACCGAACACTAGAACGTATTTGGTGCGTGGGAGGACATGGGACAATCTGGTGGGAGGGAGTGGGGTGACTAAAGTCACAGGGACAATGTGCAAATTCTACATGAACAGAGGTCAGGATCCAACCCAGGACACTTGAAGCAATTGCAATGCTTGAAGGGAGCTGGTGTTTTTGGTCCCCTCGTAGGACAGGTTAAGGAACAAATGCGAGAGGAGGAGTAGTGAGTAGCAGAACAGCCTGGTTCTACTGGAAACACAAGAGACTGCAGATGCTGGAACTGGGAGCAAACAAAAGCTGCAGGTCGAGCAACATCCATGGAGGCAAAGGGGCTGGTCGCCGTTCTGGGTCTGATCTGAGCCTGGTCACATTATCCAGTCACACTCACCTGTGCCCACAGGTGAGGAAGGAGCACCTGGGGAGGGGGGGGGTCAGCACCAGAGGCTGGGAGGGAGACAGCAAGAAACAAAAGCATCATAGAAGCAACACTTCTTTCTGTAGCTTAAAAAATTTTTTTTTAACAAAATATAAAATTTTTGTTAAAAAATATTACTAAGTATAATCACAAAATAATCTGTGGAAGACATGTAAAGTAGAAACACAATTCAGAGCAGAGACAGCTGGATTCTAGCCTGACGGACAGTATTCTCATGAAAGCAGAGGGTCCCTCACGCAGATCCTCTGTACGTTGCCCTGAGAACTTCACATTCCTGGACCCCACAGATTCCAAACACCCCAATGTGCCGATTCTCATTGGCATACCCGACGTCCTCCCAACCATTAGCAGCTCCAGGGGTCAGCAGCAGCGTCAGTCCTTGGGAACGCCATTTCTGGTGTGGAAATTCCAGGAGGCTTTCATGAAATCGGCATGACTTTGCCCCACTGGGAAGTAAAGCTTTTTCCTGAGGGTGTAGCTTGGCTGTGGCATTTGGGTTTTGAAGTTCTTGTCTTTTTTCTCGCTTACGTCGTTGTTGACATTGGTGAGAATGCTTAGGAGGTCCTGGCTGGGGTGTGGGGGGGGGAGAGAGCGAGAGAGAGAGAGAGAGAGAGAGAGAGAGAGAGTGTGAGTGTGAGTGTGTCAGGTGAATTTGCAATGATCAGCGCAATCACTCTTGTCACACTGTGGCTAGGTCCAGCAACAGAGGTGGTCGTTGTCTCAGAATGACCACCCTAACACTATCTGCCCAACCCCGTCACCCCCTGACTCCTCTTCTTCATACAAACCAAATCTAACCTTCCCACACCCCGCTCCCTTCCTCACCCCGACCCCATTCCTCACGCTCCAATTGCCAACTTCCTTGCCTGGCCTGCTCTCCCCAGTCTCTCGCTCTCTCCTTGCCCGTGCTTCAACTCTCACCTCTTCATCCCTGGGCCCATTCGTATTCCTCCCCCCCCCACCCACCCCCATACCCCCATACACACGCCAGCGTCTCAGCCCAGGGTTTGGGGGCAGAATACCTGGGGCAGTGTTTCTCCAGGTTTTCACACAGCGACTGAATGTACCAGGTGCCCTGCATGATGTGTCGAAAGGAGACGTAGCCCTCCACCGTCGCCATACCCAACAAGAAGTCAGCCTCATCCGGAATAATGGTGCGCGTGGCCCTGATGGCGTCCTCCTCCAGCCTCACGGCAGTGCTGTCTTCTTCGATTGCAACGCCTTCCTGTTTTTCCGTGCCCTGGCACGCCTGGATGAAGAAGACCTTGGGCTTCTGCTGGAGCGAAGGGCACCGTGAAGCCGAGAAGCAGCCGGTGATGTCGCGGATGGGCACTTTTTTGTCGTCCGTGCCGCACATGACTCCCCTCTCGCCGTGGGTCAGAATGCAGCAGATGAAGCAGTCGAAGGGCTTGTGGTCCTTCTGACGGTATTCAAGCATCTTCATCCGCATCCCCTCTGCAGTCAGGTTGTTCTCTATTTTCACTCTGAACCCCAGCCAGGTGAAAACCTGTTCCAGCCGCTCTGTGGGACACAGACAACGTTAGTGGTGAGACCACAGCCTCACTTAACCCAGAAGGATCTACAAAGCAACACTCACAAAATCCTGGAGGAACTCACCAGGTCAGGCAGCATCCACGGAAATAAACGGAAAAACTGTCGACGTTTCGGGCTGCGACCCTTCGTCAGGACAGAAAGGGAAGGGGGAAGATGCCAGAATAAACAAGGTGGTGGTGGGGGGAGGAAGGGGAAGGAGGTTAGCTGGGAGGGTGGAAAGGTCAAGGGCTGGAGTGGAAGGAATTTGATAGGAGAGGGGTGTGGACCAAAGGAGAAAGGGAAGGAGGAGGGGACCCAGGTGAGAAGAGCGGGGAATAGAAAAAAAGGGGAGGGGGAAGGAATTTCTTTTTAAACCGGAAGGAGAAATCGTATTCATGCCACCAGATTGGAGGGTACCTAAATGGAATAAAGGTGTTGCTCCTTCATCCTGAGGGTGGCCTTATCTTGGCACATGAGGTGGCCATGGACCGATATGTCGGTACGGGAACGGGAACTGGAGTTAAAACGTTTGGCCACCGGGATGCTCTGCTCTTGGTGGGTGGAGCGGAGGTGCTACATGAGGCGGTCCTCCCCTTTTTTTTTATTCTGGTGCCTCCACCCTTCCTTTTCAGTCCTAAAGAAGGGTCTCAGCCCAAAATGTCGACTGTTTATTCATTTCCAAAGATGCTGCCTGGCCTGCTAGTTCCTCCAGTAGCTCCTGCCTGTTACTTAAGGATAAGGTGAGGAGTCCAATCATTACCTGCATCCCGATCGGTTCCTTTGCGTGGTTGCATTGTATCGAAGATACTATTGTTGATAATGACACAGTAGCCCCTTGGGGTACTCTCCATTTTGTAGCGGTCAAGTATCTCCTTCAAACAAACAAGATCATGAAATTTCTACTAAATTATCCAGAACAACCTGGTTCTAATTTTAGGGTTTTTCTATTTCTTACATCATGTCAATTTCCCCATTATTCTAGACTCCCCCACAACTCTTTTCATCCTTTAACATCCTTCTTTATACATCTATTCTACACAAACTGACTGCATAATTTAACCCTTAACTGACTCTGGAGAATCCACACCAGGTTCACCTGGCAGCATTCAGCATTTAATACACTACTCCAGAGGGAATTTAAACAAGATTATCAGGGGAAACCAGATGCCTGGATAGGGATTTTGATTAGTATTCATATAAAGAAACAAAGGGGCTATGTAGATCCATTCCCAGTGAAACAAACACAAGAAGCAACAGCAGATCAGTCAGAATCTGCACAGAGGCAATCAGATGATGCTTCAGATCAAGTACCCTCATCAGAACAGGAAAAACTATTCAAACAAGTAGATTTCAAGTTGTACTGAGACAGAGAGGTGGAGAAAGCAGAGGGAATGTCTGAGAGGATGCAAAGTAATCATTATATTTAGAACAAGCTATCCGATGTAGAGGAGAGGGTTACGGCTACCGCTGGGGAGAGAGAAAAAATGT
Organism: Mobula hypostoma; assembly: GCF_963921235.1. Taxonomy (NCBI): domain Eukaryota; kingdom Metazoa; phylum Chordata; class Chondrichthyes; order Myliobatiformes; family Myliobatidae; genus Mobula; species Mobula hypostoma. The sequence continues at coordinate 132,035,889 of NC_086102.1, read as the reverse complement.
TTATATGCAATTGTTAAAATTGAGTCCCGAAAGTCGGAAGGTATAAATTGGAAAGTAATAAAGAGGAAAGTGTTGTGAGAATGGGAGATGGACCAGGGCGTGGGGAGGTAACAATCAAAATGCTGAAAAAGAAGGGGAAGAATGTGATTTTACACAGCAGCATCTCTTATCGAAGGTGATGGACATGATGGAGGATGTTCTGCCAATTTGCCATCTGGTGGGGTGGGAAGTGAAGACTGAGAATCCCTTCCTTGCTGTAGTCAGAAAGAGGGAAGCTGAGAGCAAATGAGATTTAGTAAAGACCCCTGACAACCATGGGAAAGTGGAAGCCATGGTCAAGAAAATCATCACAAAGACAGGAGTGCAGTGGGCAGTCTCATCTCACAGCAGATGCGGTGAAGGAGAAACTGGGAGTACGGGATTGATTCCTTACAGCAAGCAGAGTGGGAGGAGATGCAAAATCCAGATAACTGTGGGAGTCTGAAATGGAGATGAACCTATCCCCTGAGGTGGAGATAGAGAAGACAGGACATAGAAGGAAACAATTAGACATTGACCTCATGGCAGTGAGGGAAGGAATTAGCAGCAAAGGTAATTAAACTTTCAAGTTCTCTACAAGTGCGGGAAATAGCAATGTTGGAGTAACTTACAATAAATTCTGCCACAAAGACTTCTACTCCTGTCTATCAGTGATTGTGGCCAACATTCCATTAATATTTTCAGCACACATAACACATAATAACTTATAAAGGTACAGATGAATCACACATAAACAGCAAAGTAAAATGCATTAATTTTAAATATTGGAAGGTATGGAATAGATTAACCAATGACACTCGGGTAACCTAATCTCACCTGAGAGTCAGAAGTCAGCACAGTGTTGTGGGAAGTGTAGTGATCCAGCTGCCCCAGATCTGGAAAGGCACAAACAGAAAGATTATCAGTAAATACCACTGCAAATGCAGTATAAATGGTATGCTTATATTGAAACAAAATAAAAATTGCTGGAATCCTTCTTTGAGGAGAGGAACAAGGGTAAATGTTTTAAGCCAAGGATCTTCAGCTGGAATTGGAGTGGTGAGAAAGCCAGTGTTTCAGGAGACAAAGAGGACAATGAATATGCATGGCCAGATGTAGACCAAAGCTGTCAAGGTATATTAAGAACCTGCAGCTTAAAACAAGAGAAAGAATGAGGTATGGTAACTTTCCCTGAATTAATAATTAAATTTCAAATCCCAAGATGAAAGATGAGATGCTGTTCCTTGAGCTGATGGTGGCTGCAGGCCAAGATCTAAAGTGGTACTGGGACAGAGAATTACACAGACAGGCTTATGGAAGCTGGAGGTTGTCCCACAGACGAACACAGGCAATCCGCAAAGTGATGCTGCAGACGGCGGGTCTTTCCAGTGTAGAGGAGACCACACTGTGAACAGAAGAGGAGTGAAAGAACTGCTGCTTCATCTGGAAAGACCGTTCGTGTCCATGGATAGTGGGACAAGGAGTGGATCAGGGATCGTGAAGACAACAGCTTATTTGGAAAGTGTCTGATGGCAGAATCCACTCGAATCCAGAAGTTAATCTATTAGCTGGAAGGGCTGGTGAGGTGGGAGGCAAGGACAAGGGGAAACATGCTTGCTCTGTTTGGAAGAAGGTGGTGAGTGAAGGAAATAGAGGAAACACAGTGGAGAATTTGTTGACCCTAACAAAGAAACGCAATTAAGAAACAAGACAAAATCTTAAAGGCTCTGTGGAAAATCTCAGAGATGGAGAAAATACAACAGAAACCAACTAGAAAAGCTACAAGGAGGGAAATGATGAAATATGAAGGTAAGCTTGCCAATAATATCAAAGAGGATACCAAGTTTTCAGATATACAGAGGCGAGAGTAGATATCGGATGCTGGAAAATGACACTGGAGAGGTAGCAATGGGGGTCAAGGAAATGGCGGACGAGTGGAATAAGTATTTTCCATTCGTCTTCACCGTGGAAGACACTAGCAATACACTGGAAGTTCAAGAGTATCGGGGGGCAGAAGTGAGTGCAGTTGCTATTACTAGGGAGAAGGTTCTTGGGAAGCTGAAAGGCCTGAAGGCAGATAAGCCACCTCGACCGGATAGTGTACTCCCCAGGGTCTGAAAGAGGTGGCTGAGGAGATTGGAGGTATTGGTAATAATCTTTCAAGAATCACTAGATTCTGGCGTGGTTCTGGAGAAGGAGAAAATTGCAAATGTCACTCCACTCTTCAAGAAGGGAGGGAGGCAGAAGAAAGGAAACTATAGGCTCGTTAGCCTGACCTCAGTGGTTGGGAAGATGTTGGAGTCCATTGTTAAGGATGGTCCCAGGGTATTTGGAGGCACATGATAAAGTAGGCTGTAGTCTGTATGGTTTCCTCAAGGGACAATCTTTCCTGACAAATCTGTTGGAATTCCTTGAGGAAATAACAAGCAGGATCGAGAAGGGAGAATCGGTTAATGTTGCGTACTTGTATTTGCAGAAGGCCTTTGACCAAATGCCACACATAAGGTTGCTTAGAAAAATACCAGCGAGGATAGAGGGTTAGCTGACAGGCAACAGGAAAAGTGTAAATGAGGGGGTCTATTCAGTTTGGCTGCTGGTGATTAGTGGTGTTCTGGAGGGATCAGTGTTAGGACCGCTTCTTTTTATGTTATATTGTCTGTCAATGATTTAGATGATGGAATTGATGGTTTTGTGGCCTAGTTTGTAAATGATACAAGGATAGGTGGAGGGGCAGATAGTGTTGCGAAATCAGGAGGCTGCAGAAAAATTTAAACAGATTAGGAGAATGGGCAAAGAAGCGACGGATGCAATACAATGTCGGGAAGTGTACAGTCATGCATTTTGGCAGCAGGAACAGAAACATAGACTATTTTCTAAATGGCAGAAAATTCAAAAATCTGAGGTGCAAAGGGACTTGGGAGTGCTTGTGCAGGATTCCCTGAAGGTTAACTTGCAGGTTGAGTCGGTGGTGAGGAAGGCAAATGCAATGTTAGCATTCATTTCGAGAGGGTTAGAATATGAAAGCAAGGATGTAATATTGAAATTATAAGACATTGGTGAAGCCTCACTTGGAGTATTATGAGCAGTTGTGGGCCCCTTATTCAAGAATTGGTGTGCTGACGTTGACGAGGGGTTTGAGGAGATTCATGAGAGTGATTCCAGGAATGAAATGGTTACAGTATCATACAAGTAGAGCTTGTTGGCTCTGGGCCTGTACTTGCTGGAATTTAGAAGAACGAGGGGAGGGGAATCTCTTTGAAGCTTATTGAATGTTGAAAGGCCCAGATGGCACAGCCTCAGAATTAAGGGACATCTACTTCAAATGGAGATAAGGAGAAATTTCTTCAGCCAGAGTGTGGTGAATCTGTGCAATTTGTTGCCCCAGGTGGCTGTGGGAGGCAGGTCAGTGAGTATATTTCAGGCAGAAGTTGATAGGTTCTTGTTCAGTCAGGTCATGAAAGGGTTTGGGGAGAAGGCGGGAGAATGGGCTTGAAAGGGAAAATGCATCAGCCATAATGAAACGGCAGAGGAGACTTTATGGGCCGAGTGGCCGAATTCTGCTCCTATATTTTATGATCTTGTGTGCTCAGTGGTGGGGAAGGTTTCTCCTGTGATTGACTGGGCTGTATTCACTCTTTAGTAGGCTGGGCTGTATTCACTGCTCCCTATAGACCAGTGTTAGGTAGCGAGTCCATAACCCATATTGTACTGGAGTAAACCTGTCCTCATCAATTACATGCCTTAGTGTGATATAATCAAACCGACAGTCACCAGTGTAATGAAGATGACAGCCTTCACGAATACCGAACCACACTATACACAATGTACCTGTACCTGCCACTACTATATTCTAACATTCTTTTCATCAGGCTGGATACACACTGATTTGATCCAAGTTATGAACAGACCAAAATCCTCCAATCTATTAAATGAACCCTGGAAATTTAAGTTTACACACCAGAAGATCGTGAACGTGAATTCTGGAGTCCCATTGGCAAGGAAGGTTCAGTCGGTTCCTGCAATGAAGAGAAAGACAGGATTGGTGTTTAATGCTACTGGGATTAATGTGAAATTCAAAATACGAACTAAAATCACTGGACGAAATGACGGGTGAAGGAGAAAGGGACTAGGAACACGATGTGCACACAGTCTTGTTCAGAGTACTCGGTTGCCCAGTTTTCAGCTTCATTACCTTCAGAAAGGATTCAGTACAATTCTTCATAAAATTATGGTAATTGTAGTTAAAGTGCATCAATTTGAAGATGATTTATTGACAGATTAGGAAATTGAGAACGGCAGAAGACAGCCTCAGAAGAGTATGACGTGTTTGGTCATGAGGAACATTGTTTCGTTTGGCGGTATACATGTGAATGACGATAAACTGAACTTGAACTTGTCTGTAATTCAAACTTTGGTTAGGTTGCATCTGGAGTATATTGCTTTCAATTCTGATTGCCCCATTATGGGAAGGAAGTGAAGGCTTTGGAGAAGATACAGGATAGGTTTTACCAGGATGCAGCCTGAATTAAAGGGTTGTGGCTATAAGGGGAGATTTGGCAAACTTGGGTTGTTTATTCTAGACCAACAGAGGCTGAGGGGAGACCTGATAGAAGTTTATAAAATCGTCAGAGGCAATAAAAGAGTACACAGACAGTATTTTTCCCCAGGGTTGAAACATGTAGAACTAGAATACATGCATTTAAGTGACAGGGGAAAAGTTTCAAGGAGATGTGCAAAGCAACTTTTGTTTTTACAGAGAGTGCTGGGTGTCTGGAAGGTGCTGACGGTGATGGAAGTGGAGCTAGATAACATAGTGGTGTTTAAGAAGCACTTAGGCAGCAAGTATGCAAAGAGTGGAGGGATATGGACCATGTGAGGCAGTAGGGATTAATTTATTAGGCATCATTATCTTAATTCAGCACAAAACTGTGGGCCAAACTGCCTATTCCTGTGCTGAATTGTGTTTTAGTGGGGAAAGCAGGTAGGTTCTCAAATTGACAGCATGTGACAAATCCGTTGAGATCTTGTATCACGGTCCCAACTGTCACCAATCAAAGATCCGTGAGACCAAGATTCTCTGTGTGTAAACACTAGTGGCTCCATAATCTAAATAGATCGAAGCATCAAATCAATAAAATAATGGCATTTGTCAGTTCATCCAATTTGGACTTAAGATGAGAGAACACAATACATTCTAAATGGTGCTAAGCACTGCAATGGTTGAAAGAGACTAATTTGTTGAAATGCAAATAGGGATACAGAAAATAATTAAAAGTGGAAAGCCGTCCTTTAAATCACAGGGACACAAACACAAAGTGCAAAGTATGCTCCAGACATAGCAAGACCACAACTAGAGTACTGGCTGCAGTTCTATAACTCAGAAAGGGTAAAGCAGTCTTTGATCAATCTGCTAATGATTTACTAGAATGATAAACTGTCGGAAGAGCTTACACAAACCAGGTTTATATTCCCTGAAATGTGGAAGATGCATTTTGAGTAAAGTGCTTTTTTAAAGATGCAATGGAAAACATTTTTTTTTCTTTTACTGTATCCTGGCTCTGCTCGTTGGAGAATCCAGTTTGAGAGCATAAAAATTTGGAACCAAGTCTTCAGGAGGAAATTTAGGAAGCACTTCTATGCAGATAGGAATATTGAAGTTTGGACCCCTCTTTGGCTATTAATCCTCTACAACAGACTAAGTAAAGAAGGGGAAATCTACAGTCTCATTGGCCACATACTGCTCCGATGGCAAGGTGCAATGCACGAGAGGACGCACAACTGACTAGGTACTTACCTCAAGCTGCATTCCCGGTGGTGACCTGACTTCACGTGCATCCTGTGCTTCTGCCATTTCAGGGAGGTCGCTCTCAGGAACCGGAGTCAACAACTCCTCACCCTGCCCCCTTCCTAAATTAACAGAGGAACAAAAGAAGCACCGTGTGTCGGGGTTTTGTTGTAAGCAGCCCAGCTGTGATTTGGGGGGTAGGGGGGTGGGGGAGAGACACGGCAGGTGCTGATTCAGGCCAGCAGCCACTTCTTTCTAAATTGGAAGCCATGCAAGTACAGCAGAGACAGTCTAAAACCCAGGGTGGGGATGAATATACTGGGACGGGGTGCCTGATGTTGACAGGATCTCCATGAAGGATCAGTTGGCGACCTGGCATCTGGCACCCAGTTCACTGCCCACCACCTAGCCCGTCACCCAGCCTGGCACACTCGCCATTGGACTGAACCCAATGACTGCTGTTCCCCACACAATGCTGGCTGCCCACTGCCCATTAACTCTACACATCAGTGGTTTACTCACAAGCTTTCACCAGTTCCTCACTGCCCGGGTGCACGCATCACCTGTAGCCCCACAGGGCCTGCTCCTGCTGCCCTCCACACCCCCCCAGGCCCCACCATCCACTCTCTAATTGTCCTACTGCATTGACTTTGCCCACTATCCACTTCTTTGGGGTTCCCTGCTATGCCGGCAATGGACAGCATTCGAAGTCCCCAGTGACTTTCAATTCTGGGCACCAATTGGAAGGAGAGGCTCTCAAATCCAACACCCTGAGTGGATTCATTGAAATTATCTATCAATGGTTATAAAGGCAGCTTCATGTATGAAACAGCAGTAAATCAGGATGTTGTCATTTGCATTACAATTCTCCAAGACCCTCTCATCAACTATTCCTTCTGCTTTTCCCCGGTAAGAATGGGGCTGAGGTGGATGGTGGTTACCTTCCCTTCGGTAACATGCAAACTTTTCCACCAAGTGCTCTCCAATCTGTTTGCAGATGTACTCCAGTATGCTTGTGTTGCACTCTTCCAGCAGTCCTTCCTTCTCCATTTCAACCAGGGCATCCAACATTGTCTGTGGAAGAAGCCTCAGCTTTACACAACAATCATTGAGGCAGGGGTTAATCAGATGAAAAATCTGCTGACTTCTCTTGGTATAATGTCTTTACATTGAATATGGTCAGTACACCACTGGTCACAGGTCTCTAATCTGAAAATCAACACTCTACCTCCTATCACCAATGTAATTTCGTAGCTAGTTTACTATTTTACCCTGGATCCCACAACCTGCCATTCAAGGCCTGGCTAAAATCTATGTGGATAACATCTACTACCCCACCCTCCTCTTGCTCACTCCTGCAAAAAAAACCTCAAATTTGTGAAACACCATCACCCAAGCATGATGCATGCTGATTGTCCCAAATCAGTCCTTGTCGTTCAAAAAGCAAGTATACCTTGCCCCTCAGAATCCCGTCCAGTAACATCCCCTCCACTGATGCAAGGCTCACTGGCTTGTCCAATGGGCCCTGACTTGGTGGCTCTTAGCTCTGGATCTTCCCCAGCCACCCCAACAAATGTTCTCTGCCTTTTCTTCTTCCTTTTAGAAACTGAGAGGCAAAAAAGAGGCAACTGAATATAAATTGCCTCTATTGAGCTTCCTAAATATCTCCTTATTTAACTCGGAGTCTGATTTGTTTATTTGAAATACGAGGGATGACTTGCCATGTAAACAGACACACAATTGTTCTTGCTGTACAGAGTAAAAGGGAATTAAAAGTAACATTAGCAAATTTGCCGATGACACAAAGGTGGGTGGCAGTGTGAAATGTGAGGAGGATGTTATGAGAATGCAGGGTGACTTGGACAGGCTGGGTGAGTGGGCAGATGCATGGCAGACGCAGTTTAATGTGGATAAATGTGAGGTTATCCACTTTGGTGGTAAGAACGGGAAGGCAGACTATTATCTAAATGGAGTCAAGTTAGGAAAAGGGGAAGTACAACGAGATGTAGGTGCTCTTGTACATCAGTCACTGAAAACAAGCATGCAAGTACAGCAGGCAGTGAAGAAAGCTAATGGCATGCTGGTCTTCATAACAAGGGGAATTGAGTATAAGAGCAAAGAGGTCCTTCTGCAGCTGTACAGGGCCCTGGTGAGACCACACCTGGAGTACTGTGTGCAGTTTTGGTCTCCAAATTTGAGGAAGGACATTCTTGCTATTGAGGGAGTGCAGCGTAGGTTCACAAGGTTAACTCCCGGGATGGCGGGACTGTCATATGTTGAAAGATTGGAGCGACTGGGCTTGTATATGCTGGAATTTAGAAGGCTGAGAGGGGATCTTATTGAAACATATAAGATTATTAAAGGATTGGACACACTGCAGGCAGGAAGCATGTTCCCACTGATGGGTGAGTCCAGAACCAGAGGCTACAGTTTAAGAATAAGGGGTAGGCCATTTAGAACGGAGTTGAGGAAAAACTTTTTCACCCAGAGAGTGGTGGATATATGGAATGTTGTGCCCCAGAAGGCTCAAGTCTCTGGATGTTTTCAAGAAAGAGATGGATAGAGCTCTTAAAGATAGTGGAATCAAAGGTTATGGGGATAAGGCAGGAACTGGATACTGATTGTGGATGATCAGCCATGATCACAGTGAATGGCGGTGCTGGCTCGAAGGGCCAAATGGCCTACTCCTGCACCTATTGTCTATTGTAACACACAGAGCGGATTTAACCCGTAAATTTAGGATGACAAAGGCAACAAATATCACCTGTACCGTGACAAGACACTTCAGAAATGGAAGGAAGATGAACACTGGAGACAAGTGGAGCTGGTAGGAGTATGACTGAAAGTTTAATCCATTGCTGGAATCTGGGGAAAGAAAATAGGAGATAGAGAGGAAAGAGTAGCATCTTCAGCAGCAAAATCCATGCCTGTACGAGGAAGGATAGGACATAGAGCATTCACACAGCACAAGCCCTTAAGCCGTAAGTTTGATGCAAACTTTTAACCTTACTCTAAGATCAATCTAACACTTCCCTCCTACATAGACCTCCACCTTTCTATCATCCATGTGCCTGTCAAGAGCTGCTTTAATGCCCCTAAGGTATCTGCCTCTACCACCAACCTTGACATGGCATAAGACACAAGTACAATTAGGCCATTCAGCCCATTGAGACTGCTCCATTTCATCATGGCTGAATTATTATCCCTCTCAACCCCAATCCCCTGCCTCTCCCAGTAATCTTTGATGTTCTGACTAATCAAGAACCTATCAACCTCCATTTTAAATATAAACAATGAATTGGCCTCACAGTTGCCTGTGGCAATGAATTCCACAGATTCACCACCCTCCAACTAAAGAAATTCCTCCTCATCTTTGTACTAAAACGATGTTGTTCTATTCTGAGGCTGTGCCATCTGGTTCTAGACTCTCCCATTATAGGAAACATCCTCGCCACATCTGCTCCATCCAGATGTTTCAATATTCAATGACAGCACCACCCCCCAAACACCAATGTGTACAGGCCCAGAGCAATCAAATGCTCCCCATACATTACAACACAAAGTCTGCAGAAGCTGAAAATCCAAAGCAACACACACAGAATGCTGGAGGAACCCAGGAGGTTAGGGAGCATCAATGAAAACGATTTAACAGTCACCGTTTCTGGCCAGAACCCTACTTCAGGACTAGAAGGGAAGGGGGAAGATGCCAGAAAAAAGGAAAGCTAAAGGGCATGAGAGGAAGGAATCTGATAGGAGAGGAAAATGGACCATAGGAGAAAGGGAAGGAGGAGGGGATCCAGGAGGAGGAGATAGGCAGGTGAGAAGAGGTAAGAGGCCAGAGTGGGCAATAGAAGAAGAGGGGGCGGGGATGGAAGATGGCCTCCTTTTGGTACAAGAGGTCAGGGTGTGAGTGACAAAATGCTACCAAGTTCACATGAAGCTACACGTGCCTTCTTGTGCACTCACACCCTGATATGCTCATTGAGAATGCTTTCTCCCTGTCTGCCTGTGATCTCCTGTATGTCACTGCCAATTTCGATAGATTCACAGAAACGATTCCTGAAAGGAGCGGCCTTGAGTGACGACGAGAGATGAGGAACTGGCACCAATTCTTCTGATCACATAAACAGAAAAGAACCATGTCCTCTGTTTGTAAGAAGCAACATCAGACAACATTAATTTAGCTGAAATATCAACAACAGGGAAAGTCATGGGAATATTTTTATATCCAAAATGTTGTGAGCATAAGAGGTCCATAGACACAGTAAGGAAGTAGAGTCCATTGTTGTTTTTAAGAGGGGCAAGGATAAACGTGTCTTTTGAAAGTAAAATTTCTGATTATGGGGAGGTGGGAAACAAGATGAAGGAAATGTCTCTCAGAAAAGCAGCAGGCTAAGTGGCCTCTTCTTGTGCTGTGAAGTACATTGTTTTAGAAAGAAAATCACAGGCTAGCAAGTGACAGACAGCAGATACAGTATACATTATTGTACGCACCTTGATGCTCTCCAGCTTGGACTTGGCCAAGTATTGATGCAAGAAGTGTTTTACAGTCTCAAGATCCTTCATAGTAATATCCTCTGATACCTCAAACAAAAGCTGTCTGCAATTTGAAGTATTGTGAAATATTTGTCAAATATAGAGCAAGCAGAGTAGAGCAAAATCTCCTTCTCAAAGCAGTAGTGAGCTCAGCACTAATCTACTGATGAATAGGAAGAACATTATATAAATTAAGGCTTTTTATAGTATTCAAAATGCCCATTCAGGTGCTTGTAGAATGGGTACAGGTAAAATTAAATACAAAATAAAGTTTGCTCGATGTTGTTACAGTTGCAAAGAAAAATTTGTGAACCCTTTGCAATTACCTGGTTTTCTGCATTTACTCATAAAAAATGGTCTGATCTTCATCGAGTCACAATAATAGACAAACACAATCCGCCTAGACTAATAACACACAAACAATTGTACCTTTCATGTCTTCATTGAACATATTGTTTAACTAGACAACGGGGTGACCCGTGGGGGCACTCTTTGAGAGAAGGGTAGTGCAGTCTGATGTGACCAGAATGAACATTAAATTTTCCTGATTGCTATTGGTATCGCTTTGCTTTGGAAACTGAAGTAGAAAACCTCAGTTTATTAAAGAAGAATGACGCGTAGCAAAGCAAATATAGCTCCTCCTCGTTTAACAAAGGACACTTTTGATGGCATCATTTCTGGTTTATCTGCCACCCTTGTGCCTCTCGTTGTCATTCAGGAGACGTGTAGTCCTTTCATCCCCCGTCTCTTCAGCTCTTCTGCTGTTGTTGTTTGTCTCTGATCCTGGAGACGTGCATGCCTCTCCTCCTCTGTCTCTTCTTCTCTCATCTTTTTTTGTCCTGACTCTTTGATCCTGGAGTCGTGCGGCCCTGACTTCATCCGATTCTTGTTCTCTGCCTCTCCTTGCCACTTTCCGATGATGTTTAGCGTCATCTCTTGACCATAATGTCACCATTCCCTTTCCACGTGGCATAATTAGGCTGACCATTTTTTTACCCTAATGCTGGATAGAAGATATGAAGCACTAACACCGAAGGATGCTGATTATTCTTGATGATGTAGTTGGCGCTCTCCTAAATGGATGTGATATAGTCACCGCTGTCCTTTGACTGCAGCAAAGGGTTTTATGGGTGTCTCAGAGTACGTCATGACAATAAGATTTAATTATCTCTTATTGATGGGTGGCAGTTAGATCTGTCCCAATCCTGCACTTGCTGATGGTGATTAGTAGAATGTGAAGGCTGATTTATACTTGTGCGTACCAGCTTACGCCGTAGCTTACGCAAGTGGGCTACGCCGTTGTGAGCATTTATACTTGTGCGTTGGTATGTCTGCATCGCTCTGCAATTTGCGCATGTCACACATGCGCACACACCTGCCCATGCAAGGCTTCATGGTCATGGTAGTCTTCCTCGGGGTAAACAAGTTTAAAGCAAGCGTATTCTTTCGTAAAAGCAAAATGTGTCCTCCATAATTTTGGAAGTCTGTAAAGCTTTATGGAAAACACTGCAGCCAGAGTTCCTTCCCTGCCCTTCGGTCGCCAAATGGGAAGCTATTGCAGCGTAGGAGGGAGTGCGATGCTACCAAGCGGACCAATCACAGTTGCGAAGCGTAGTTACATTTTGGCAGATGTGCACATCAGGCTACGGCGTAGGGATCCGTGTAGGCTCTGCGTACGGCTCGCAGCTACGCCGTAGTTATGGCGTTGATTTGACGCACAAGTATAAATCAGCCTTGACCCCTCGAAATAGAGCTGCCCTAAACTTTTGCTCCAGTTGGTGTTGAATGGACAAGGGAGTCGCGTTGAGTTTGGTTGTTGACTTCAGAAGGAGTAGCAGACCGCACGACCCAAATTACATCGGTGATGCGCAAGTGGAACAGGTCAAAAGCTTTAAGTTCCTCGGGGTCAATATCACAAATGACCTGACTTGGTCCAACCAAGCAGAGTTCACTGCCAAGAAGGCCCACCAGTGCCTTTACTTCCTGAGAAAACTAAAGAAATTTGGCCTGTCCCCTAAAACCCTCACTAATTTTTAAAGATGCACCGTAGAAAGCATTCTTCTAGGGTGCATCACAACCTGGTATGGAAGTTGTCCTGTCCAAGACCGAAAGAAGCTGCAGAAGGTCGCGAACACAGCCCAGCACATCACACAAACCAATTTTCCATCCGTGGACTCACTTTACACCGCACGCTGTCGGAGCAGTGCTGCCAGGATAATTAAGGACACGACCCACTCAGCCAACACACTTTTCGTCCCTCTTCCCTCCAGGAGAAGGCTCAGGAGCTTGAAGACTCGTATGGCCAGATTTGGGAACAGCTTCTTTCCAACTGTGATAAGACTGCTGAACGGATCCTGACCCGGATCTGGGCCGTACCCTCCAAATATCCAGACCTGCCTCTCAGCTTTTTTTGCACTACCTTACTTTCCATTTTTCTATTTTCTATTTAAGATTTATAATTAAAATTTTTAATATTTACTAATTTTAACTATTTTAAATATTTAATATTTGTAATCCAGGGAGTGGGAAGCGCAGAATCAAATATCGCTGTGATGATTGTACGTTCTAGTACCAATTGTTTGGCAACAATGAGGTATAAAGTATAAAGTATGGAGCGATCCCTGCGGAAAGCAGAAAGGGGGGGGGTTGGGAAAGATGTGCTTAGTGGTGGGATCCCATTGGAGGTCCCTTGTCCATTCGTCCACCCCCCCATCCCTTCCCACCGATCTCCCTCTCGGCACTTATCCTTGTAAGCGGAACAAGTGCTACACATGCCCTTACGCTTCCTCCCTCACCACATTCAGGGTCCCAGACAGTCCTTCCAGGTGAGGCAACACTTTACCTGTGAGTCGGCTGGGGTGATATACTGTGTCCGCTGCTCCCGGTGCGGCCTTCTATATATTGCCGAGACCCGACGCAGACTGGGAGACCGTTTTGCTGAACACCTACGCTCTGTCCGCCAGAGAAAGCAGGTTCTCCCAGTGGCCACACATTTTAATTCCACATCCCATTCACATTCTGATATGTCCATCCATGGCCTCCTCTACTGTCAAGATGAAGCCACACTCAGGTTGGAGGAACAACACCTTATATTCCGTCTGGGTAGCCTCCAACCTGATGGCATGAACGTTAACTTCTCTAACTTCCGCTAATGCCCCTCCTCCCCTTCACACCCCATCCCTTATTTATTTAATATATTTTTTATTTTCCCCCCTTTTCTTCTCTCTCTCTTTTTTCTCCCTCTGTCCCTCTCACTATAACTCCTTGCCTGTTCTCCATGCTCCGGACTCCCCTCTCCACTTCTCTTTCTCCCCAGGCTTCCGATCCCATGATCCTCTCTCTTCTCCAGCTCTTAGATCCACCCCTCCCCTCCTGTCTTCTCCTATCATTTCGGATCTCCCCCTCCCCTTCCCCCTCCCACTTTCAAATCTCTTACTAGCTCTTCTTTCAGTTAGTCCTGACGAAGGGTCCCGGCCCGAAACGTCGACTGTACCTCTTCCTATAGATGGTGCCTGGCCTGCTTGTGTGTGTTGATCGAGGCCTGGTGGACATAAACAGATCTTCCTTGAGAAGAGCAGGCTCTGTTAGTAACCTGACTTTGTGTGTCTTTTTTTATAGGGCAGGGCACCTCTACAACCCACACCTCCAACCTTATCTCATTGATTGGAACACCTGACTCCAAATAGCTTTTGAAGAAGGCATTACCCCAGAGGTTCACATACTTTTTTGAACCTAGACCGTGATTGTTTTAATGGTGTACTCAGTACTGATGAGAAGAAGTACAATTGTTTGTGTGTTATTAGTTTAGGCAGATTGTATATGCCTATAATCGTGACTTAGATGAAGATCAGACCACATTTTATGAGTAATTAATGCAGAAAATCAGGTATTTGTAAAGGGTTCACAAACTTTTTCTTGCAACTGTACATAAAATACTCCCAAGAACAGCACTGGTTAGATAAATTTCAATTCTCTCTTTAAATTACTTCAGTGCCTCCCTACATTAGATTTGAAGCATTGTTCTAGATGTATTGAAGCATGGCAATTACTGTTTGGTTTCTAACCAGCAGTTGGACTGGGACCCAACAGAACATGAGACCCACATGACTAAGGTTGCCCCAGCATTTCCCAGTCTCCTAGGACAAACATCAGGAAGGGATAGAACAAGTTCTGTTAGTTTTGCCACGCTGTACAAACTTTTACTCACCTGTATGATGAGACCCTAGGCCTTCCCGGACACATCAGCTCTTTGGAGACCTTTTCTTTATTATATTTCATCTTCTTCAGTAGCCAGAACTGTTTGGTGCGGTACAGCAACTCAGCAACAATAAAATTGTCCTCCACTTGAAGCAGGCCACGTTCCTGCAGAGACTGGAATAGACGGAGCCCGGACTCAGCCTTGTCAAGCTGGTTCTTGCTCAACAAATCTTGGCAAAGGAACTTCATGGCCTTCAGCTCATCAGAGCCCAGGTTCTCACTGATGTCATTTAGACAAGTATTCAACTGAAACCTGGCAGAATCCATCCCACCAAAGACCTGTAAAGGGTAAGATCAAGTTTGCAACTTCTGTAAATTCCAACTGCAAGCACACGACTCCCATCCCACTGACTACTGTCCAGTCAACACTCCCTGTCCCATACTTGTCTCATGAATGGTCTTCCAAGGTAGGTGTTCCATCTCTCATTCCTCACATAACCTGAGAGCACTGGACTCTACCCACTCTCTAACCCATCCAGGAGTCACCGGTCTGTAACCAGGAACAGGAATTCTGACTGTACCCACTCTCTAACCCATCCAGGAATCACTGGACCTGTAAGAATCCTTTATCACAAGCCCACCCAAGGGTCACTGAACTGTAACCAGGAACAGGAATACCGACAGTACCCACTCAAGGGTCAATAAACTGCAATCAGAAGGGAAACTAGATTGTTTTCTTTCCCCAATTCAACGGCCATTGGACGTAACTAGGAACAGGAGTTTTGATTGTACATGATCTCTATCCCACCCAAAGCTCACTGAGCCATAGGCAGGAGTACGATCCCCGACTCTTCTCTCTCTCTCTCTAATTTAGCCAAGGCTCACGGAGCCATAAGGCAGGCGTAAAATCCCCGCCTCACTCACGCTCTCTCTCTCTCTCTCTCTCTGTTTCTCTCTCTCGCTCTCTCTCTCTCTGTCTCTCTCTCTCGCTCTCTCTCTGTCTCTCTCTCGCTCTCTCTCTGTCTCTCTCGCGCGCGCGCGCTCTCTCTCTACATCTCTCTCGCGCGCGCTCTCTCTCTCTGTCTCTCTCTCGCTCTCTCTCTCTCTGTCTCTCTCTCGCGCGCGCTCTCTCTCTCTCTACATCTCTCTCGCGCGCGGTCTCTCTCTCTAACCTACCCAAGGCTCTCTGGACTGTAATCAGGAACAGGAATTTTGATTTTACACACTCTTTAACCCACCCTAAGGTTACTGGACTATTAGCAGGATTAGGGCCCCTGACTTCTCTCTCCGCTTGTTACTCTTGCACCGGTTTGCTAGCCTCAATTACGCGGCAAAAATCCGGGTTACGCAACCTAGCTGCGGGACAAAGATGTCGTCCGCAGCCTGGGCTCTGCCCAAAGTCCCGAAGATTCAGTGCACCCCGATCGAGACCCTCCGCTGCGCGAACTACAGGACAGATAACGCCAACCTGATAGCGGAGCCGGGAGCCGGGGGCTGAAGAGCCGGGGGGCTGCTGCGGCCTCAATGCCCAGCGGACGCGGAAGAGCCGGCAGATCAACCCGAAACAGCTGAACCTTTACGTCACCGATCGTAGCGTGACGAGGCCACGCCCACCTCAGCAAAGCCCCGCCCCTCACATATGACGTAGCCTCCTTACAGCAGCCTCAGTCAAACTGAGGAACGAGGAGTAATTCAAAATTACTCAGTCCAAAATTCTACCTCAGGCACCTATTCTCGGATCTCGTGGTTCCTCTAATAACGTGATAATCATTGATCTACCTCGACTATAAATGAACCCAATGACTTGAGTTTTCACAGAGTCTTGGGATAGAGAATTCCAAATATTCCCCGTGTATAAATGAATTTCTCCTCTTTTCAACCGCAAATGACTATTCTGAGACCTTAATTTCTAGTCGAAAACGAGAGGGCGTAGATTTAGGGTGAGAGGGGAATGATTTAAAAGGGAACTGAGGGCAATCTCATGAAGAGGTTGGTGAGTGCACGGAACGCGCTGCCGCCAGTCTTCGAGGCAAATTCAATAGCATAATTTAAGAAGAGCTTATATAGGTACTTGGAATTGAATTGACTGTATTACTTACATCCTTCAAATACATGAGGAGTAAAAATCTTTATGTTATGTCTCCGTCTAAATGTGCAATGTGCAATTTATAGTAATTTATAATAAATATTATGTACAACAGAATAGTAGATATATCATAGAAATACAATTGTATCAGCATGAATTAATCAGCCTGATGGCCTGCTGGAAGAAGCTGTCCCGGAGCCTGTTGGACCTGGCTTTTATGCTGCGGTACCGTTTCCCCGATGGTAGCAGCTGGAACAGTTTGTGGTTGGTGTGACTCGGGTCTCCAGTGATATTTCAGGCCCTTTTTACACACCTGTCTTTGTAAATGTCCTGAATAGTGGCAAGTTCCCATCTACAGAGGCGCTGGGCTGTCCCCACCACTCTCTGCAGAGTCCTGTGATTGAGGGAGGTACAGTTCCCATACCAGGCAGTGATGCAGCCAGTCAGGATGCTCTCACTTGTGCCCCTGTAGAAAGTTCTTAGGATCTGGGGGCCCGTACCAAACTCCCTCAACCGTCTGAGGTGAAAGAGGCTCTGTTGTGCTTTTTTCACCACACAGCCGGTATGTACAGACCACGTGAGATCCTCGGTGATGTTTATGCCGAGGAGCTCAAAGCTGTTCACCATCTCAACCCCAGATCCATTGATGTCAACAGGGATTAGCCTGTCTTTATTCCTCTTGTAGTCCACAACCAGCTCCTTTGTTTTTGCGACATTGAGGGAGAGGTTGTTTTCTTGACCCCAGTGTGTAAGAGAGATGACTTCTTCCCTGTAGCCCACCTCGTTATTGTTTGAGGGATTAGGCCAATCAGTGCAGTGTCGTCAGCAAATTTAATTAACAGATTGGAGCTGTGGATGGCGACACAGTCATGGGTATACAGAGGGTAAAGGAGGGGGCTTAGAACACAGCCCTGAGGGGCACTTGTATTGGGGGTCAGAGGGGCAGAGGTGAGAGAGCCCACTCTTACCACCTGCCGGTGATCTGACAGGAAGTCCAGGATCCAGCTACACAAGGCAGGGTGAAGGCCGAAGTCTCTGAGCTTCTTGTCGAGCCTGGAGGGAATTATGGTGTTGAATGCTGAACTGTGGTCCAAGAACAGCATTCTCACATAACCATCCCTCTTCTCCAGATGTGTAAGGATGGTGTGTAGACCTGCGGCTACTGCGTCATCTGTTGATTGGTTGTGTCAGTAGGTGAATTGTAGGGGGTCCAGTGTGGGTGGTAGCACCCTGCAGATGTAATCCTTGACCAGCCTCTCAAAACATTTGCTTATTATGAGGTGAGTGTGACAGGGCGCCAGTCGTTCAGACATGTTACCTTGGTCTTTTTAGATACATGAACAATGTTGGATGTTTTGAAGCAGGAGGGCACTACTACACTCTACACTGGGAGAGGGAGAGATTAAAAATGTCTGTAAACACACCTGCCAGATGAGCTGCGCACATCCTGGGTACTCGCCCTGGGATGCCGTCCAGTCCTGCAGCCTTGCAACTGTCCACCCATTGGAAACATCAGCATACTTCAGCCTCAGAGATGACCAAGTGCAGGTTGCATCAGCTGTAGATCTCCTCAGGAGCTCAGTGTTAGCAAAGCGGAAAAGATGTAGCTCGTCTGGGAGAGAGGCAGCCATGTTGGAAACTCCACTGCGTTCAGCTTTGAAGTCTGCGATGGTGTGCACACCTTGCCGTAAGCTGCGTGTATTGTTGGTGGAGAGTTGTGTCTGAATTTTGTCCCTGTATTGTCGTTTTGCTGCTTTAATGACTGCGCAGATCGCAGCTGCATTTCTTGAGTTCTTGTTGGTCACCAGCAACGTAAGCTCTCTGTCCTGCAGTAAGTGCTGCTCGCACGGAACTGTTGATCCAGGGTTTTCTGGTTTGGATAGATCTTGACTGATTTCTGGGGACAACATCCTTGATGCACTTCCAGATGAAACTCGTGACCCCTTCCGTGAACTCGGAGACATCCTCATCATGGAAGACATTCCAGATGATGTCTTCAAAGCAGTCCTGTAGCATGCAGGCCGATTGGTCTGACAAACAGTGGATGGTTTTAACTACGGCCGCCTCGTGTTTCAGCTTCTGCTTGTACTGCGGCAGTAGCAAGATGGGGGAGTGATCTGACTTTCTAAATGGCAGATGGAGGAGCACTTTGTAAGCATTGCGGAAGGGAGAGTAGCAGTGTTCGAGTATGCTACCTCCCCGTGTGCTCAGCTGGTTGTGTTGGCAAAACTTCGGAGAGACTATCGTCAGTGACACTCTATTAAAGTTACCGGCAACACTGAAGGCAGCCTCTGGGTGTGCAGTCTCCAGGGTGCTGATGGTCTCGTACAAATCCTTCAGAGCCAGATCCGTATCAGCGTGTGGTAGAATATACACCGCTGTGATAATAACAGCCGTTAGCTCCCTAGGCAGCCAGAAAGGTCTACACAGTGGAGTTTATAGGGATATGGGCTGTACACGGAAAACTGGGACAGGCTGGGTGTGCACCGTGCCGCATTATTCTGCGATTCCTCGCAGGGAGATACACCCTCCCTACAGCTACCCAATATAACCCTCTCAGGGTCTGGTCCTTTCTCAGTTTTTCAAATGCTAGAGAATAGAGCCCTTCTCTAATTAATTATTCCAATATGATGGACTGGCTGTCCCAGGAACCAACCTGGCAATTCTCCATTTCACTTTCATGGCTGAAATATTCTTATAGATATGGAGATAAAAAACAGTATGCAATACACAGAAAAAGATGCAAATTCTGTCTCATGGGGCACTGGGCGAGTTGAAGGCACAAGTGATAACTATTCCACAGGATATCAGTTAACTCTTGTTACATGCTCAAGGAGATCTGTTTTTTTTTGTGAGAATGATGTAATGGTCTTTTGGAGGTCCCCTGATGTGATTTTCCCGCCGATGTGAGGTCATGTGATGACATGTGACCCATGACTATATAAAGGTCGACCCAGGTGACGCAGTGGGGGTTTTGAGTTTGTAGATTTCCGGGTGGAACGTACTGTATCTCCGTTTCTGTTGCGTGTTTTTATGACGCAGTTTCATTTTTAAAACGGAGTGTGCGTTCTGTTGCAAGATACCATTATTATCTGGACTGGAAATTTTTGCCAGAAGTGTTGAATTACTCAATTCCAACATTAGAAGGGAGAGTGAAGAATTTATCGAAGTTACAGGATCGAAGGATCGAGAGGAGTCGGCATTGTTTGGCAGTTTAATAAAGGATTAACCTTATTGAGTCTTCGTTGGAGTAGCAACCTGCATCGAGATAACTCTTGCCAGAAAGAGCAAGGAGTTCATGCAAAAAGGTGCTCTCTTTAAAGGAATTTAAGGTCAGTCGATTTAAACTGTTTATTTTCGGCATCGTGAATCCTGTGGACTGAACCAGCGGGAAAGTTGCGCCTATGAAGAAATCCTTCTCCAGAGAAGTCTCTCCCAATTGAACGTGAAAATCTGTTGGACTTTCGAAGTTATCGCTTTAAGAACTATATCTGACTTTATCGCTTTAAGAACTGTTTTCGCTTTTAACGCCAGTGCCGTCTGGCGAGTTGGTGAACGACTGCATATCTGTTAACTTCCTCATAAAGTTTTCGTTTTTTTTTACCTTATCGTTTATCCGTGTTTAATGAATGTTTGGTTGTTTTTATATAACCTGTCTCGATTGATATTCATTGTTGCCGTTTACGTAACACTCTGTATTGGAATACATTGGGATTTTATACCTTCCTTGACTCGGTTATACTTTGAAAGGAATGTAGATAGAAGACAACCCAAAATGTTTCATTCTGAGCAATCTGTTTACTGGAACTGTTCAGCAATGCCTTGATGAAAACAATGGTTACACTTAAGTGTGATGAGATCTTGTCTAGTGTTCGAGTTATTGTCACATTTTACAGCACCTCTGCTTGCAAATTGATGCAGAGAAATATGGCTTACTTTCCCGAAGGGTAAGCCTGGCAGAAATGTGGATCATAGACTTAAATGTTCACACCAGTTTGATCATACCATCAGGAACTAGGTAATGTATTTAATAAACAAGAGAAAATCTGCAGATGCTGGAAATCCAGAGCAATGCACGCAAAATGCTGGAGGAGCTCAGCAGATAGGCAGCATCTACGGAAAAGAGTAAACAGTCCATGTTTCGGGCCGAGGACCTTCATCAGAACTGGAGGGAAAAGATGAGAACTCAGACTAAGAGGGTGGGGGGTGGGGGAAGAATCACAGGGTGATAGGTAAAACCTGGGGAAACGAGGTTAAGTAAAGAGCTGGGAAGTCGATTGGTGAAAGATACAGGGCTGGGGAAGGGGGAATTTGATAGGAGAGAACAGAAGGCCACGGAAGAAAGGGAAGGTGGAGGAGCCCCAGAGGGAGGCGATGGGCAGGCAAGGAGATAAGGTGAGAGAGGGGAATGGGAATGGGGAATGGTGAAAGGGGGGGGGGGCAATACCAGAGGTTTGAGAAATGGATGTTCAAGTAATCAGGTTGGAAGTACCCAGAAGGAATATAAGGTCTTGCTCTTCCAACCTGAGTGAGGCCTCTTCGCAGCAGTGGAGGCGGCCATGACTGATATATCGGAATGGGAAGTGAATTAAAATGGGTGACCACTAAGAGGCCCCACTTTTTCTGGCGGACGGAGCGCAGATGCTCGGCAAAGTGGTGTCTCAATCTACATTGGGTCACACCGATATACAGGAGACCACACCGGCAACACAAGACACAGTATATAACCCGTCTGGAAGGACTGTTTGGGGTCCTGAGTGGTTGTGTGGGAGGAGGTGTAGGGCAGGTGTAGCACTTGTTCGGCTTGCATGCAATAAGTGCCGGGAGGGAGATCAGTAGGGAGGGATGAATGGACAAGGGAATCGTGTAGGGAGAGATCCCTGCGGAAAGCAGAAAGGGGGGTTGGGGGGAAGATGTGCTTGGTGGTGGGATCCCATTGGAGATGGTGGAAGTTACAGAGAATTAAGTGCTGGACACGAGGAGTGGTGGGGTGGTGGGTGAGAACAAGAGGAACCCTATCCCTGGTAGGTTGGCGGGAGGACAGGATGGGGGTAGATGTGTGCAAAATGGAAGAGACGCGGTTGAGGACAGCATTGATGGTGGAGGAAAGGGGCTTTGAAGAAGGAAGACATCTCCTTAGTTCTGGAATGAAAAGCCTCATCCTGAGAGCAGATGCGGCGGAGATAGAGGAATTGAGCGGCGTTTATCAAGTAACAGGGTGGGAAGAGGTTTAGTCCAAGTAGCTGTGAAAGTCTGTGGGTTTATAATAGACAGCAGTAAATAAGCTGTCTCCAGAGATAGAGACAGAGAGATCGAGAAAGGGGTGGGAGGTGTTGGAAATGGACCAGGTAAACTTGAGGGCAGGGTGGAAGTTGGAGGCAAAGTTGATGAAGTCAACAAGCTCTGCAACTGTGCAGGAAGCAGCACCAATGCAGTCATCAGTATAGCATAGGAAAAATTGGGGAGTGATATAAGTGTAGGCTTGGAACATAGACTGCTCCACTTAGCCGACAAACAGGCAGGCTTAGCTGGGACCCATGCATGGTTAAACCTTTTGTTTGAAGGAAGTGGAAGGAGCCAAAGGAGAAATTATCGAGAGGGAGGACTAGATGGACAGAGTAGTGGTGGAGGGGAACTGGTTGGGTTAGGTGTCCAGGAAGAAACAGAGAGCTTTGAGGCCTTCCTGGTGGGGGATGGAGGTGAATGGGGACTGAACATCCATAATGAAAATAAGATGGAGGGGCCAGGGAACTAGAAATCATTGATAATATCAAGAGTGTGTGAAGTGTCATAGATGTAGGTAGGGAGGGACTGAACGGGGGGGGGGGATAATATTTAATACTTCATTTAATATTACACATTTAATGCTTGGGCTGTATTCCAAAATTGTGCAGATAGTAGCCAACTCCAGGTGGTGATAGAGATCCAAACATTCCTAGTTTAAATGGGCATTCTTCCTGTGCCAACTTAAATGATCAGACCTCACGTGGCTTCAAGTAGGGCATCTTCCTGCTGTTCATTTATTTTATAATGGTAACCAAGGGGGAAACCTCTTGGTTAACTTTCACCTCATTTCAGCAAACCAAAGGTGATTTTTGTGCAAAGTAGTGTCGGAAGGGCGGGTCCATAGTTGAGGCTACTTTCACTCTACCATTAAGTCTCTGACATCTTACTGGTGTCCAACACAGTGGTCTCTGTTCATTCATCAGTACATTGCACCATCAACCGCTGCTGTGTGGTCGTTGCAATATGTTCGTCAGTATCTAGACTGAGGAGTTGGCGGCTCTGAAAGTACATCTGAACTCTGCTATGTCTTGGTCCTTTAGTTTTGGTTTGGGGGCCAATAATAGATACCCAACACAGACGCATCTCCACCTGAATATTTCAACAGAAATATGGAAGTAATATCTAACTGCGGTCACTACTGTCAGATGACTGCTGTTGCATGTGGGTTCCTGTTAAATAACAATGGGCCAAAGTTAACTTGTTAATTACAGTCTAGAGTTTACAGAGAATGGTGTGAAAAACAAAAAAAAACTCATCTAGTGAGCAGCAGTTCTGTGGGTGAAGTGCTCAGTTAATGAGAGGGATCAGAGGAAAAGGGCTAGACTGGTTCAAACTGGCAGGAAGGGGACAGTAACACAAAGCGCAGATCCAACCTTGAAGTGGATGGGCTGTACCAGCAGACTTGGTTCTGCGGCTGTAGCTGAAAAAGTCCCACTGAGAGTATATGGCAGCTGGAAGCTGGGCAGCCATGAGGTGCTCTCAGTGTAGACCATTAGTAGCAGCGATAGAAATATTCGCCACAATGATCCGTCACTTCATAGCCTGGAGTTTTCCCCACTGTATCTCTCCGATCGAGGCTGGTTCATCGAGGGAGACAGAAGGGACCAACAGCTGCAAGTGCCAAGCGGGTGATCGATTGCAGTTTCTTCTGGAGACTCCCGGCATCATTGGGGGGTGGGGAGCGGAGTCAATGGATATTGCTTTCTCCGGGGGAGGATAGTGTTGAACGAGATATTTCTGCATCGGCAGGTTATATCAACCCCGTTCTCCTGGGAGTCTGTGTGAGGGGGTTTGGGTGTGGGGTTCGCACAGCTGCTGGGGTTGATGAAAGGTGGGAGGGGGTGAAATCAATGAGTAAGCGACCACTCCCATAGGGTGAGACATGGCAGCTCAACGGGCAGCCTCACTCTTAGACAAAGCAAATATTCAGCATCTGGAGGCTGGAGAAATGAGGTTAGAGTTGATACTTGCGAAAGAAGAGGGAACGAGCTAGGAGGTTAGTAAAGGGAGGGGGGACGGGCTAGGAGGTTAGCAGTGGGAGAGGAAACCAGGAACTGGAATCAAGCAAGTGGACAGGTTGCCAGATTAGATCATTATGGATGTGTTACGATACGCATCCGACCACATCAACTTGCGGGGTTTAGACGTTCCGACACTCCGGAATGTGAATATCTGGCGCGGCCCCTTTAAATATTCAGGCCCGCCCCGCTAACTGGCGGCCATATTTTGGTGCCAGGATTGTAATTTTTTTTAAAGAGTACTGAAACGAGGTTCGGGGCTTAAGCATCAGCTCTACTTTTGATTTTTGTCTGGTTTAGAAACCTGTACTCGTTTCAATCTCATATCATGTTTGGATTTGATTCTAGTCTCGGATACTGTACTCCCGACACTTGGGTCCTAATCGTCTTTGACTTGGTACAGTATCTCGTGTGTATTCATGGTTAGTGGGTGATTGGAATACCTTAGTACAGTATGTGTACTACATCTGTGCAGGAGCCTGCCTTTGCCATAGGACTAGAGCCCTGGTCTGACACCTTATGTGGACAATGGTGTGCAATGTCTATCCCACGTAGAAAGAAATCACAGCTGGGCACTTTTCTACTCCTCGGTGGAAACAAGTCATTATCCATCCAATTGTTCTGTGCTCCAGGATCTCGAGGTGGGTAACCATCTTAATTCCACCTCGTATTCCGACACAAATGTCTATCCAGGGCCTCCTCCGCTGCCACAGGATCCAGAAGCGACACTTCATATTCTGTCCTGATAGTTTCCAACCCGATGGCATGACCGTCTCTAAACTGGTCACCACCCCCTTCTGTTTTCCCTCATCCCTATAGCTCCATCGGGGGTCTCCGAGGGGGAGTTGGCTCTGGCCATTCTCTCTGGAGGGAATTGGCGGGAACGAGGTGGGGAGCAGATGCTCACACTGCCCTGGCGCTCTGCTGTGCACCTGTGTGGGGCAGGTCAGCCCTCCAAGGAGGTGGACCCATTCTTGACGAAGCCTGCCGATATATTACGCCCACTAACATCATTTACAGACTTGCAGGCATTGCTCCGCCGGAGATCCGGGGGCAAACTGCAACAGGGAATGAGGGAGGCGGGCAGGGCTCGGATCCACGGCGCCCACTGCATCGTCATGTGCCGGGAATCGAGCGGGGGCTTTGCTACAGTGGAGGAACTACCGCACGGAACATCCCCCCAAACATACGGGATTGACCTCTGGCAACAAACGGAAGCCAGAACCCCACCAAACAATACAGTGCAAGACCCCACAGAAATGTTGCCAGACAGGGCACTGCTTGACAAACAGAAGTGGTGCACTCTCAACAGAGCGAGAGCGGGAGTTTGTAGGACGGGAGACAATATGGTGAAGTGGAGTTTAAAGACCAGCAAATCCTGTGAGTGTGGCGAAAGGGTGCAGAACATTGAACACGTTCTGTGCAACTGCCCACTCTCACCTGATTTAGCTGACACTGATCTGCTCAAAATCAACCAAACAACACTAGAGTGGCTGGCTGTCTGATGTGACAAGCTCCATTACCCCTTTCTCTTCCCTCTCCTCCACTCTTGACCTGAACATCACCTCGTTTATTCCTTGATCTACACGCTCTCTTATCAGATTCCTCCTTCAGCCCTTTCCCTTCCCCAGTTTCACACATCATTCCCTTTTTCCACCCTGCTGCCTCTCAACCGGATTCATCCAACACCTGCCAGCTCCTGCTCCACTGATTCCAACTAGTCATTTATTCTTGGATTTTTCCCCTCCCTACCCAGTCCTGACGAAGGGTCCTGGCTCGAAACAAGGACTGTTTATTTTCATCCCTAGATGCTGCCTGGCCCCCTGAATCACTCCAGCATTTTGTGTGTTGATCCAGATTTCCAGCATCTGCCCCCTTTATTATGTACCCACCCAACAGCATCAGACTCACCATTAATCCCCTCTCTAGTTTGAACTTTGCCAGGACTATTTGGAATCCAAGCGTAAAAGCAAGAGGTTAGATGAGATGAGATATCATTTAACAGAGCAGAGCATTAGAAGAAAAACTGAAATCAAATGGAATAAGGGGAAACTCTTTTCACAGGAACCAGTCCCCCTCTCTCATTTACTCTGCCTATAATTCTCGCTGCCTCTGTAAAGCAGATGCCATAATTAAAGACCCCGCCCACCCTGGACATCTTCTCTTCTCCCCTCTCCCACTGGGCAGAAGATACAAAAGCCTGAAAGCATGTTATTGTTTTACCTTATTTGTAGTTCAAAGCACTTGTAATGGTTTGATCTGTATAAACAGTATGCAAGAGAAGCATTACTTTCTGTCCTGATGCCCGTGAAAATACTAAACCAATAGCCTCCTGTGAGTGAGAACAACCTCACACATGGAAAGGTTAATTGGCCCACCACCAGGTTATCACTTGGGAGTTCCTCAGGGGACTGTCCTCAATAAAAACACTTCCAGCAGAAATAAACACAGAACCTGACATAATCCAGGTAATCTGTGATCAGGTTGTCAGTTGGCCAGAGCGACTTGGCAGCTTTGTCGCTGACATCTAGCAGCACTTCGCTGCTGATTCAGAGTAGATAGATTGGGCAGTAACGTGCTAGTTTGGACTTGTCCTGCTGCTTGTGAACAGGTCATATCTGGGAAATATGGTCAGGTGGGTGCCATCGTTTTAACAATACTTGTACTGCTTGCTTAGATCTGGAGTCCCAGTCTTTTGCACCACAGCTAGAATTCTGTATTTACACTGCATTCAGTATCTTTTTCCATGACAATACCAAGAATGAATCAAATTGGCTGAAGATCAGTTTTTAGAATGCTCGGGTACTCGGGACGAGGCCATGATAGATAATTCACCCTACACTTTTGGATGAACGTGATTGTGAATGATGGACCAATAGTTCACTAAGAGTGAGCATATTCCAGGATATCCTAATTCCAGCTGTCCCTTAATTGTCCCACCATTCTCAACAAGACGCAACTGTTTGGCTGTAAGAGCTCAAACGACACTGAGCACTGATGTGAGAGCTCACACGACACACTGAGCACTGACGTGAGAGCTCACACGACACAGTGAGCACTGACGTGAGAGCTCACACGACACACTGAGCACTGACGTGACAGCTCACACGACACAGTGAGCACTAATCTGAGAGCTGACACGACACAGTGAACACTGACGTGAGAGCTCACACGACACACTGAGCACTGACGTGAGAGCTCACACGATACACTGAGCACTGACGTGAGAGCTCACACGAAACACTGAGCACTGACGTGAGAGATCGCAGGACACACTGAGCACTGACGTGAGAGCTCACAGGACACACTGAGCACTGACGTGAGAGCTCACGCAACACAGTGAACACTGATGTGAGAGCTCACACGACGCACTGAGCACTGACATGAGATCTCACACACACTGGGAACTGACGTGAGAGCTCACACGACACACTGAGCACTGATGTGAGAACTCACACACACTGAGCACTAACGTGAGAGCTCACACGATACACTGAGCACTGACGTGAGAGCTCACACGACACACTGAGCACTGACGTGAGAGCTCGCACGACACACTGAGCACTGACGTGAGAGCTCACACGACACAGTGAGCACTGACACGAGAGCTCACAGGACACAGTGAGCACTGACGTGACAGCTCACACAGAACTGTTGTGAGATCTCACGACACACTGAGCACTGACGTGCGAGATCACACCCACTGGGCACTCACGTGAGAGCTCACACGACCCACTTAGCACTGATGTGAGTTTTCGCACACACTGAGCACTGACGTGTGAGCTCCCACGACACACTGAGCACTGATGGGAGAGCTCACAAGACACAATGACCATTGAGGTGAGATCTCACACGACACACTGAGCACTGACGTGAGATCTCAAACACACTGGGCACTGACGTGAGAGCTCACACAGACTGATCACTGACGTGAGAGCTCACACGACACACTGAGCACTGATGTGAGAGCTCACACGCTGAGCACTAACGTGAGAGCTCGCACGACACACTGAGCACTGACGTGTGAGCTCGCACGACACCCTGAGCACTGATGTGAGAACTGACACGACACAGTGAGCACTAATCTGAGAGCTGAAACGACACACTGAGCACTGATCTGAGAGCTCACACGACACACTGAGCACTGACGCGAGAGCTTAACGGACACACTGAGTACTGACGTGAGAGCTCACAAGACACACTGAGGACTGACGTGAGAGCTCATACGTCACATTGGGCACTGATGTGAGAGCTCGCACGACACACTGAGCACTGACGTGAGAGCTCACACGACACACTGAGCACTGACGTGAGAGCTCGCACGACACACTGAGCACTGACGTGAGAGCTCACACGACACAGTGAGCACTGACGTGAGAGCTCACAGGACACACTGAGCACTGACGCTGACAGCACACACAGCACTGTTGTGAGATCTCACGCAACACTGAGCACTGACGTGAGAGCTCACAGTCACACTGAGCACTGACGTGAGAGCTCACACGACACACTGAGCACTGATGTGAGAGCTCACACGACACACTGAGCACTGACGTGTGAGCTCCCATGACACACTGAGCACTGATGGGAGAGCTCACAAGACACAATGACCATTGAGGTGAGATCTCACACGTCACACTGAGCACTGACGTGTGAGCTTGCATGACACCCTGAGCACTGATGTGAGAACTGAAACGACACGCTGAGCACTGACATGAGATCTCACACACACTGGGCACTAACGTGAGAGCTCACATGACACACTGAGCACTGATGTGAGAGCTCACACGACACACTGAGCACTGACGTGAGAGCTCACACAACACACTGAGCACTGACGTGAGAGCTCACACAACACACTGAGCACTGACGTGAGAGCTCACACGACACACTGAGCACTGACGTGAGAGCTCACAGGACACACTGAGCACTGACGTGAGAGCTCACACGACACACTGAGCACTGACGTGAGAGCTCACACGACACACTGAGCACTGACGTGAGAGCTCACACACACTGAGCACTGACGTGAGAGCTCACACGACACACTGAGCACTGACGTGAGAGCTCACAGGACACACTGAGCACTGACGTGAGATCTCACACACACTGGGCACTGACGTGAGAGCTCACTGGACACACTGAGCACTGACGTGAGAGCTCACGCAACACAGTGAAAACTGATGTGAGAGCTCACACGACGCACTGAGCACTGACATGAGATCTCACACACACTGGGTACTAACGTGAGCTCACACAACACACTGAGCACTGACGTGAGATCAAAACCACACTGGGCACTGACGTGAGAGCTCACAATACACAGTCGACACTGATGTGAGAGCTCACAGGACACAGTGAGCACTGACGTGACAGCTCACACTTAGCACTGATGTGATTTCTCACACACACTGAGCACTGACGTGTGAGCTCCCACGACACACTGAGCACTGATGGGAGAGCTCACAAGACACACTGAGCACTGAGGTGAGAGCTCACACGACACACTGAGCACTAACGTGAGAGCTCACACGATACACTGAGCACTGACGTGAGAGCTCACACGAAACACTGAGCACTGACGTGAGAGATCGCAGGACACACTGAGCACTGATGTGAGAGCTCACACGACACACTGAGCACTGACGTGAGAGCTCGCACGACACACTGAACACTGACGTGAGAGCTCACACGACACACTGAGCACTGATGTGAGAGCTCACACGACACACTGAGCACTGACGTGAGAGCTCACACGACACACTGAGCACTGACGTGAGAGCTCGCACGACACACTGAGCACTGACGTGAGAGCTCACACGACACACTGAGCACTGACGTGAGATCTCAAACACACTGGGCACTGACGTGAGAGCTCACACACACTGAGCACTGACGTGAGAGCTCACACGACACACTGAGAACTGACGCGAGAGCTCGCAGGACACACTGAGAACCGATGTGAGAGCTCGCACGACACACTGAGCACTGACGTGAGAGCTCACACGACACAGTGAGCACTGACGTGAGAGCTCACACGACACACTGAGCACTGATGTGAGAGCTTACACGACACACTGAGCACTGACGCAAGTGATCGAAGGTCATACTGAGCACTGACGTGAGAGCACACACGACACACTGAACACTGACGTGAGAGATCACACGACACATTGAGCACTGACGTGAGAGCTTACACGACACACTGAGCACTGACGTGAGAGCTCACACGACACACTGAACACTGATGTGAGAGCTCACAGGACACACTGAGCACTGATGTGAGAGCTCACACAACACAGGGAGCACTGACGTGCGAGATCACACCCACTGGGCACTCACGTGAGAGCTCACACGACCCACTTAGCACTGATGTGAGTTCTCACACACACTGAGCACTGATGGGAGAGCTCACAAGACACAATGACCATTGAGGTGAGATCTCACACGACACACTGAGCACTGACGTGAGATCTCAAACACACTGGGCACTGACGTGAGAGCTCACACAGACTGAGCACTCACGTGAGAGCTCACACGACACACTGAGCACTGATGTGAGAGCTCACACGCTGAGCAATAACGTGAGAGCTCGCACGACGCACTGAGCACTGACGTGAGAGCTCGCACGACACTGAGCACTGACGTGTGAGCTCGCACGACACCCTGAGCACTGATGTGAGAACTGACACGACACAGTGAGCACTAATCTGAGAGCTCACACGACACACTGAGCACTGACGCGAGAGCTTAAACGTCACACTGAGCACTGACTTGAGAGCTTAACGGACACACTGAGTACTGACGTGAGAGCTTAACGGACACACTGAGTACTGACGTGAGAGCTCACAAGACACACTGAGGACTGACGTGAGAGCTCATACGTCACACTGGGCACTGATGTGAGAGCTCGCACGACACACTGTGCACTGACGTGAGAGCTCCCACGACACACTGAGCACTGACGTGAGATCTCACACGACACACTGAGCACTGATGTGAGAGCTCACACACACTGAGCACTGACGTGAGAGCTCACACGACACACTGAGCACTGACGTGTGAGCTCGCACGACACCCTGAGCACTGATCTGAGAGCTCACACGACACAGTGAGCACTAATCTGAGAGCTGAAACGACACACTGAGCTTTGATGTGAGAGCTCACGCGACACACTGAGCACTGATGTGAGAGCTCACACGACACACTGAGCACTGACGTGAGAGCTCACAGCCACACTGGGCACTGATGTGAGAGCTCGCACGACACACTGAGCACTGATGTGAGAACTGACATGACACAGTGAGCACTAATCTGAGAGCTGAAACAACACACTGAGCACTGATCGTGAGAGCTCACACGACACACTGAGCACTGATGTGAGATCTCAAACACACTGGGCACTGATGTGAGAGCTCACACGACACACTGAGCACTGACGTGAGAGCTCACACGACACACTGAGCACTGACGTGAGAGCTCACACGACACAGCGGTCACTGACACGAGAGCTCACAGGACACAGTGAGCACTGACGTGACAGCTCACACAGCACTGTTGTGAGATCTCACGCAACACTGAGCACTGACGTGAGAGATCGCAGGACACACTGAGCACTGACGTGAGAGCTCACATGAAACACTGAGCACTGACGTGAGAGCTCGCACGACACCCTGAGCACTGATGTGAGAACTGACACGACACAGTGAGCACTAATCTGAGAGCTGAAACGACACACTGAGCACCGATCTGAGAGCTCACACGACACACTGAGCACTGATGTGAGAGCTCACACGACACACTGAGCACTGACGTGAGATCTCAAACACACTGGGCACTGACGTGAGAGCTCACACACACTGAGCACTAACGTGAGAGCTCCCACGACACACTGAGCACTGATGGGAGAGCTCACAAGACACACTGAGCACTGAGGTGAGATCTCACACGACACACTGAGCACTGAAGTGAGAGCTGAGACGACACACTGAGCACTGACGTGAGAGCTCACGCGACACACTGAGCACTGACGTGAGAGCTCACAGGACACACTGAGCACTGACGTGAGAGCTCACACTGAGCACTGATGTGAGTTCTCACACACACTGAGCACTGACGTGAGAGCTCGCACGACACCCTGAGCACTGATGTGAGAACTGACACGACACAGTGAGCACTAATCTGAGAGCTCACACGACACACTGAGCACTGACGTGAGAGCTCACACGACACACTGAGCACTGACGTGAGAGCTCACACGACACACTGAGCACTGACGTGAGAGCTCACACGTCACACTGAGCACTGACGTGAGAGCTCATACACACTGGGCACTGATGTGAGAGCTCACACGACACACTGAGCACTGACGTGAGAGCTCACACGACACACTGAGCACTGATGTGAGAGCTCACACGACACACTGAGCACTGATGTGAGATCTCAAACACACTGAGCACTGACGTGAGAGCTCACACACACTGAGCACTAACGTGAGAGCTCACACGACACACTGAGCACTGACGTGTGAGCTCGCACGACACACTGAGCACTGACGTGAGAGCTCACACGACACACTGAGCACTGATGCGAGAGCTCACACGACACACTGAGCACTGACGTGAGATCTCACACACACTGGGCACTAACGTGAGCTCACATGACATGCTGAGCATTGATGTGAGAGCTCACACGACACACTGAGCACTGATGTGAGAGCTCACACGACATGCTGAGCACTGATGTGAGAGCTCACACGACACACTGAGCACTGACGCAAGTGATCGCAGGTCATACTGAGCACTGACGTGAGAGCTCACACGACACACTGAACACTGACGTGAGAGCTCACACGACACACTGAGCACTGACGTCAGAGCTCACAGGACACACTGAGCACTGACGTGACAGCTCACACTCAGCACTGTTGTGAGATCTCACGACACACTGAGCACTGACGTGAGAGATCGCAGGACACACTGAGCACTGACGTGAGAGCTCACACGACACAGTGAGCACTGACGTGAGAGCTCACAGGACACACTGAGCACTGACGTGACAGCTCACACTGAGCACTGTTGTGAGATCTCACGACACACTGAGCACTGACGTGCGAGATCACACCCACTGGGCACTCACGTGAGAGCTCACACGACCCACTTAGCACTGATGTGAGTTCTCACACACACTGAGCACTGACGTGTGAGCTCCCACGACACACTGAGCACTGATGGGAGAGCTCACAAGACACAATGACCATTGAGGTGAGATGTCACACGACACACTGAGCACTGACGTGAGATCTCAAACACACTGGGCACTGACGTGAGAGCTCACACGACACACTGAGCTCTGACGTGAGAGCTCACACGACACACTGAGCACTGACGTGAGAGCTCACAGGACACACTGAGCACTGACGTGAGAGCTCACACGACACACTGAGCACTGACGTGAGATCTCAAACACACTGAGCACTGACGTGACAGCTCACGCGACACAGTGGTCACTGATGCGAGAGCTCACAGGACACAGTGAGCACTGACGTGACAGCTCACACTGAGCACTGTTGTGAGATCTCATGCAACACTGAGCACTGACATGCTAGATCACACACACTGGGTGATTACGTGAGAGCTTACACGCTGAGCACTAACGTGAGAGCTCGCACGACACACTGAGCACTGACGAGTGAGCTCGCACGACACCCTGAGCACTCATGTGAGAACTGATACGACACAGTGAGCACTAATCTGAGAGCTGAAACGACACACTGAGCACTGACGTGAGAGCTCACACGACACACTGAGCACTGATGTGAGAGCTCAACGACACACTGAACACTGATGTGAGAGCTCACACGACACACTGAGCACTGACTTGAGATCTCAAACACACTGGGCACTAACGTGAGCTCACATGACATGCTGAGCATTGATGTGAGAGCTCACACGACACACTGAGCACTGACGTGAGAGCTCACAGTCACACTGAGGACTGACGTGAGAGCTAACACAACACACTGAGCACTGACGTGAGAGCTCAAACACACTGGGCACTGATGTGAGTTCTCACACACACTGAGCACTGACGTGTGAGCTCCCACAACACACTGAGCACTGATGGGAGAGCTCACAAGACACAGTGACCATTGAGGTGAGATCTCACACGACGCACTGAGCACTGACGTGAGATCTCAAACACACTGGGCACTGATGTGAGAGCTCACACACACTGAGCACTGACGTGAGAGCTCACACGACACACTGAGCACTGACGTGAGAGCTCACACGACACCCTGAGCACTGATGTGAGAACTGACACGACACAGTGAGCACTAATCTGAGAGCTCACACGACACACTGAGCACTGATGTGAGAGCTCACGCGACACACTGAGCACTGATGTGAGAGCTCACACGACACACTGAGCACTGACGTGAGAGCTCACACGACACACTGAGCACTGACGTGAGAGCTCACACGACACACTGAGCACTGACGTGAGAGCTCACACGACACACTGAGCACTGACGTGAGAGCTCACACGACACACTGAGCACTGACGTGAGAGCTCACACGACACACTGAGCACTGATGTGAGAGCTCACACGACACACTGAGCACTGACGTGAGACCTCACACGACACACTGAGCACTGACGTGTGAGCTCGCACGACACACTGAGCACTGACGTGAGAACTCACACGACACAGTGAGCACTAATCTGAGAGCTGAAACGACACACTGAGCACCGACGTGAGAGCTCACACGACACACTGAGCTTTGATGTGAGAGCTCACACGACACACTGAGCACTGACGTGAGAGCTCACACAACACACTGAGCACTGATGGGAGAGCTCACAAGACACAATGACCTTTGAGGTGAGAGCTCACACGACACACTGAGCACTGACGTGAGATCTCACACACACTGGGCACTGACGTGAGAGCTCACACGACACACTGAGCACTGACGTGAGAGCTCACACGACACCCTGAAGACTGAGGTGAGAGCTGAACGGACTCACTGAGCACTGACGTGTGAGCTCGCACGACACCCTGAGCACTGATGTGAGAACTGATACGACACAGTGAGCACTAATCAGATCTGAAACGACACACTGAGCACCGATCTGAGAGCTCACACAACACACTGAGCTTTGATATGAGAGCTCACACGACACACTGATCACCGACGTGAGAGCTCACACAACACACTGAGCACTGACGTGAGAGCTCACACGACACACTGAGCACTGATGTGAGAGCTCACACGACACACTGAGCACTGACGTGAGAGCTCACACGACACACTGAGCACTGACGTGAGAGCTCACACGACACACTGAGCACTGACGTGAGAGCTCTCAGGACACACTGAGCACTGATGTAAGAGCTCACACGACACAGTGAGCACTGACGTGACAGCTCACACTGAGAACTGTTGTGAGATCTCACGACACACTGAGCACTGACGTGCGAGATCACACACACTGGGCACTTACGTGAGAGCTCACACGACACACTGAGCACTGACGTGAGAGCTCACACGACACACTGAGCACTGATGGGAGAGCTCACAAGACACAATGACCATTGAGGTGAGATCTCACACGACACACTGAGCACTGACGTGAGATCTCAAACACACTGGGCACTGGAGTGAGAGCTCACACGACACACTGAGCACTGACGTGTGAGCTCGCACGACACACTGAGCACTGACGTGAGAGCTCACACGACACAGTGAGCACTAATCTGAGAGCTCACACGACACACTGAGCACTGACGTCAGATCTTACACGACACACTGAGCACTGACGCAAGTGATCGCAGGTCATACTGAGCACTGACGTGAGAGCTCACAGGACACACTGAGCACTGACGTGACAGCTCACACTGAGCACTGTTGTGAGATCTCATGACACACTGAGCACTGACGCAAGAGATCGCAGGTCATACTGAGCACTGACGTGAGAGCACACACGACACACTGAACACTGACGTGAGAGCTTACACGACACACTGAACACTGACGTGAGAGCTCACAGGACACACTGAGCACTGACGTGACAGCTCACACTGAGCACTGTTGTGAGATCTCACGACACTCTGAGCACTGACGTGCGAGATCACACCCACTGGGCACTCACGTGAGAGCTCACACGACCCACTTAGAACTGATGTGAGTTCTCACACACACTGACCACTGGCGATTGAGCTCCCACGACACACTGAGCACTGATGGGAGAGCTCACAAGACACAATGACCTTTGAGGTGAGATGTCACACGACACACTGAGCACTGACGTGAGATATCAAACACACCGGGCACTGACGTGAGACCTCGCACGACACACTGAGCACTGACGTGCGAGCTCACACGACACCCTGAGGACTGACGTGAGAGCTGATCGGACACACTGAGTACTGACGTGATAGCTCACAGGAGTCACTGAGCACTGACGTGAGAGCTCACACAACACACTGAGCACTGACGTGAGATCTCAAACACACTGAGCACTGACGTGAGAGCTCACACGACACAGTGGTCACTGATGCGAGAGCTCACAGGACACAGTGAGCACTGACGTGACAGCTCACACTGAGCACTGTTGTGAGATCTCACGCAACACTGAGCACTGACGTGCGAGATCACACACACTGGGCAATTACGTGAGAGCTTACATGCTGAGCACTAGCATGAGAGCTCGCGCGACACTCTGAGGACTGATGTGAGAACTGACACGACACAGTGAGCACTAATCTGAGAGCTGAAACGACACACAGAGCACCGATCTGAGAGCTCACACGACACACTGAGCACTGATGTGAGAGCTCACACGACACGCTGAGCACTGACATGAGATCTCACACACACTGGGCACTAACGTGAGCTCACATGACATGCTGAGCATTGATGTGAGAGCTCACACGACACACTGAGCACTGACGTGAGAGCTCACAGTCACACTGAGCACTGACGTGAGAGCTCACACGACACACTGAGCACTGACGTGAGATCTCAAACACACTGGGCACTGATGTGAGAGCTCACACACACTGAGCACTAACCTGTGAGCTCCCATGACACACTGAGCACTGATGGGAGAGCTCACAAGACACAGTGACCATTGAGGTGAGATCTCACACGACGCACTGAGCACTGACGTGAGATCTCAAAAACACTGGACACTGATGTGAGAGCTCACACACTGAGCACTAACGTGAGAGCTCGCACGACACACTGAGCACTGGCGTGTGAGCTCGCACGACACCCTGAGCACTGATGTGAGAACTGACACGACACAGTGAGCACTAATCTGAGAGCTCACACGACACACTGAGCACTGATCTGAGAGCTCACACGACACACTGAGCACTGATGTGAGAGCTCACACGACACACTGAGCACTGACGTGAGAGCTCACACGACACACTGAGCACTGATGTGAGAGCTCACACGACACACTGAGCACTGACGTGAGAGCTCACACGACACACTGAGCACTGATGTGAGAGCTCACACGACACACTGAGCACTGATGTGAGAGCTCACACGACACACTGAGCACTGACGTGAGAGCTCACACGACACACTGAGCACTGACGTGACAGCTCACACTGAGCACTGTTGTGAGATCTCACGACACACTGAGCACTGACGTGCGAGATCACACCGACTGGGCAATCACGTGAGAGATCACACGACCCACTTAGAACTGATGTGAGTTCTCACACACACTGACCACTGACGTGTGAGCTCCCACGACACACTGAGCACTGATGTGAGAGCTCACAAGACACAATGACCTTTGAGGTGAGATGTCACACGACACACTGAGCACTGACGTGAGAGCTCACACGACGCCCTGAAGACTGAGGTGAGAGCTGAACGGACTCACTGAGCACTGACGTGTGAGTTCGCACGACACCCTGAGCACTGATGTGAGAACTGACACGACACAGTGAGCACTAATCTGAGATCTGAAACGACACACTGAGCACCGATCTGAGAGCTCACATGACACACTGAGCTTTGATGTGAAAGCTCACACGACACACTGAGCACTGACGTGAGAGCTAACACAACACACTGAGCACTGATGGGAGAGCTCACAAGACACAATGACCTTTGAGGTGAGATGTCACACGACACACTGAGCACTGACGTGAGATCTCAAACACACTGGGCACTGACGTGAGAGCTCGCACGACACACTGAGCACTGACGTGAGAGCTCACACGACACCCTGAAGACTGACGTGAGAGCTGAACGGACTCACTGAGCACTGATGTGAGAACTGATACGACACAGTGAGCACTAATCAGATCTGAAACGACACACTGAGCACCGATCTGAGAGCTCACACGACACACTGAGCTTTGATGTGAGAGCTCACACAACACACTGAGCACTGACGTGAGATCTCAAACACACTGGGCACTGATGTGAGAGCTCACACGACACACTGAGCACTGACGTGAGAGCTCACACGACACACTGAGCACTGACGTGACAGCTCACAGGACACAGTGACCACTGACGTGACCGCTCACACTGAGCACTGTTGTGAGATCTCACGCAACACTGAGCACTGACGTGCAAGATCACACACACTGGGCACTTACGTGAGAGCTCACATTACCCACTTAGCACTGATGTGAGTTCTCAAACACACTGAGCACTGATGGGAGAGCTCACACGCTGAGCACTAACGTGAGAGCTGGCACGACACACTGAGCACTGACGTGTGAGCTCGCACGACACCCTGAGCACTGATGTGAGAACTGACACGACACAGTGAGCACTAATCTGAGAGCTGAAACGACACACTGAGCACCAATCTGACAGCTCACACGACACACTGCGCACTGATGTGAGAGCTCACACAACACGCTGAGCACTGATGTGAGAGCTCAGAAGACACGCTGAGCACTGACATGAGATCTCACACAAATTGGGCACTAACGTGAGCTCACATGACACACTGAGCACTGTTGTGAGATCTCACGACACTCTGAGCACTGACGTGCGAGATCACACCCACTGGGCACTCACGTGAGAGCTCACACGACCCACTTACACTGATCTGAGTTCTCACACACACTGAGCACTGACGTGTGAGCTCCCACGACACACTGAGCACTGATGGGAGAGCTCACAAGACACAATAACCTTTGAGGTGAGATGTCACGTGACACACTGAGCACTGACGTGAGACCTCGCACGACACACTGAGCACTGACGTGAGATCTCGCACGACACACTGAGCACTGACGTGAGATCTCAAACACACTGGGCACTGATGTGAGACCTCGCACGACACACTGAGCACTGACGTGAGAGCTCACTCGACACCCTGAAGACTGACGTGAGAGCTGAACGGACTCACTGAGCACTGACGTGTGAATTCGCACGACACCCTGAGCACTGATCTGAGTACTGACATGACACAGTGAGCACTAATCTGAGAGCTGAAACGACACACTGAGCACCGATCTGAGAGCTCACACGACACACTGAGCACTGATGTGAGAGCTCACACGACACACTGAGCACTGACGTGAGAGCTCATACGTCACACTGAGCACTGACGTGAGAGCTCACAGGACACAGTGGTCACTGACACGAGAGCTCACAGGACACAGTGACCACTGACGTGACCGCTCACACTGAGCACTGTTGTGAGATCTCACGCAACACTGAGCACTGACGTGCAAGATCACACACACTGGGCACTTACGTGAGAGCTCACATTACCCACTTAGCACTGATGTGAGTTC
This sequence comes from Mobula hypostoma, assembly GCF_963921235.1. Lineage (NCBI taxonomy): Eukaryota > Metazoa > Chordata > Chondrichthyes > Myliobatiformes > Myliobatidae > Mobula > Mobula hypostoma. The sequence goes on along the minus strand of NC_086102.1, from coordinate 131,996,173 downwards.
TCAAACACACTGAGCACTGATGGGAGAGCTCACACGCTGAGCACTAACGTGAGAGCTGGCACGACACACTGAGCACTGACGTGTGAGCTCGCACGACACCCTGAGCACTGATGTGAGAACTGACACGACACAGTGAGCACTAATCTGAGAGCTGAAACGACACACTGAGCACCAATCTGACAGCTCACACGACACACTGCGCACTGATGTGAGAGCTCACACAACACGCTGAGCACTGATGTGAGAGCTCAGAAGACACGCTGAGCACTGACATGAGATCTCACACAAATTGGGCACTAACGTGAGCTCACATGACACACTGAGCACTGTTGTGAGATCTCACGACACTCTGAGCACTGACGTGCGAGATCACACCCACTGGGCACTCACGTGAGAGCTCACACGACCCACTTACACTGATCTGAGTTCTCACACACACTGAGCACTGACGTGTGAGCTCCCACGACACACTGAGCACTGATGGGAGAGCTCACAAGACACAATAACCTTTGAGGTGAGATGTCACGTGACACACTGAGCACTGACGTGAGACCTCGCACGACACACTGAGCACTGACGTGAGATCTCGCACGACACACTGAGCACTGACGTGAGATCTCAAACACACTGGGCACTGATGTGAGACCTCGCACGACACACTGAGCACTGACGTGAGAGCTCACTCGACACCCTGAAGACTGACGTGAGAGCTGAACGGACTCACTGAGCACTGACGTGTGAATTCGCACGACACCCTGAGCACTGATCTGAGTACTGACATGACACAGTGAGCACTAATCTGAAATCCGAAACGACACACTGAGCACCGATCTGAGAGCTCACACGACACACTGAGCACTGATGTGAGAGCTCACACGACACACTGAGCACTGACGTGAGAGCTCATACGTCACACTGAGCACTGACGTGAGAGCTCACAGGACACAGTGGTCACTGACACGAGAGCTCACAGGACACAGTGAGCACTGACGTGACAGCTCACACTGAGCACTGTTGTGAGATCTCACGCAACACTGAGCACTGATGTGCGAGATCACACACACTGGGCACTTACGTGAGAGCTCACATTACCCACTGAGCACTGACGTGAGTTCTCAAACACACTGAGCACTGATGGGAGAGCTCAAAAGACACAGTGGTCACTGACGCGAGAGCTCACAGGACACAGTGAGCACTGACGTGACAGCTCACACTGAGCACTGTTGTGAGATCTCATGCAACACTGAGCACTGACATGCGAGATCACACACACTGGGCAATTACGTGAGAGCTCACACGCTGAGCACTGACGTGAGAGCTCGCACGACACACTGAGCACTGACGTGAGAGCTCACACGACACAGTGAGCACTGATGTGAGAGCTCACACGACACGCTGAGCACTGACATGAGATCTCACACACACTGGGCACTAACGTGAGCTCACATGACATGCTGAGCATTGATGTGAGAGCTCACACGACACACTGAGCACTGACGTGACAGCTCACAGTCACACTGAGGACTGACGTGAGAGCTAACACAACACACTGAGCACTGACGTGAGATCTCAAACACACTGAGCACTGATGTGAGGGCTCACGCGACACAGTGGTCACTGACGCGAGAGCTCACAGGACACAGTGAGCACTGACGTGACAGCTCACACTGAGAACTGTTGTGAGATCTCATGCAACACTGAGCACTGACATGCGAGATCACACACACTGGGCAATTACGTGAGAGCTTACACGCTGAGCACTAACGTGAGAGCTCGCACGACACCCTGAGCACTGATGTGAGAACTGACACGACACAGTGAGCACTAATCTGAGAGCTGAAACGACACACTGAGCACCGATCTGAGAGCTCACACGACACACTGAGCACTGATGTGAGAGCTCACACGACACGCTGATCACTGATGTGAGAACTCATACGACACGCTGAGCACTGACATGAGATCTCACACACACTGGGCACTGATGTGAGAGCTCACACGACACACTAGCACTGACGTGAGAGCTCGTACGTCACACTGAGCACTGACGTGAGAGCTCACACACACTGGGCACTAACATGAGCTCACATGACATGCTGAGCATTGATGTGCGAGCTCACATGACACACTGAGCACTGACGTGACAGCTCACAGTCACACTGAGGACTGACGTGAGGGCTCACGCGACACAGTGGTCACTGACGCGAGAGCTCACAGGACACAGTGAGCACTGACGTGACAGCTCACACTGAGAACTGTTGTGAGATCTCATGCAACACTGAGCACAGACATGCGAGATCACACACACTGGGCAATTACGTGAGAGCTTACACGCTGAGCACTAACGTGAGAGCTCGCACGACACCCTGAGCACTGATGTGAGAACTGACACGACACAGTGAGCACTAATCTGAGAGCTGAAACGACACACTGAGCACCGATCTGAGAGCTCACACGACACACTGAGCACTGATGTGAGAGCTCACACGACACACTGAGCACTGATGTGAGAGCTCACACGACACACTGAGCACTGACGTGAGAGCTCACAGTCACACTGAGGACTGACGTGAGAGCTAACACAACACACTGAGTACTGACGTGAGATCTCAAACACACTGGGCACTGATGTGAGAGCTGACACGATACACTGAGCACTGACGTGAGAGCTCACACGACACAGTGGTCACTGACGTGAGAGCTCACAGGACCCACTTAGCACTGATGTGAGTTCTCACACACACTGAGCACTGACGTGTGAGCTCCCACGACACACTGAGCACTGATGGGAGAGCTCACAAGACACAGTGACCATTGAGTGAGATCTCACACGACGCACTGAGCACTGACGTGAGATCTCAAACACACTGGGCACTGATGTGAGAGCTCACACACTGAGCACTAACGTGAGAGCTCGCACGACAAACTGAGCACTGACGTGTGAGCTCGCACGACACCCTGAGCACTGATGTGAGAACTGAAACGACACAGTGAGCACTAATCTGAGAGCTCAAACGACACACTGAGCACCGATCTGAGAGCTCACACGACACACTGAGCACTGATGTAAAGAGCTCACACGACACGCTGAGCACTGATGTGACAGCTCACACGACACACTGAGAACCGATCTGAGAGCTCATACGACACACTGAGCACTGATGTGAGAGCTCACACGTCACACTGAGAACCGATGTGAGAGCTCACATGACACACTGAGCACTGAGGTGAGAGCTCACAAGACACACTGAGCACTGACGTGAGATCTCACACCACACACAGCACTGACGTGAGAGCTCACGTGACACATTGAGCACTGACGTGAGAGCTCACAGGACACACTGAGCACTGACGTGACAGCTCACACTGAGCACTGTTGTGAGATCTCACGACACTCTGAGCACTGACGTGCGAGATCACACCGACTGGGCACTCACGTGAGAGCTCACACAACCCACTTAGAACTGATGTGAGTTCTCACACACACTGACCACTGACGTGTGAGCTCCCACGACACACTGAGCACTGATGGGAGAGCTCACAAGACACAATGACCTTTGAGGTGAGATGTCACACGACACACTGAGCACTGACGTGAGAGCTCGCACGACACACTGAGCACTGACGTGAGAGCTCACACGACACAGCGGTCACTGACGCGAGAGCTCACAGGACACAGTGAGCACTGACGTGTGAGCTCCCACGACACACTGAGCACTGATGTGAGATCTCACGCAACACTGAGCACTGACATGCGAGATCACACACACTGGGCACTTACGTGAGAGCTCGCACGACACACTGAGCACTAACGTGAGAGCTCGCACGACACCCTGAGCACTGATGTGAGAACTGACACGACACAGTGAGCACTAATCTGAGAGCTTAAATGACACACTGAGCACCGATCTGAGAGCTCACACGACACACTGAGCACTGATGTGAGAGCTCACACGACACGCTGAGCACTCATGTGAGAGCTCACACGACGCGCTGAGCACTGACATGAGATCTCACACACACTGGGCACTAACATGAGCTCATATGACATGCTGAGCATTGATGTGAGAGCTCACACGACACACTGAGCACTGACGTAACAGCTCACAGTCACACTGAGGACTGACGTGAGAGCTAACACAACACACTGAGCACTAACGTGAGCTCACATGACATGCTGAGCATTGATGTGAGAGCTCACACGACACACTGAGCACTGACGTGACAGCTCACATGACACACTGAGCACTGACGTGAGAGCTAACACAACACACTGAGCACTGACGTGAGATCTCAAACACACTGAGCACTGATGTGAGGGCTCACGCGACACAGTGGTCACTGACGCGAGAGCTCACAGGACACAGTGAGCACTGACGTGACAGCTCACACTGAGAACTGTTGTGAGATCTCATGCAACACTGAGCACTGACATGCGAGATCACACACACTGGGCAATTACGTGAGAGCTTACACGCTGAGCACTAACGTGAGAGCTCGCACGACACCCTGAGCACTGATGTGAGAACTGACACGACACAGTGAGCACTAATCTGAGAGCTGAAACGACACACTGAGCACCGATCTGAGAGCTCACACGACACACTGAGCACTGATGTGAGAGCTCACACGACACGCTGAGCACTGATGTGAGAGCTCACACGACACACTGAGCACTGACGTGAGAGCTCACAGTCACACTGAGGACTGACGTGAGAGCTAACACAACACACTGAGCACTGACGTGAGATCTCAAACACACTGGGCACTGATGTGAGAGCTGACACGATACACTGAGCACTGACGTGAGAGCTCATACGACACAGTGGTCACTGACCTGAGAGCTCACAGGACCCACTTAGCACTGATGTGAGTTCTCACACACACTGTGCACTGATGTGTGAGCTCCCACGACACACTGAGCACTGATGGGAGAGCTCACAAGACACAGTGACCATTGAGGTGAGATCTCACACGACGCACTGAGCACTGACGTGAGATCTCAAACACACTGGGCACTGATGTGAGAGCTCACACACTGAGCACTAACGTGAGAGCTCGCACGACACACTGAGCACTGACGTGTGAGCTCGCACGACACCCTGAGCACTGCTGTGAGAACTGAAACGACACAGTGAGCACTAATCTGAGAGCTCAAACGACACACTGAGCACCGATCTGAGAGCTCACACGACACACTGAGCACTGATGTGAGAGCTCACACGACACACTGAGCACTGACGTAAAGAGCTCATACGACACACTGAGCACTGACGTGAGAGCTCACAAGACACACTGAGCACTGTGATAGCTCACAGGACTCACTGTGCACCGACGTGAGAGCTCACACGACACACTGAGCACTGATGTGAGATCTCACACCACACACAGCACTGATGTGAGAGCTCACGTGACACATTGAGCACTGACGTGAGACCTCACAGGACACACTGAGCACTGACGTGACAGCTCACACTGAGCACTGTTGTGAGATCTCACGACACTCTGAGCACTGACGTGAGACCTCACACTGAGCACTGTTGTGAGATCTCACGACACTCTGAGCACTGACGTGCGAGATCACACCGACTGGGCACTCACGTGAGAGCTCACACAACCCACTTAGAACTGATGTGAGTTCTCACACACACTGACCACTGACGTGTGAGCTCCCACGACACACTGAGCACTGATGCGAGAGCTCACAAGACACAATGACCTTTGAGGTGAGATGTCACACGACACACTGAGCACTGACGTGAGACCTCGCACGACACACTGAGCACTGACGTGAGAGCTCACACGACACCCTGAAGACTGATGTGAGAGCTGAACGGACTCACTGAGCACTGACGTGTGAGTTCGCACGACACCCTGAGCACTGATGTGAGAACTGACACGACACAGTGAGCACTAATCTGATCTTAAATGACACACTGAGCACCGATCTGAGAGCTTACACGACACACTGAGCTTTGATGTGAGAGCTCAAACGACACACTGAGCACTGACGTGAGAGCTCACACAACACACTGAGCACTGACGTGAGATCTCAAACACACTGGGCACTGATGTGAGAGCTCACACGACACACTGAGCACTGACGTGAGAGCTCACACAGCACACTGAGCACTGACGTGAGATCTCAAACACACTGGGCACTGATGTGAGAGCTCACACGACTCACTGAGCACTGACGTGAGAGCTCATACGTCACACTGAGCACTGACGTGAGAGCTCACACGACACACTGAGCACTGATGAGAGAGCTCACAAGACACAATGACCTTTGAGGTGAGATGTCACACGACACCCTGAGCACTGACGTGAGATCTCAAACACACTGGGCACTGACGTAAGACCTCGCACGACACACTGAAGACTGACGTGAGAGCTGAACAGACTCACTGAGCACTGACGTATGAGTTCGCACGACACCCTGAGCACTGATGTGAGAACTGACACGACACAGTGAGCACTAATCTGATCTGAAATGACACACTGAGCACCGATCTGAGAGCTTACACGACACACTGAGCTTTAATGTGAGAGCTCAAACGACACACTGAGCACTGACGTGAGAGCTCACACAACACACTGAGCACTGACGTGAGATCTCAAACACACTGGGCACTGATGTTAGAGCTCACACGACACACTGAGCACTGACGTGAGAGCTCACACAACACACTGAGCACTGACGTGAGAGCTCATACGTCACACTGAGCACTGCCGTGAGAGCTCACACGATACAGTGGGCACTGACGTGACAGCTCACACTGAGCACTGTTGTGAGATCTCACGCAACACTGAGCACTGACGTGCGAGATCACACACACTGGGCACTTACGTGAGAGCTCACATTACACACTTAGCACTGATGTGAGTTCTCAAACACACTGAGCACTGATGGGAGAGCTCACAAGACACAGTGACCATTGAGGTGAGATCTCACACGACGCACTGAGCACTGACGTGAGATCTCAAACACACTGGGCACTGATGTGAGACCTCGCACGCTGAGCACTAACGTGAGAGCTGGCACGACACACTGAGCACTGACGTGTGAGCTGGCACGACACCCTGAGCACTGACGTGAGAACTGACACGACACAGTGAGCACTAATCTGAGAGCTGAAACGACACACTGAGCACCGATCTGAGAGCTCACACGACACACTGAGCACTGATGTGAGAGCTCACACAACACGCTGAGCACTGATGTGAGAGCTCAGAAGACACGCTGAGCACTGACATGAGATCTCACACACATTGGGCACTAACGTGAGCTCACATGACATGCTGAGCATTGATGTGAGAGCTCAGACGACACACTGAACACTGACGTGAGAACACATACATCACACTGAGCACTGTTGTGAGATCTCATGACACTCTGAGAACTGACGTGCGAGATCACACCCACTGGGAACTCACGTGAGAGCTCACACGACCCACTTAGAACTGATGTGAGTTCTCACACACACTGACAGACGTGTGAGCTCCCACGACACACTGAGCACTGATGGGAGAGCTCACAGGACACAATGACCTTTGAGGTGAGATGTCACACGACACACTGAGCACTGACGTGAGATCTCAAACACACTGGGCACTGATGTGAGAGCTCACACACTGAGCACTAACGTGAGAGCTCGCACGACACACTGAGCACTGACGTGTGAGCTCGCACGGCACCCTGAGCACTGCTGTGAGAACTGAAACGACACAGTGAGCACTAATCTGAGAGCTCAAACGACACACTGAGCACTGATCTGAGAGCTCACACGACACACTGAGCACTGATGTGAGAGCTCACACGACACACTGAGCACTGACGTAAAGAGCTCATACGACACACTGAGCACTGATGTGAGAGCTCACACGACACACTGTGCACTGATGTGAGAGCTCACACGTCACACTGAGAACCGATGTGAGAGCTCACACGACACACTGAGCACTGACGTGAGAGCTCACAAGACACACTGAGCACTGTGATAGCTCACAGGACTCACTGTGCACCGACGTGAGAGCTCACACGACACACTGAGCACTGATGTGAGATCTCACACCACACACAGCACTGACGTGAGAGCTCACGTGACACATTGAGCACTGACGTGAGACCTCACAGGACACACTGAGCACTGACGTGACAGCTCACACTGAGCACTGTTGTGAGATCTCACGACACTCTGAGCACTGACGTGAGACCTCACACTGAGCACTGTTGTGAGATCTCACGACACTCTGAGCACTGACGTGCGAGATCACACCGACTGGGCACTCACGTGAGAGCTCACACGACCCACTTAGAACTGATGTGAGTTCTCACACACACTGACCACTGACGTGTGAGCTCCCACGACACACTGAGCACTGATGGGAGAGCTCACAAGACACAATGACCTTTGAGGTGAGATGTCACACGACACACTGAGCACTGACGTGAGACCTCGCACGACACACTGAGCACTGACGTGAGAGCTCACACGACACCCTGAAGACTGATGTGAGAGCTGAACGGACTCACTGAGCACTGACGTGTGAGTTCGCACGACACCCTGAGCACTGATGTGAGAACTGACACGACACAGTAAGCACTAATCTGATCTGAAATGACACACTGAGCACCGATCTGAGAGCTTACACGACACACTGAGCTTTGATGTGAGAGCTCAAACGACACACTGAGCACTGACGTGAGAGCTCACACAACACACTGAGCACTGACGTGAGATCTCAAACACACTGGGCACTGATGTGAGAGCTCACACGACTCACTGAGCACTGACGTGAGAGCTCATACGTCACACTGAGCACTGACGTGAGAGCTCACACGACACACTGAGCACTGATGGGAGAGCTCACAAGACACAATGACCTTTGAGGTGAGATGTCACACGACACCCTGAGCACTGACGTGAGATCTCAAACACACTGGGCACTGACGTAAGACCTCGCACGACACACTGAAGACTGACGTGAGAGCTGAACAGACTCACTGAGCACTGACGTATGAGTTCGCACGACACCCTGAGCACTGATGTGAGAACTGACACGACACAGTGAGCACTAATCTGATCTGAAATGACACACTGAGCACTGATCTGACAGCTTACACGACACACTGAGCTTTAATGTGAGAGCTCAAACGACACACTGAGCACTGACGTGAGAGCTCACACAACACACTGAGCACTGACGTGAGATCTCAAACACACTGGGCACTGATGTGAGAGCTCACACGACACACTGAGCACTGACGTGAGAGCTCACACAACACACTGAGCACTGACGTGAGATCTCTAACACACTGGGCACTGATGTGAGAGCTCACACGACACACTGAGCACTGACGTGAGAGCTCATACGTCACACTGAGCACTGACGTGAGAGCTCACACGATACATTGGGCACTGACGTGACAGCTCACACTGAGCACTGTTGTGAGATCTCACGCAACACTGAGCACTGACGTGCGAGATCACACACACTGGGCACTTACGTGAGAGCTCACATTACCCACTTAGCGCTGATGTGAGTTCTCACACACACTGAGCACTGATGGGAGAGCTCACAAGACACAGTGACCATTGAGGTGAGATCTCAACACGACACACTGGGCACTGATGTGAGACCTCGCACGCTGAGCACTAACGTGAGAGCTGGCACGACACACTGAGCACTGACGTGTGAGCTGGCACGACACCCTGAGCACTGATGTGAGAACTGACACGACACAGTGAGCACTAATCTGAGAGCTGAAACGACACACTGAGCACCGATCTGAGAGCTCACACGACACAGTGAGCACTGATGTGAGAGCTCACACAACACGCTGAGCACTGATGTGAGAGCTCAGAAGACACGCTGAGCACTGACATGAGATCTCACACACATTGGGCACTAACGTGAGCACACATGACATGCTGAGCATTGATGTGAGAGCTCACACGACACACTGAACACTGACGTGAGAGCTCACAGGACACACTGAGCACTGTTGTGAGATCTCACGACACTCTGAGAACTGACGTGCGAGATCACACCCACTGGGAACTCACGTGAGAGCTCACACGACCCACTTAGAACTGATGTGAGTTCTCACACACACTGACAGACGTGTGAGCTCCCACGACACACTGAGCACTGATGGGAGAGCTCACAGGACACAATGACCTTTGAGGTGAGATGTCACACGACACACTGAGCACTGACGTGAGATCTCAAACACACTGGGCACTGATGTGAGAGCTCACACGACACACTGAGCACTGATGTGAGAGCTCATACGTCACACTGAGCACTGACGTGAGAGCTCACACGATACAGTGGTCACTGACGCGAGAGCTCACAGGACACAGTGAGCACTGACGTGACAGCTCACACTGAGCACTGTTGTCAGATCTCACGCAACACTGAGCACTGACGTGCGAGATCACACACACTGGGCACTTACGTGAGAGCTCACATTACCTACTTAGCGCTGATGTGAGTTCTCACACACACTGAGCACTGATGGGAGAGCTCACAAGACACAGTGACCATTGAGGTGAGATCTCAACACGACGCACTGAGCACTGACGTGAGATCTCAAACACACTGGGCACTGATGTGAGAGCTCACACGCTGAGCACTAACGTGAGAGCTGGCACGACACACTGAGCACTGACGTGTGAGCTGGCACGACACCCTGAGCACTGATGTGAGAACTGACACGACACAGTGAGCACTAATCTGAGAGCTGAAACGACACACTGAGCACCGATCTGAGAGCTCACAGGACTCACTGAGCACTGACGTGAGAGCTCACACAACACACTGAGCACTGACGTGAGATCTCAAACACACTGAGCACTGACGTGAGAGCTCACACGACACAGTGGTCACTGACGCGAGAGCTCACAGGACACAGTGAGCATTGACGTGACAGCTCACACTCAGCACTGTTGTGAGATCTCACGCAACACTGAGCACTGACATGCGAGATCACACACACTGGGCACTTACGTGAGAGCTCACACGCTGAGCACTATCGTGAGAGCTCACACGACACACTGAGCACTGACGTGTGAGCTCGCACGACACTCTGAGCACTGATGTGAGAACTGACACGACACAGTAAGCACTAATCTGAGAGCTGAAACGACACACTGAGCACCGATCTGAGACCTCACACGACACACTGAGCTTTGATGTGAGAGCTCACACGACACACTGAGCACTGACGTGAGAGCTCACAGTCACACTGAGGACTGACGTGAGAGCTCACACAACACACTGAGAACTGACGTGAGAGCTCACACGACACACTGAGCACTGACGTGACAGCTCACAGTTACACTGAGGACTGACGTGAGAGCTCACAGAACACACTGAGCACTGACGTGCTATCTCAAACACACTGGGCACTGATGTGAGAGCTCACACGACACACTGAGCACTGACGAGAGAGCTCATACGTCACACTGAGCACTGATGTGAGAGCTCACACGACACGCTGAGCACTAACATGAGATCTCACACACACTGGGCACTAACGTGAGCTCACATGACATGCTGAGCATTGATGTGAGAGCTCACACGACACACTGAGCACTGACATGACAGCTCACTCTGAGCACTGATGGGAGAGCTCACAAGACACAATGACCTTTGAGGTGAGATGTCACACGACACACTGAGCACTGACGTGAGATCTCAAACACACTGGGCACTGAGGTGAGACCTCGCACGACACACTGAGCACCGATCTGAGAGCTCACACGACACACTGCGAACTGATGTGAGAGCTCACACAACATGCTGAGCACTGATGTGAGAGCTCAGAAGACACGCTGAGCACTGACATGAGATCTCACACACATTGGGCACTAACGTGAGCTCACATGACATGCTGAGCATTGATGTGAGAGCTCACACGACACACTGAACACTGACGTGAGAGCTCACAGGACACACTGAGCACTGACGTGACAGCTCACACTGAGCACTGTTGTGAGATCTCACGACACACTGAGCACTGACGTGACAGCTCACACTGAGCACTGACGTGCGAGATCACACCCACTGGGCACTCACGTGAGAGCTCACACGACCCACTTAGAACTGATCTGAGTTCTCACACACACTGACCACTGGCGTGTGAGCTCCCACGACACACTGAGCACTGATGGGAGAGCTCACAAGACACAATGACCTTTGAGGTGAAATGTCACACGACACACTGAGCACTGACGTGAGATCTCAAACACACTGGGCACTGATGTGAGAGCTCACACGACACACTGAGCACTGATGTGAGAGCTCATACGTCACACTGAGCACTGACGTGAGAGCTCACACGATACAGTGGTCACTGACGCGAGAGCTCACAGGACACAGTGAGCACTGACGTGACAGCTCACACTGAGCACTGTTGTCAGATCTCACGCAACACTGAGCACTGACGTGCGAGATCACACACACTGGGCACTTACGTGAGAGCTCACATTACCTACTTAGCGCTGATGTGAGTTCTCACACACACTGAGCACTGATGGGAGAGCTCACAAGACACAGTGACCATTGAGGTGAGATCTCAACACGACGCACTGAGCACTGACGTGAGATCTCAAACACACTGGGCACTGATGTGAGAGCTCACACGCTGAGCACTAACGTGAGAGCTGGCACGACACACTGAGCACTGACGTGTGAGCTGGCACGACACCCTGAGCACTGATGTGAGAACTGACACGACACAGTGAGCACTAATCTGAGAGCTGAAACGACACACTGAGCACCGATCTGAGAGCTCACAGGACTCACTGAGCACTGACGTGAGAGCTCACACAACACACTGAGCACTGACGTGAGATCTCAAACACACTGAGCACTGACGTGAGAGCTCACACGACACAGTGGTCACTGACGCGAGAGCTCACAGGACACAGTGAGCATTGACGTGACAGCTCACACTCAGCACTGTTGTGAGATCTCACGCAACACTGAGCACTGACATGCGAGATCACACACACTGGGCACTTACGTGAGAGCTCACACGCTGAGCACTATCGTGAGAGCTCACACGACACACTGAGCACTGACGTGTGAGCTCGCACGACACTCTGAGCACTGATGTGAGAACTGACACGACACAGTAAGCACTAATCTGAGAGCTGAAACGACACACTGAGCACCGATCTGAGACCTCACACGACACACTGAGCTTTGATGTGAGAGCTCACACGACACACTGAGCACTGACGTGAGAGCTCACAGTCACACTGAGGACTGACGTGAGAGCTCACACAACACACTGAGAACTGACGTGAGAGCTCACACGACACACTGAGCACTGACGTGACAGCTCACAGTTACACTGAGGACTGACGTGAGAGCTCACAGAACACACTGAGCACTGACGTGCTATCTCAAACACACTGGGCACTGATGTGAGAGCTCACACGACACACTGAGCACTGACGAGAGAGCTCATACGTCACACTGAGCACTGATGTGAGAGCTCACACGACACGCTGAGCACTAACATGAGATCTCACACACACTGGGCACTAACGTGAGCTCACATGACATGCTGAGCATTGATGTGAGAGCTCACACGACACACTGAGCACTGACATGACAGCTCACTCTGAGCACTGATGGGAGAGCTCACAAGACACAATGACCTTTGAGGTGAGATGTCACACGACACACTGAGCACTGACGTGAGATCTCAAACACACTGGGCACTGAGGTGAGACCTCGCACGACACACTGAGCACCGATCTGAGAGCTCACACGACACACTGCGAACTGATGTGAGAGCTCACACAACATGCTGAGCACTGATGTGAGAGCTCAGAAGACACGCTGAGCACTGACATGAGATCTCACACACATTGGGCACTAACGTGAGCTCACATGACATGCTGAGCATTGATGTGAGAGCTCACACGACACACTGAACACTGACGTGAGAGCTCACAGGACACACTGAGCACTGACGTGACAGCTCACACTGAGCACTGTTGTGAGATCTCACGACACACTGAGCACTGACGTGACAGCTCACACTGAGCACTGACGTGCGAGATCACACCCACTGGGCACTCACGTGAGAGCTCACACGACCCACTTAGAACTGATCTGAGTTCTCACACACACTGACCACTGGCGTGTGAGCTCCCACGACACACTGAGCACTGATGGGAGAGCTCACAAGACACAATGACCTTTGAGGTGAAATGTCACACGACACACTGAGCACTGACGTGAGATCTCAAACACACTGGGCACTGATGTGAGAGCTCACACGACACACTGAGCACTGATGTGAGAGCTCATACGTCACACTGAGCACTGACGTGAGAGCTCACACGATACAGTGGTCACTGACGCGAGAGCTCACAGGACACAGTGAGCACTGACGTGACAGCTCACACTGAGCACTGTTGTCAGATCTCACGCAACACTGAGCACTGACGTGCGAGATCACACACACTGGGCACTTACGTGAGAGCTCACATTACCTACTTAGCGCTGATGTGAGTTCTCACACACACTGAGCACTGATGGGAGAGCTCACAAGACACAGTGACCATTGAGGTGAGATCTCAACACGACGCACTGAGCACTGACGTGAGATCTCAAACACACTGGGCACTGATGTGAGAGCTCACACGCTGAGCACTAACGTGAGAGCTGGCACGACACACTGAGCACTGACGTGTGAGCTGGCACGACACCCTGAGCACTGATGTGAGAACTGACACGACACAGTGAGCACTAATCTGAGAGCTGAAACGACACACTGAGCACCGATCTGAGAGCTCACAGGACTCACTGAGCACTGACGTGAGAGCTCACACAACACACTGAGCACTGACGTGAGATCTCAAACACACTGAGCACTGACGTGAGAGCTCACACGACACAGTGGTCACTGACGCGAGAGCTCACAGGACACAGTGAGCATTGACGTGACAGCTCACACTCAGCACTGTTGTGAGATCTCACGCAACACTGAGCACTGACATGCGAGATCACACACACTGGGCACTTACGTGAGAGCTCACACGCTGAGCACTATCGTGAGAGCTCACACGACACACTGAGCACTGACGTGTGAGCTCGCACGACACTCTGAGCACTGATGTGAGAACTGACACGACACAGTAAGCACTAATCTGAGAGCTGAAACGACACACTGAGCACCGATCTGAGACCTCACACGACACACTGAGCTTTGATGTGAGAGCTCACACGACACACTGAGCACTGACGTGAGAGCTCACAGTCACACTGAGGACTGACGTGAGAGCTCACACAACACACTGAGAACTGACGTGAGAGCTCACACGACACAGTGGTCACTGACACGAGAGCTCACAGGACACAGTGAGCACTGACATGACAGCTCACTCTGAGCACTGTTGTGAGATCTCACACAACACTGAGCACTGACGTGCGAGATCACACACACTGGGCAATTAGGTGAGAGCTTACACGCTGAGCACTAGCGTGAGAGCTCGCACGACACACTGAGCACTGACGTGTGAGCTCGCACGACACCCTGAGCACTGATGTGAGAACTGACACGACATAGTGAGCACTAATCTGAGAGCTGAAACGACACACTGAGCACCGATCTGAGAGCTCACACGACACACTGAGCACTGATGTGAGAGCTCACACGACACACTGAGCACTGATGTGAGAGCTCACACGACACACTGAGCACTGATGTGAGAGCTCACACGACACGATGCGCACTGACTTGAGATCTCACACACACTGGGCACTAACGTGAGCTCACATGACATGCTGAGCATTGATGTGAGAGCTCACACGACACACTGAGCACTGACGTGAGAGCTCACAGTCACACTGAGGACTGACGTGAGAGCTCACACAACACACTGAGCACTGACGTGAGATCTCAAACACACTGGGCACTGATGTGAGTTCTCACACACACTGAGCACTGACGTGTGAGCTCCCACGACACACTGAGCACTGATGGGAGAGCTCACAAGACACAGTGACCATTGAGGTGAGATCTCACACGACGCACTGAGCACTGACGTAAGATCTCAAACACACTGGACACTGATGTGAAAGCTCACACACTGAGCACTAACGTGAGAGCTCGCACGACACACTGAGCACTGACGTGTGAGCTCGCACGACACCCTGAGCAATGATGTGAGAACTGAAACGACACAGTGAGCACTAATCTGAGAGCTCAAACGACACACTGAGCACCGATCTGAGAGCTCACACGACACACTGAGCACTGATGTGAGAGCTCACACGACACACTGAGCACTGACGTAAAGAGCTCACACGACACGCTGAGCACTGATGTGACAGCTCACACCACACACAGCACTGACGTGAGACCTCACTCGACACATTGGGCACTGACGTGACAGCTCACACTGAGCACTGACATGAGACCTCGCACGACACACTGTGCACTGACGTGAGAGCTCATACAACACCCTGAAGACTGAGGTGAGAGCTGAACGGACTCACTGAGCACTGACGTGTGAGTTCGCACGACACCCTGAGCACTGATGTGAGAACTGACACGACACAGTGAGCACTAATCTGAGATCTGAAACGACACACTGAGCACCGATCTGAGAGCTCACACGACAGACTGAGCTTTGATGTGAGAGCTCACACGACACACTGAGCACTGACGTGCTATCTCAAACACACTGGGCACTGATGTGAGAGCTCACACGACACACTGTGCACTGACGTGAGAGCTCACACGGCACACAGAGCACTGATGTGAGATCTCACACCACACACAGCACTGATGTGAGAGCTCACAGGACACACTGAGCACTGACATGACAGCTCACACTGAGCACTGTTGTGAGATCTCACGACACTCTGAGCACTGATGGGGGAGCTCACACGACACACTGAGAACTGATCTGAGAGCTCACACGACACACTGAGCACTGATGTGAGAGCTCACACGACACACTGAGCACTGTGATAGCTCACAGGACTCACTGAGCACTAACGTGAGCTCAAACGTCGCACTGAGAACCGATGTGAGAGCTCACACGACATACTGTGCACTGACGTGAGAGCTCACACGACACATTGAGCACTGACATGACAGCTCACACTGAGCACTGACGTGAGACCTCGCACGACACACTGAGCACTGACGTGACAGCTCACACTGAGCACTGACGTGAGACCTCGCACGACACACTGTGCACTGACGTGAGAGCTCACACGACACCCTGAAGACTGAGGTGAGAGCTGAACGGACTCACTGAGCACTGACGTGTGAGTTCGCACGACACCCTGAGCACTGATGTGAGAACTGACACGACACAGTGAGCACTAATCTGAGATCTGAAACGACACACTGAGCACCGATCTGAGAG
Source organism: Mobula hypostoma (assembly GCF_963921235.1). Taxonomy (NCBI): domain Eukaryota; kingdom Metazoa; phylum Chordata; class Chondrichthyes; order Myliobatiformes; family Myliobatidae; genus Mobula; species Mobula hypostoma. The sequence goes on along the minus strand of NC_086102.1, from coordinate 131,978,762 downwards.
CTCACACGACACACTGAGCTTTGATGTGAGAGCTCACACGACACACTGAGCACTGACGTGACAGCTCACAGTTACACTGAGGACTGATGTGAGAGCTCACACGACACACTGAGCACTGACGAGAGAGCTCATACGTCACACTGAGCACTGATGTGAGAGCTCACACGACACGCTGAGCACTAACATGAGATCTCACACACACTGGGCACTAACGTGAGCTCACATGACATGCTGAGCATTGATGTGAGAGCTCACACGACACACTGAGCACTGACATGACAGCTCACTCTGAGCACTGATGGGAGAGCTCACAAGACACAATGACCTTTGAGGTGAGATGTCACACGACACACTGAGCACTGACGTGAGATCTCAAACACACTGGGCACTGAGGTGAGACCTCGCACGACACACTGAGCACCGATCTGAGAGCTCACACGACACACTGCGAACTGATGTGAGAGCTCACACAACATGCTGAGCACTGATGTGAGAGCTCAGAAGACACGCTGAGCACTGACATGAGATCTCACACACATTGGGCACTAACGTGAGCTCACATGACATGCTGAGCATTGATGTGAGAGCTCACACGACACACTGAACACTGACGTGAGAGCTCACAGGACACACTGAGCACTGACGTGACAGCTCACACTGAGCACTGTTGTGAGATCTCACGACACACTGAGCACTGACGTGACAGCTCACACTGAGCACTGACGTGCGAGATCACACCCACTGGGCACTCACGTGAGAGCTCACACGACCCACTTAGAACTGATCTGAGTTCTCACACACACTGACCACTGGCGTGTGAGCTCCCACGACACACTGAGCACTGATGGGAGAGCTCACAAGACACAATGACCTTTGAGGTGAAATGTCACACGACACACTGAGCACTGACGTGAGATCTCAAACACACTGGGCACTGAAGTGAGACCTCGCACGACACACTGAGCACTGACGTGAGAGCTCACACGACACCCTGAAGACTGACGTGAGAGCTGAATGGACTCACTGAGCACTGACGTGTGAGTTCGCACGACACCTTGAGCACTGATGTGAGAACTGACACGACACAGTGAGAACTAATCTGAGATCTGAAACGACACACTGAGCACCGATCTGAGAGCTCACACGACACACTGAGCACTTACGTGAGATCTCAAACACACTGGGCACTGATGTGAGAGCTCACACGACACACTGAGCACCGACGTGAGAGCTCATACGTCACACTGAGCACTGACGTGAGAGCTCACACGACACAGTGGTCACTGACGCGAGAGCTCACAGGACACAGTGAGCACTGACGTGACAGCTCACACTGAGCACTGTTGTGAGATCTCACGCAACACTGAGCACTGACGTGCGAGATCACACACACTGGGCACTTACGTGAGAGCTCACATTACCCACTGAGCACTGACGTGAGTTCTCACACACACTGAGCACTGATGGGAGAGCTCACAAGACACAGTGGTCACTGATGCGAGAGCTCACAGGACACAGTGAGCACTGACGTGACAGCTCACACTGAGCACTGTTGTGAGATCTCATGCAACACTGAGCACTGACATACGAGATCACACACACTGGGCAATTACGTGAGAGCTCACACGCTGAGCACTGACGTGAGAGCTCGCACGACACACTGAGCACTGACGTGAGAGCTCACACGACACGCTGAGCACTGACATAAGATCTCACACACACTGGGCACTAACGTGAGCTCACATGACATGCTGAGCATTGATGTGAGAGCTCACACGACACACTGAGCACTGACGTGAGAGCTCACAGTCACACTGAGGACTGACGTGAGAGCTAACACAACACACTGAGCACTGACGTGAGATCTCAAACACACTGAGCACTGATGTGAGGGCTCACGCGACACAGTGGTCACTGACGCGAGAGCTGACAGGACACAGTGAGCACTGACGTGACAGCTCACACTGAGCACTGTTGTGAGATCTCATGCAACACTGAGCACTGACATGCGAGATCACACACACTGGGCAATTACGTGAGAGCTTACACGCTGAGCACTAACGTGAGAGCTCGCACGACACACTGAGCACTGACGTGTGAGCTCGCACGACACCCTGAGCACTGATGTGAGAACTGACACGACACAGTGAGCACTAATCTGAGAGCTGAAACGACACACTGAGCACTGATGTGAGAGCTCACACGATACGCTGAGCACTGATGTGAGAGCTCACAGTCACACTGAGGACTGACGTGAGAGCTAACACAACACACTGAGCACTGACGTGAGATCTCAAACACACTGGGCACTGATGTGAGAGCTGACACGATACACTGAGCACTGACGTGAGAGCTCATACGACACAGTGGTCACTGACCTGAGAGCTCACAGGACCCACTTAGCACTGATGTGAGTTCTCACACACACTGAGCACTGACGTGTGAGCTCCCACGACACACTGAGCACTGATGGGAGAGCTCACAAGACACAGTGACCATTGAGGTGAGATCTCACACGACGCACTGAGCACTGACGTGAGATCTCAGACACACTGGGTACTGATGTGAGAGCTCACACACTGAGCACTAACGTGAGAGCTCGCACGACACACTGAGCACTGACGTGTGAGCTCGCACGACACCCTGAGCACTGATGTGAGAACTGAAACGACACAGTGAGCACTAATCTGAGAGCTCAAACGACACACTGAGCACCGATCTGAGAGCTCACACGACACACTGAGCACTGATGTAAAGAGCTCACACGTCACGCTGAGCACTGATGTGACAGCTCACACGACACACTGAGAACCGATCTGAGAGCTCATACGACACACTGAGTACTGATGTGAGAGCTCACACGACACACTGTGCACTGATGTGAGAGCTCACACGTCACACTGAGAACCGATGTGAGAGCTCACACGACACACTCAGCACTGACGTGAGATCACAAACACACTGGGCACTGACGTGAGACCTCGCACGACACACTGAGCACTGACGTGAGAGCTCACACGACACCCTGAAGACTGACGTGAGAGCTGAACGGACTCACTGAGCACTGACGTGTGAGTTCGCACGACACCCTGAGCACTGATGTGAGAACTGACACGACACAGTGAGCACTAATCTGATCTGAAATGACGCACTGAGCACCGATCTGAGAGCTTACACGACACACTGAGCTTTGATGTGAGAGCTCACACGACACACTGAGCACTGACGTGAGAGCTCACACAACACACTGAGCACTGACGTGAGATCTCAAACACACTGGGCACTGATGTGAGAGCTCACACAACACACTGAGCACTGACGTGAGAGCTCACACAACACACTGAGCACTGACGTGAGATCTCAAACACACTGGGTACTGATGTGAGAGCTCACACGACACACTGAGCACTGACATGAGAACACATACGTCACACTGAGCACTGACGTGAGAGCTCACAAGACACAGTGGTCACTGACGCGAGAGCTCACAGGACACAGTGAGCACTGACGTGACAGCTCACACTGAGCACTGTTATGAGATCCCACGCAACACTGAGCACTGACGTGCGAGATCACACACACTGGGCACTTACGTGAGAGCTCACACGCTGAGCACTAACGTGAGAGCTCGCACGACACACTGAGCACTGACGTGTGAGCTCGCACGACACCCTGAGCACTGATGTGAGAACTGACACGACACAGTAAGCACTAATCTGAGAGCTGAAACGACACACTGAGCACCGATCTGAGACCTCACACGACACACTGAGCTTTGATGTGAGAGCTCACACGACACACTGAGCACTGACGTGAGAGCTCACAGTCACACTGAGGACTGACGTGAGAGATCACACAACACACTGAGCACTGACGTGCTATCTCAAACACACTGGGCACTGATGTGAGAGCTCACACGACACACTGAGCACTGACGAGAGAGCTCATACGTCACACTGAGCACTGATGTGAGAGCTCACACGACACGCTGAGCACCAACATGAGATCTCACACACACTGGGCACGAACGTGAGCTCACATGACATGCTGAGCATTGATGTGAGAGCTCACACGACACACTGAGCACTGATGTGAGAGCTCACACGACACACTGAGCACTGACGTGAGAGCTCACAGTCACACTGAGGACTGACGTGAGAGCTCACACGACACACTGAGAACCGATGTGAGAGCTCACACGACACACTGAGCACTGACGTGAGAGCTCACAGTCACACTGAGGACTGACGTGAGAGCTCACACGACACAGTGGTCAGTGACGCGAGAGCTCACAGGACACAGTGAGAACTGACATGACAGATCACTCTGAGCACTGTTGTGAGATCTCACGCAACACTGAGCACTGACATGCGAGATGACACACACTGGACACTTACGTGAGAGCTCACACGCTGAGCACTAATGTGAGAGCTCGCACGACACACTGAGCACTGACGTGTGAGCTCGAACGACACCCTGAGCACTGATGTGAGTACTGACACGACACAGTGAGCACTAATCTGAGAGCTGAAACGACACACTCAGCACCGATCTGAGAGCTCACACGACACACTGAGCACTGATGTGAGAGCTCACACGACACACTGAGCACTGACATGAGAGCTCACAGTCACACTGAGCACTGACGTGAGAGCTCACACGAAACAGTGGTCACTGACGCAAGAGCTCACAGGACACAGTGAGCACTGAGCACTGTCGTGAGATCTCACGCAACACTGAGCACTGACGTGCGAGATCACACACAGTGGGCACTTACGTGAGAGCTCACATGACCCACTTAGCACTGATGTGAGTTCTCACACACACTGAGCACTGACGTGTGAGCTCCCACGACACACTGAGCACTGATGGGAGAGCTCACAAGACACAGTGACCACTGAGGTGAGATCTCACACGACGCACTGAGCACTGACATGAGATCTCAAACACACTGGGCACTGACGTGAGACCTCGCACGACACACTGAGCACTGACGTGAGACCTCACACGACACCCTGAGGACTGACGTGAGAGCTGAACGGACACACTGAGTACTGACGTGATAGCTCACAGGACTCACTGAGCACTGACGTGAGAGCTCACACAACACACTGAGCACTGACGTGAGAGCTCACACAACACACTGAGCACTGACGTGAGATCTCAAACACACTGAGCACTGACGTGACAGCTCACGCGACACAGTGGTCACTGATGCGAGAGCTCACAGGACACAGTGAGCACTGATGTGACAGCTCACACTGAGCACTGTTGTGAGATCTCACGCAACACTGAGCACTGACATGCGAGATCACACACACTGAGCACTTACGTGAGAGCTCACACGCTGAGCACTAACGTGAGAGCTCGCACGACACACTGAGCACTGACGTGTGAGCTCGCACGACACCCTGAGCACCGACGTGAGAACTCAAAGGACACACTGAGCACTGACGTGAGAGCTCACACAACACACTGAGGACTGACGTGAGAACTCAAACGTCACACTGAGAACCGATGTGAGAGCTCACACGACACACTGAGCACTGACGTGAGAGCTCACACAACACACTGAGCACCGACGTGAGAACTCAAAGGACACACTGAGCACTGACGCAAGAGATGGCAGGTCATACTGAGCACTGACGTGAGAGCTCAAATGACACACTGAACACTGACGTGAGAGCTCAAACGACACACTGAGCACTGACGTGACAGCTCACACTGAGCACTGTTGTGAGATCTCACGACACTCTAAGCACTGACGTGCGAGATCACACCCACTGGGCACTCACGTGAGAGCTCACACGACCCACTTAGAACTGATGTGAGTTCTCACACACACTGACCACTTACGTGTGAGCTCCCACGACACACTGAGCACTGATGGGAGAGCTCACAAGAGACAGTGACCATTGTGGTGAGATGTGACACGACACACTGAGCACTGACGTGAGATCTCAAACACACTGGGCACTGACGTGAGACCTCGCACAACACACTGAGCACTGACGTGAGAGCTCACACGACACCCTGAGGACTGACGTGAGATTTCAAACACACTGAGCACTGACATGAGAGCTCACACGACACAGTGGTCACTGACGCGAGAGCTCACAGGACACAGTGAGCACTGACGTGACAGCTCACACTCAGCACTGTTGTGAGATCTCACGCAACACTGAGCACTGACGTGCGAGATCACACACACTGGGCACTTACGTGAGAGCTCACACGCTGAGCACTGACGTGAGAGCTCATACGACACAGTGGTCACTGACGCGAGAGCTCACAGGACACAGTGAGCACTGACGTGACAGCTCACACTGAGCACTGACGTGAGATCTCACAGTCACACTGAGGACTGACGTGAGAGCTCACACAACACACTGAGCACTGACGTGAGATCTCAAACACACTGGGCACTGATGTGAGAGCTCACACGACACACTGAGCACTGACGTGAGAGCTCACACGACACAGTGGTCACTGACGCGAGAGCTCACAGGACACAGTGAGCACTGACGTGACAGCTCACACTGAGCACTGTTGTGAGATCTCACGCAACACTGAGCACTGACGTGCGAGATCACACACACTGGGCACTTACGTGAGAGCTCACACAACCCACTTAGCACTGATGTGAGAACTGACACGACACAGTGAGCACTAATCTGAGAGCTGAAATGACACACTGAGCACCGATCTGAGAGCTCACACGACACACTGAGCACTGATGTGAGAGCTCACACGACACGCTGAGCACTGATGTGAAAGCTCACACGACACACTGAGCACTGACGTGTGAGCTCACAGTCACACTGAGGACTGACGTGAGAGCTAACACAACACACTGAGCACTGACGTGAGATCTCAAACACACTGGGCACTGATGTGAGAGCTGACACGATACACTGAGCACTGACGTGAGAGCTCATACGACACAGTGGTCACTGACCTGCGAGCTCACAGGACCCACTTAGCACTGATGTGAGTTCTCACACACACTGAGCACTGACGTGTGAGCTCCCACGACACACTGAGCACTGATGGGAGAGCTCACAAGACACAGTGACCATTGAGGTGAGATCTCACACGACGCACTGAGCACCGACGTGAGATCTCAGACACACTGGGCACTGATGTGAGAGCTCACACACTGAGCACTAACGTGAGAGCTCGCACGACACACTGAGCACTGACGTGTGAGCTCTTACGACACCCTGAGCACTGATGTGAGAACTGAAACGACACAGTGAGCACTAATCTGAGAGCTCACACGACACACTGAGCACTAATGTAAAGAGCTCACACGTCACGCTGAGAACCGATCTGAGAGCTCATACGACACACTGAGCACTGATGTGAGAGCTCACACGACACACTGAGCACTGATGGGAGAGCTCACAAGACACAATGACCTTTGAGGTGAGATGTCACACGACACACTGAGCACTGACGTGAGATCTCAAACACACTGGGCACTGACGTGAGACCTCGCACGACACACTGAGCACTGACGTGAGAGCTCACCCGACACCCTGAAGACTGACGTGAGAGCTGAACGGACTCACTGAGCACTGACGTGTGAGTTCGCACGACACCCTGAGCACTGATGTGAGAACTGACACGACACAGTGAGCACCAATCTGATCTGAAATGACGCACTGAGCACCGATCTGATAGCTTACACGACACACTGAGCTTTGATGTGAGAGCTCACACGACACACTGAGCACTGACGTGAGAGCTCACACAACACACTGAGCACTGACGTGAGATCTCAAACACACTGGGCACTGATGTGAGAGCTCACACGACAGACTGAGCACTGACGTGAGAACACATACGTCACACTGAGCACTGACGTGAGAGCTCACAAGACACAGTGGTCACTGACGCGAGAGCTCACAAGACACAGTGAGCACTGACGTGACAGCTCACACTGAGCACTGACGTGCGAGATCACACACACTGGGCACTTACATGAGAGCTCACACGCTGAGCACTAACGTGAGAGCTCGCACGACACACTGAGCACTGACGTGTGAGCTCGCACGACACCCTGAGCACTGATGTGAGAACTGACACGACACAGTAAGCACTAATCTGAGAGCTGAAACGACACACTGAGCACCGATCTGAGACCTCACACGACACACTGAGCTTTGATGTGAGAGCTCACACGACACACTGAGCACTGACGTGAGAGCTCACAGTCACACTGAGGACTGACGTGAGAGCTCACACAACACACTGAGCACTGACATGCTATCTCAAACACACTGGGCACTGATGTGAGAGCTCACACGACACACTGAGCACTGACGAGAGAGCTCATACGTCACACTTAGCACTGATGTGAGAGCTCACACGACACGCTGAGCACTAACATGAGATCTCACACACACTGGGCACTAACGTGAGCTCACATGACATGCTGAGCATTGATGTGAGAGCTCACACGACACACTGAGCACTGACGTGAGAGCTCACACGACACACTGAGCACTGACGTAAGAGCTCACAGTCACACTGAGGACTGACGTGAGAGCTCACACAACACAGTGGTCACTGACGCGAGAGCTCACAGGACACAGTGAGCACTGACATGACAGCTCACTCTGAGCACTATTGTGAGATCTCACGCAACACTGAGCACTGACATGCGAGATCACAAACACTGGGCACTTACGTGAGAGCTCACACGCTGAGCACTAATGTGAGAGCTCGCACGACACACTGAGCACTGACGTGTGAGCTCGCACGACACCCTGAGCACTGATCTGAGTACTGACACGACACAGTGAGCACTAATCTGAGAGCTGAAACGACACACTCAGCACCGATCTGAGAGCTCACACGACACACTGAGCACTGATGTGAGAGCTCACACGACACACTGAGCACTGACATGAGAGCTCACAGTCACACTGAGCATTGACGTGAGAGCTCGCACGACACAGTGGTCACTGACGCGAGAGCTCACAGGACACAGTGAGCACTGAGCACTGTCGTGAGATCTCACGCAACACTGAGCACTGACGTGCGAGATCACACACAGTGGGCACTTACGTGAGAGCTCACATGATCCACTTAGCACTGATGTGAGTTCTCACACACACTGAGCACTGACGTGTGAGCTCCCACGACACACTGAGCACTGATGGGAGAGCTCACAAGACACAGTGACCACTGAGGTGAGATCTCACACGACGCACTGAGCACTGACATGAGATCTCAAACACACTGGGCACTGACGTGAGACCTCGCACGACACACTGAGCACTGACGTGAGAGCTCACACGACACCCTGAGTACTGACGTGAGAGCTGAACGGACACACTGAGTACTGACGTGATAGCTCACAGGACTCACTGAGCACTGACGTGAGAGCTCACACAACACAGTGGTCACTGACGCGAGAGCTCACAGGACACAGTGAGCACTGATGTGACAGCTCACACTGAGCACTGTTGTGAGATCTCACGCAACATTGAGCACTGACATGCGAGATCACACACACTGAGCACTTACGTGAGAGCTCACTCACTGAGCACTGATGTGAGATCTCAAACACACTGGGCACTGATGTGAGAGCTCACACGACACACTGAGCACTGATGTGAGATCTCAAACACACTGGGCACTGATGTGAGAGCTCACAGGACACAGTGAGCACTGACGTGACAGCTCACACTGAGCACTGACGTGAGATCTCACAGTCACACTGAGGACTGACGTGAGAACTCACACAACACACTCAGCACTGACGTGAGATCTCACAGTCACACTGAGGACTGACGTGAGAACTCACACAACACACTCAGCACTGACGTGAGATCTCAAACACACTGGGCACTTACGTGAGAGCTCACACGCTGAGCACTGACGTGAGAGCTCATACGACACAGTGGTCACTAACACGAGAGCTCACAGGACACAGTGAGCACTGACGTGACAGCTCACACTGAGCACTGACGTGAAATCTCACAGTCACACTGAGGACTGACGTGAGAACTCACACAACACACTGAGCACTGACGTGAGATCTCACAGTCACACTGAGGACTGACGTGAGAACTCACACAACACACTCAGCACTGACGTGAGATCTCAAACACACTGGGCACTGATGTGAGATCTCACACGACACACTGAGCACTGACGTGAGAGCTCACACGACACAGTGGTCACTGACATGACAGCTCACACTGAGCACTGTTGTGAGATTTCACGCAACACTGAGCACTGACATGCGAGATCACACACACTGGGCACTTACGTGAGAGCTCACACGCTGAGCACTAATGTCAGAGCTCGCACGACACCCTAAGCACTGATGTGAGAACTGACACGACACAGTAACCACTAATCTGAGAGCTGAAAAGACACACTGAGCACCAATCTGAGAGCTCACACGACACACTGAGCACTGATGTGAGAGCTCACACGACACACTGAGCACTGACATGAGAGCTCACACAACACATTGAACACTGACGTGAGAGCTCACACGACACACTGAGCACTGACGTGAGAGCTCACACGACACACTGAACACTGACGTGAGAGCGCACACGACACACCGGGCACTGACGTCAGAGCTCACACGACAAACTGAACACTGAAGTGACAGCTCACACTGAGCACTGTTGTGAGATCTCATGACACTCTGAGCACTGACGCAAGAGATCGCAGGTCATACTGAGCACTGACGTGAGAGCTCAAACGACACACTGAACACTGACGTGAGAGATCACAGGACACACTGAGCACTGACGTGACAGCTCACACTGAGCACTGTTGTGAGATCTCACGACACTCTAAGCACTGACGTGCGAGATCACACCCACTGGGCACTCACGTGAGAGCTCACACGACCCACTTAGAACTGATGTGAGTTCTCACACACACTGACCACTTACGTGTGAGCTCCCACGACACACTGAGCACTGATGGGAGAGCTCACAAGAGACAGTGACCATTGTGGTGAGATGTGACACGACACACTGAGCACTGACGTGAGATCTCAAACACACTGGGCACTGACGTGAGACCTCGCACAACACACTGAGCACTGACGTGAGAGCTCACACGACACCCTGAGGACTGACGTGAGAGCTGCACGGACACACTGAGTACTGACGAGATAGCTCACAGGACACACTGAGCACTGACGTGAGAGCTCACACAACACACTGAGCACTGACGTGAGATCTCAAACACACTGAGCACTGACATGAGAGCTCACACGACACAGTGGTCACTGACGCAAGAACTCACAGGACACAGTGAGCACTGACGTGACAGCTCACACTCAGCACTGTTGTGAGATCTCACGCAACACTGAGCACTGACATGCGAGATCACACACACTGGGCACTTACGTGAGAGCTCACACGCTGAGCACTGACGTGAGAGCTCATACGACACAGTGGTCACTGACGCGAGAGCTCACAGGACACAGTGAGCACTGACGTGACAGCTCACACTGAGCACTGACGTGAGATCTCACAGTCACACTGAGGACTGACGTGAGAGCTCACACAACACAGTGAGCACTGACGTGAGATCTCAAACACAGTGGGCACTGATGTGAGAGCTCACACGACACACTGAGCACTGACGTGAGAGCTCACACGACACAGTGGTCACTGACGCGAGAGCTCACAGGACACAGTGAGCACTGACGTGACAGCTCACACTGAGCACTGTTGTGAGATCTCACGCAACACTGAGCACTGACGTGCGAGATCACACACACTGGGCACTAACGTGAGAGCTCACACAACCCACTTAGCACTGATGTGAGTTCTCACACACTCTGAGCACTGACGTGTGAGCTCCCACGACACACTGAGCACTGATGGGAGAGCTCACAAGACACAGTGACCATTGAGGTCAGATCTCACACGACGCACTGAGCACTGACGTGAGATCTCACAGTCACACTGAGGACTGACGTGAAAGCTCACACAACACACTGAGCACTGACGTGAGATCTCAAACACACTGGGCACTGATGTGAGAGCTGACACGACACACTGAGCACTGATGGGAGAGCTCACAAGACACAGTGACCATTGAGGTGAGATCTCACACGACGCACTGAGCACTGACGTGAGATCTCAAACACACTGGACACTGACGTGAGAGCTCACACGCTGAGCACTAACGTGAGAGCTCGCACGACACACTGAGCACTGACGTGTGAGCTCGCACGACACCCTGAGCACTGATGTGAGAACTGACACGACACAGTGAGCACTAATCTGAGAGCTCACACGACACACTGAGCACCGATCTGAGAGCTCACACGACACACTGAGCACTGATGTGAGAGCTCACACAACACGCTGAGCACTGATGTGAGAGCTCACACGACACGCTGAGCACTGACATGAGAGCTAGCAGTCACACTGAGGACTGACATGGGAGCTTAACGGACACACTGTGTCATGACGTGAGAGCTCACAAGACACACTGAGCACTCATGTCAGATGTTACACGACACACTGAGCTCTGACGCAAGAGATCGCAGGTCATACTGAGCACTGACGTGAGAGGACACACGACACACTGAACACTGACGTGAGAGCTCACACAACACACTGAGCACTGACGTGAGATCTCAAACACACTGAGCACTGACATGAGAGCTCACACGACACAGTGGTCACTGACGCCAGAGCTCACAGGACACAGTGAGCACTGACGTGACAGCTCACACTCAGCACTGTTGTGAGATCTAACGCAACACTGAGCACTGACATGCGAGATCACACACACTGGGCACTTACGTGAGAGCTCACACGCTGAGCACTAATGTCAGAGCTCGCACGACACACTGAGCACTGACGTGTGAGCTCGCACGACACCCTGAGCACCGACGTGAGAACTCAAAGGACACACTGAGCACTGACGTGAGAGCTCACACAACACACTGAGGACTGACGTGAGAACTCAAACGTCACACTGAGAACCGATGTGAGAGCTCACGCGACACACTGAGCACTGACGTGAGAGCTCACACAACACACTGAGCACCGACGTGAGAACTCAAAGGACACACTGAGCACTGACGTGTGAGCTCGCACGACACACTGAGCACTGACGTGTGAGCTCGCACGACACCCTGAGCACTGATGTGAGAACTGACACGACACAGTAAGCACTAATCTGAGAGCTGAAACGACACACTGAGCACCGATCTGAGACCTCACACGACACACTGAGCTTTGATGTGAGAGCTCACACGACACACTGAGCACTGACGTGAGAGCTCACAGTCACACTGAGGACTGACGTGAGAGCTCACACAACACACTGAGCACTGACGTGCTATCTCAAACACACTGGGCACTGATGTGAGAGCTCACACGACACACTGAGCACTGACGAGAGAGCTCATACGTCACACTTAGCACTGATGTGAGAGCTCACACGACACGCTGAGCACTAACATGAGATCTCACACACACTGGGCACTAACGTGAGCTCACATACCATGCTGAGCATTGATGTGAGAGCTCACACGACACACTGAGCACTGACGTGAGAGCTCACACGACACACTGAGCACTGACGTAAGAGCTCACAGTCACACTGAGGACTGACGTGAGAGCTCACACGACACACTGAGCACTGACGTGTGAGCTCGCACGACACCCTAAGCACCGATGTGAGAACTGACACAACACAGTAAGCACTAATCTGAGAGCTGAAAAGACACACTGAGCACCGATCTGAGAGCTCACACGACACACTGAGCACTGAGGTGAGAGCTCACACGACACACTGAGCACTGACATGAGAGCTCACACAACACACTGAACACTGACGTGAGAGCTCACACGACACACTGAGGATTGACGTGAGAGCTCAGACGACACGCTGAGCACTGACGTGAGAGCTCACACAACACACTGAACACTGACGTGAGAGCTCACACGACACACTGAGCACTGACGTGAGAGCTCACACAACACACTGAACACTGACGTGATAGCTCACAGGACACACTGAACACTGACGTGAGAGCTCACAGTCACACTGAGGACTGACGTGAGAGCTCACACAACACACTGAGCACTGACGTGAGAGCTCACACAACACACTGAGCACTGACGTGCTATCTCAAACACACTGGGCACTGATGTGAGAGCTCACACGACACACTGAGCACTGACGAGAGAGCTCATACGTCACACTTAGCACTGATGTGAGAGCTCACACGACACGCTGAGCACTAACATGAGATCTCACACACACTGGGCACTAACGTGAGCTCACATGACATGCTGAGCATTGATGTGAGAGCTCACACGACACACTGAGCACTGACGTGAGAGCTCACACGACACACTGAGCACTGACGTAAGAGCTCACAGTCACACTGAGGACTGACGTGAGAGCTCACACGACACACTGAGCACTGACGTGTGAGCTCGCACGACACCCTAAGCACCGATGTGAGAACTGACACGACACAGTAAGCACTAATCTGAGAGCTGAAAAGACACACTGAGCACCGATCTGAGAGCTCACACGACACACTGAGGATTGACGTGAGAGCTCAGACGACACGCTGAGCACTGACGTGAGAGCTCACACAACACACTGAACACTGACGTGAGAGCTCACACGACACACTGAGCACTGACGTGAGAGCTCACACAACACACTGAACACTGACGTGATAGCTCACAGGACACACTGAACACTGACGTGACAGCTCACACTGAGCACTGTTGTGAGATCTCATGACACTCTGAGCACTGACGCAAGAGATGGCAGGTCATACTGAGCACTGACGTGAGAGCTCAAATGACACACTGAACACTGACGTGAGAGCTCAAACGACACACTGAACACTGACGTGAGAGATCACAGGACACACTGAGCACTGACGTGACAGCTCACACTGAGCACTGTTGTGAGATCTCACGACACTCTAAGCACTGACGTGCGAGATCACACCCACTGGGCACTCACGTGAGAGCTCACACGACCCACTTAGAACTGATGTGAGTTCTCACACACACTGGGCACTGATGTGAGATCTCACACGACACACTGAGCACTGACGTGAGAGCTCACATGACACAGTGGTCACTGACGCGAGAGCTCACAGGACACAGTGAGCACTGACATGACAGCTCACACGGAGCACTGTTGTGAGATTGCACGCAACACTGAGCACTGACATGCGAGATCACACACACTGGGCACTTACGTGAGAGCTCACACGCTGAGCACTAATGTCAGAGCTCGCACGACACACTGAGCACTGACGTGTGAGCTCGCACGACACCCTAAGCACTGATGTGAGAACTGACACGACACAGTAAGCACTAATCTGAGAGCTGAAAAGACACACTGAGCACCGATCTGAGAGCTCACACGACACACTGAACACTGACGTGAGAGCTCACACGACACACTGAGCACTGACGTGAGAGCTCACACGACACACTGAGGATTGACGTGAGATCTCACACAACACACTGAACACTGACGTGAGAGCTCACACGACACACTGAGCACTGACGTGAGAGCTCACACGACACACTGAGGATTGACGTGAGAGCTCAGACGACACGCTGAGCACTGACGTGAGAGCTCACACAACACACTGAACACTGACGTGAGAGCTCACACGACACACTGAGCACTGACGTGAGAGCTCACACGACACACTGAGGATTGACGTGAGAGCTCAGACGACACGCTGAGCACTGACGTGAGAGCTCACACAACACACTGAACACTGACGTGAGAGCTCACACGACACACTGAGCACTGACGTGAGAGCTCACACAACACACTGAACACTGACGTGAGAGCTCACACGACAAACTGAACACTGACGTGACAGCTCACACTGAGCACTGTTGTGAGATCTCATGACACTCTGAGCACTGACGCAAGAGATGGCAGGTCATACTGAGCACTGACGTGAGAGCTCAAATGACACACTGAACACTGACGTGAGAGCTCAAACGACACACTGAACACTGACGTGAGAGATCACAGGACACACTGAGCACTGACGTGACAGCTCACACTGAGCACTGTTGTGAGATCTCACGACACTCTAAGCACTGACGTGCGAGATCACACCCACTGGGCACTCACGTGAGAGCTCACACGACCCACTTAGAACTGATGTGAGTTCTCACACACACTGACAACTTACGTGTGAGCTCCCACGACACACTGAGCACTGATGGGAGAGCTCACAAGAGACAGTGACCATTGTGGTGAGATGTGACACGACACACTGAGCACTGACGTTAGATCTCAAGCACACTGGGCACTGACGTGAGACCTCGCACAACACACTGAGCACTGACGTGAGAGCTCACACGACACCCTGAGGACTGACGTCAGAGCTGCACGGACACACTGAGTACTGACGTGATAGCTCACAGGACACACTGAGCACTGACGTGAGAGCTCACACAACACACTGAGCACTGACGTGAGATCTCAAACACACTGAGCACTGACATGAGAGCTCACACGACACAGTGGTCACTGACGCGAGAACTCACAGGACACAGTGAGCACTGACGTGACAGCTCACACTCAGCACTGTTGTGAGATCTCACGCAACACTGAGCACTGACATGCGAGATCACACACACTGGGCACTTACGTGAGAGCTCACACGCTGAGCACTGACGTGAGAGCTCATACGACACAGTGGTCACTGACGCGAGAGCTCACAGGACACAGTGAGCACTGACGTGACAGCTCACACTGAGCACTGACGTGAGATCTCACAGTCACACTGAGGACTGACGTGAGAGCTCACACAACACACTGAGCACTGACGTGAGATCTCAAACACACCGGGCACTAATGTGAGAGCTCACACGACACACTGAGCACTGACGTGAGAGCTCACACGACACAGTGGTCACTGACGCGAGAGCTCACAGGACACAGTGAGCACTGACGTGACAGCTCACACTGAGTACTGTTGTGAGATCTCACGCAACACTGAGCACTGACGTGCGAGATCACACACACTGGGCACTTACGTGAGAGCTCACACAACCCACTTAGCACTGATGTGAGTTCTCACACACACTGAGCACTGACGTGTGAGCTCCCACGACACACTGAGCACTGATGGGAGAGCTCACAAGACACAGTGACCATTGAGGTGAGATCTCACACGACGCACTGAGCACTGACGTGAGATCTCACGGTCACACTGAGGACTGACGTGAAAGCTCACACAACACACTGAACACTGACGTGAGAGCTCACAGGACACACTGAACACTGACGTAAGAGCTCACACGACAAACTGAACACTGACGTGACAGCTCACACTGAGCACTGTTGTGAGATCTCATGACACTCTGAGCACTGACGCAAGAGATCGCAGGTCATACTGAGCACTGATGTGAGAGCTCAAATGACACATTGAACACTGACGTGAGAGCTCAAACGACACACTGAACACTGACGTGAGAGATCACAGGACACACTGAGCACTGACGTGACAGCTCACACTGAGCACTGTTGTGAGAGCTCACACGACACACTGAGCACTGATGGGAGAGCTCACAAGACACAGTGACCATTGAGGTGAGATCTCACACGACGCACTGAGCACTGACGTGAGATCTCAAACACACTGGGCACTGACGTGAGAGCTCACACGCTGAGCACTAACGTGAGAGCTCGCACGACACACTGAGCACTGACGTGTGAGCTCGCACGACACCCTGAGCACTGATGTGAGAACTGACACGACACAGTGAGCACTAATCTGAGAGCTCACACGACACACTGAGCACTGACGTGTGAGCTCGCACGACACCCTAAGCACTGATGTGAGAACTGACACGACACAGTAAGCACTAATCTGAGAGCTGAAAAGACACACTGAGCACCGATCTGAGAGCTCACACGACACACTGAGCACTGATGTGAGAGCTCACACGACATACTGAGTACTGACGTGAGAGCTCACACGACACACTGAACACTGACGTGAGAGCTCACACGACACACTGAGCTCTGACGTGAGAGCTCACACGACACACTGAACACTGACGTCAGAGCTCACACGACACACTGAGCACTGACGTGAGAGCTCACACGACACACTGAACACTGACGTGAGAGCTCATAGGACACACTGAACACTGACGTGAGAGCTCACACGACAAACTGAAGACTGACGTGACAGCTCACACTGAGCACTGTTGTGAGATCTCATGACACTCTGAGCACTGACGCAAGAGATGGCAGGTCATACTGAGCACTGACGTGAGAGCTCAAATGACACACTGAACACTGACGTGAGAGCTCAAACGACACACTGAACACTGACGTGAGAGATCACAGGACACACTGAGCACTGACGTGACAGCTCACACTGAGCACTGACGTGAGATCTCACAGTCACACTGAGGACTGACGTGAGAGCTCACACAACACACTGAGCACTGACGTGAGATCTCAAACACAGTGGGCACTGATGTGAGAGCTCACACGACACACTGAGCACTGATGTGAGAGCTCACACGACACAGTGGTCACTGACGCGAGAGCTCATAGGACACAGTGAATACTGACGTGACAGCTCACACTGAGCACTGTTGTGAGATCTCACGCAACACTGAGCACTGACGTGCAAGATCACACACACTGGGCACTTACGTGAGAGCTCACACAACCCACTTAGCACTGATGTGAGTTCTCACACACACTGAGCACTGACGTGTGAGCTCCCACGACACACTGAGCACTGGTGGGAGAGCTCACAAGACACAGTGACCATTGAGGTCAGATCTCACACGACGCACTGAGCACTGACGTGAAATCTCACAGTCACACTGAGGACTGACATGAAAGCTCACACAACACACTGAGCACTGACGTGAGATCTCAAACACACTGGGCACTGATGTGAGAGCTCACACGACACACTGAGCACTGATGTGAGATCTCAAACACACTGGGCACTGACGTGTGAGCTCCCACGACACACTGAGCACTGATGGGAGAGCTCACAAGACACAGTGACCATTGAGGTGAGATCTCACACGACGCACTGAGCACTGACGTGAGATCTCAAACACACTGGGCACTGACGTGAGAGCTCACACGCTGAGCACTAACGTGAGAGCTCGCACGACACACTGAGCACTGACGCGTGAGCTCGCACGACACCCTGAGCACTGATGTGAGAACTGACACGACACAGTGAGCACTAATCTGAGAGCTCACACGACACACTGAGCACCGATCTGAGAGCTCACACGACACACTGAGCACTGATGTGAGAGCTCACACAACACGCTGAGCACTGATGTGAGAGCTCACACGACACGCTGAGCACTGACATGAGATCTCACACACACTGGGCACTAACATGAGCTCACATGACATGCTGAGCATTGATGTGAGAGCTCACACGACACGCTGAGCACTGACATGAGAGCTAGCAGTCACACTGAGGACTGACGTGGGAGCTTAACGGACACACTGTGTCGTGACGTGAGAGCTCACACGACACACTGAGCACTGATGTGAGATCTTACACGACACACTGAACACTGACGCAAGAGATCGCAGGTCATACTGAGCACTGACGTGAGAGCACACACGACACACTGAACACTGACGTGAGAGCTCACACGACACACTGAACACTGACGTGAGAGCTCACAAGACAGACTGAGCACTGACGTGACAGCTCACATTGAGCACTGTTGTGAGATCTCACGACACACTGAGCACTGATGTGAGATCTTACACGACACACTGAGCACTGACGCAAGAGATCGCAGGTCATACTGAGCACTGACGTGAGAGCACACACGACACACTGAACACTGACGTGAGAGCTCACAAGACACAATGACCATTGAGGTGAGATCTCACACGACACACTGAGCACTGACGTGAGATCTCAAACACACTGGGCACTGACGTGAGAGCTCACACAGACTGAGCACTGACGTGGGAGCTCACACGACACAGTGAGCACTGACGTGAGAGCTCACACGACACACTGAACACTGACGTGAGAGCTCACACGACACACTGAGCACTGATGTGAGAGCTCGCACGACACAGTGAGCACTGACGTGACAGCTCACAGTGAGCACTGACGTGCGAGATCACACCCACTGGGCACTCACGTGAGAGCTCACACGGCCCACTTAGCACTGATGTGAGTTCTCACACGCACTGAGCACTGACGTGTGAGCTCCCACGACACACTGAGCACTGATGGGAGAGCTCACAAGACGCAATGACCATTGAGGTGAGATCTCACATGACACACTGAGCACTGACGTGAGATCTCAAACACAATGGGCACTGACGTGAGAACTCACACAGACTGAGCACTGATGTGAGAGCTCACACGACCCACTTAGCACTGATGTGAGAGCTTACACGACACACTGAGCACTGACGCAAGTGATCGCAGGTCATACTGAGCAATGACGTGAGAGCACACACGACACACTGAACACTGACATGAGAGATCACATGACACATTCAGCACTGACGTGAGAGCTTACACGACACACTGAGCACTGACGTGAGAGCTCACAGTCACACTGAGCACTGACGTGAGAGCTCACACGACACAGTGGTCACTGACGCGAGAGCTCACACTGAGCACTGTTGTGATATCTCACGACACACTGAGAACTGACATGCAAGATCACACACACTGGGCACTCACGTGAGAGCTCACATGACCCACTTAGCACTGATGTGAGTTCTCACACACACTGAGCACTGACGTGTGAGCTCCCACAACACACTGAGCACTGATGGGAGAGCTCACAAGACACAATGAACATTGAGGTGAGATATCACACGACACACTGAGCACTGACGTGAGACCTCGCACGACACACTGAGCACTGACGTGTGAGCTCGCACATCCCACTGAGCTGTGATGTGAGAGCTCACACGCTGAGCACTAACGTGAGAGCTCGCAGGATACACTGAGCACTGACGTGAGATCTCAAACACAATGAGCACTGACGTGAGAGCTCACACGACACACTGAGAACTGACGTGAGAGATCGCAGGACACACTGAGCACTGACGTGAGATCTCAAACACATTGGGCACTGACGTGAGAGCTCACACAGACTGAGCACTGACGTGAGAGCGCACACGACACACTGATTTCTGATGTGAGAGCTCACACGCTGAGCACTAACGTGAGAGCTCGCACGACACACTGAGCACTGACGTGTGAGCTCGCACGACACCCTGAGCACTGATGTGAGAACTGACACGACAGAGTGAGCACTAATCTGAGAGCTGAAACGACACACTCAGCACCGATCTGAGAGCTCACACGACACACTGAGCACTGACGTGACAGCTCACACTGAGCACTGTTGTGAAATCTCACGCAACACTGAGCACTGACATGCGAGATCACACACACTGGGCACTTATGTGAGAGCTCGCATGACACCCTCAGCACTGATGTGAGAACTGACACGACACAGTGAGCACTAATCTGAGAGCTCACACGACCCACTGAGCACCGATGTGAGAGCTCACACAACACGCTGAGCACTGACGTGAGATCTCACGCACACTGGGCACTAACGTGAGCTCACTTAACATGTTGAGCATTGATGTGAGAGCTCACACAACACACTGAGCACTGACATGAGAACACATACGTCACACTGAGCACTGACGTGAGAGCTCACAAGACACAGTGGTCACTGACGCGAGAGCTCACAGGACACAGTGAGCACTGACGTGACAGCTCACACTGAGCACTGTTATGAGATCTCACGCAACACTGAGCACTGACGTGCGAGATCACACACACTGGGCACTTACGTGAGAGCTCACACGCTGCGCACTAACGTGAGAGCTCGCACGACACACTGAGCACTGACGTGTGAGCTCGCACGACACCCTGAGCACTGATGTGAGAACTGACACGACACAGTAAGCACTAATCTGAGAGCTGAAACGACACACTGAGCACCGATCTGAGACCTCACACGACACACTGAGCTTTGATGTGAGAGCTCACACGACACACTGAGCACTGACGTGAGAGCTCACAGTTACACTGAGGACTGACGTGAGAGCTCACACAACACACTGAGCACTGACGTGATATCTCAAACACACTGAGAACTGACGTGAGAGCTCACACGACACACTGAGAACTGACGCGAGAGATCGCAGGACACACTGAGCACTGACGTGAGATCTCAAACACATTGGGCACTGACGTGAGAGCTCACACAGACTGAGCACTGACGTGAGAGCGCACACGACACACTGATTTCTGATGTGAGAGCTCACACGCTGAGCACTAAAGTGAGAGCTCGCACGACACACTGAGCACTGACGTGTGAGCTCGCACGACACCCTGAGCACTGATGTGAGAACTGACACGACACAGTAAGCACTAATCTGAGAGCTGAAACGACACACTGAGCACCGATCTGAGACCTCACACGACACACTGAGCTTTGATGTGAGAGCTCACACGACACACTGAGCACTGACGTGAGAGCTCACAGTTACACTGAGGACTGACGTGAGAGCTCACACAACACACTGAGCACTGACGTGATATCTCAAACACACTGAGAACTGATGTGAGAGCTCACACGACACGCTGAGCACTAACATGAGATCTCACACACACTGGGCACTAACGTGAGCTCACATGACGTGCTGAGCATTGATGTGAGAGCTCACACAACACACTGAGCACTGACGTGAGAGCTCACAGTCACACTGGGGACTGACGTGAGAGCTCACACGACACAGTGGTCACTGACGCGAGAGCTCACAGGACACAGTGAGCACTGACATGACAGCTCACTCTGAGCACTGTTGTGAGATCTCATGCAACACTGAGCACTGACATGCGAGATCACAAACACTGGGCACTTACGTGAGAGCTCACACGCTGAGCACTAATGTGAGAGCTCGCACGACACACTGAGCACTGACGTGTGAGCTGGCACGACACCCTGAGCACTGATGTGAGAGCTCACACGACACGCTGAGCACTGACATGAGATCTCACACACACTGGGCACTAACGTGAGCTCACATGACATGCTGAGCATTGATGTGAGAGCTCACACGACACGCTGAGCACTGACATGAGAGCTAGCAGTCACACTGAGGACTGACGTGGGAGCTTAACGGACACACTGTGTCGTGACGTGAGAGCTCACAAGACACACTGAGCACTCATGTCAGAAGTTACACGACACACTGAGCACTGACGCAAGAGATCGCAGGTCATACTGAGCACTGACGTGAGAGGACACACGACACACTGAACACTGACGTGAGAGCTCACACGACACACTGAACACTGACGTGAGAACTCACAAGACAGACTGAGCACTGACGTGACAGCTCACATTGAGCACTGTTGTGAGATCTCACGACACACTGAGCACTGATGTGAGATCTTACACGACACACTGAGCACTGACGCAAGAGATCGCAGGTCATACTGAGCACTGACGTGAGAGCACACACGACACACTGAACACTGACGTGAGAGCTCACAAGACACAATGACCATTGCTCACACGACACACTGAGCACTGACGTGAGATCTCAAACACACTGGGCACTGACGTGAGAGCTCACACAGACTGAGCACTGACGTGGGAGCTCACACGACACAGTGAGCACTGACGTGAGAGCTCACACGACACACTGAACACTGACGTGAGAGCTCACACGACACACTGAGCACTGATGTGAGAGCTCGCACGACACAGTGAGCACTGACGTGCGAGATCACACCCACTGGGCACTCACGTGAGAGCTCACACGGCCCACTTAGCACTGATGTGAGTTCTCACACGCACTGAGCACTGACGTGTGAGCTCCCACGACACACTGAGCACTGATGGGAGAGCTCACAAGACGCAATGACCATTGAGGTGAGATCTCACATGACACACTGAGCACTGACGTGAGATCTCAAACACACTGGGCACTGACGTGAGAGCTCACACAGACTGAGCACTGACGTGGGAGCTCACACGACACAGTGAGCACTGACGTGAGAGCTCACACGACACACTGAACACTGACGTGAGAGCTCACACGACACACTGAGCACTGATGTGAGAGCTCGCACGACACAGTGACCACTGACGTGACAGCTCACAGTGAGCGCTGACGTGCGAGATCACACCCACTGGGCACTCACGTGAGAGCTCACACGGCCCACTTAGCACTGATGTGAGTTCTCACACGCACTGAGCACTGACGTGTGAGCTCCCACGACACACTGAGCACTGATGGGAGAGCTCACAAGACGCAATGACCATTGAGGTGAGATCTCACATGACACACTGAGCACTGACGTGAGATCTCAAACACACTGGGCACTGACGTGAGAGCTCACACAGACTGAGCACTGACGTGAGAGCTCACACGACCCACTTAGCACTGATGTGAGAGCTTACACGACACACTGAGCACTGACGCAAGTGATCGCAGGTCATACTGAGCAATGACGTGAGAGCACACACGACACACTGAACACTGACATGAGAGATCACATGACACATTCAGCACTGACGTGAGAGCTTACACGACACACTGAGCACTGACGTGAGAGCTCACAGTCACACTGAGCACTGACGTGAGAGCTCACACGACACAGTGGTCACTGACGCGAGAGCTCACACTGAGCACTGTTGTGAGATCTCACGACACACTGAGAACTGACATGCGAGATCACACACACTGGGCACTCACGTGAGAGCTCACATGACCCACTTAGCACTGATGTGAGTTCTCACACACACTGAGCACTGACGTGTGAGCTCCCACGACACACTGAGCACTGATGGGAGAGCTCACAAGACACAATGAACATTGAGGTGAGATATCACACGACACACTGAGCACTGACGTGAGACCTCGCACGACACACTGAGCACTGACGTGTGAGCTCGCACATCCCACTGAGCTGTGATGTGAGAGCTCACACGCTGAGCACTAACGTGAGAGCTCGCAGGATACACTGAGCACTGACGTGAGATCTCAAACACAATGAGCACTGACGTGAGAGCTCACACGACACACTGAGAACTGACGCGAGAGATCGCAGGACACACTGAGCACTGACGTGAGATCTCAAACACATTGGGCACTGACGTGAGAGCTCACACAGACTGAGCACTGACGTGAGAGCTCGCACGACACACTGAGCACTGACGTGTGAGCTCGCACGACACCCTGAGCACTGATGTGAGAACTGACACGACAGAGTGAGCACTAATCTGAGAGCTGAAACGACACACTCAGCACCGATCTGAGAGCTCACACGACACACTGAGCACTGACGTGACAGCTCACACTGAGCACTGTTGTGAAATCTCACGCAACACTGAGCACTGACATGCGAGATCACACACACTGGGCACTTATGTGAGAGCTCGCATGACACCCTCAGCACTGATGTGAGAACTGACACGACACAGTGAGCACTAATCTGAGAGCTCACACGACCCACTGAGCACCGATGTGAGAGCTCACACGACACGCTGAGCACTGACGTGAGATCTCACGCACACTGGGCACTAACGTGAGCTCACATGACATGTTGAGCATTGATGTGAGAGCTCACACAACACACTGAGCACTGACATGAGAACACATACGTCACACTGAGCACTGACGTGAGAGCTCACAAGACACAGTGGTCACTGACGCGAGAGCTCACAGGACACAGTGAGCACTGACGTGACAGCTCACACTGAGCACTGTTATGAGATCTCACGCAACACTGAGCACTGACGTGCGAGATCACACACACTGGGCACTTACGTGAGAGCTCACACGCTGCGCACTAACGTGAGAGCTCGCACGACACACTGAGCACTGACGTGTGAGCTCGCACGACATCCTGAGCACTGATGTGAGAACTGACACGACACAGTAAGCACTAATCTGAGAGCTGAAACGACACACTGAGCACCGATCTGAGACCTCACACGACACACTGAGCTTTGATGTGAGAGCTCACACGACACACTGAGCACTGACGTGAGAGCTCACAGTCACACTGAGGACTGACGTGAGAGCTCACACAACACACTGAGCACTGACGTGATATCTCAAACACACTGAGCACTGATGTGAGAGCTCACACGACACGCTGAGCACTAACATGAGATCTCACACACACTGGGCACTAACGTGAGCTCACATGACATGCTGAGCATTGATGTGAGAGCTCACACAACACACTGAGCACTGACGTGAGAGCTCACACGACACACTGAGCACTGACGTGAGAGCTCACAGTCACACTGAGGACTGACGTGAGAGCTCACACGACACAGTGGTCACTGACGCGAGAGCTCACAGGACACAGTGAGCACTGACATGACAGCTCACTCTGAGCACTGTTGTGAGATCTCATGCAACACTGAGCACTGACATGCAAGATCACAAACACTGGGCACTTACGTGAGAGCTCACACGCTGAGCACTAATGTGAGAGCTCACAGTCACACTGAGCACTGACGTGAGAGCTCGCACGACACAGTGGTCACTGACGCGAGAGCTCATAGGACACAGTGAGCACTGAGCACTGTCGTGAGATCTCACGCAACACTGAGCACTGACGTGCGAGATCACACACAGTGGGCACTTATGTGAGAGCTCACATGACCCACTTAGCACTGATGTGAGTTCTCACACACACTGAGCACTGACGTGTGAGCTCCCACGACACACTGAGCACTGATGGGAGAGCTCACAAGACACAATGACCATTGAGGTGAGATCTCACATGACACACTGAGCACTGACGTGAGATCTCAAACACAATGGGCACTGACGTGAAAGCTCACACAGACTGAGCACTGACGTGAGAGCTCACACGACCCACTTAGCACTGATGTGAGAGCTTACACGACACACTGAGCACTGACGCAAGTGATCGCAGGTCATACTGAGCAATGACGTGAGAGCACGCACGACACACTGAACACTGACATGAGAGATCACATGACACATTCAGCACTGACGTGAGAGCTTACACGACACACTGAGCACTGACGTGAGAGTTCACAGTCACACTGAGCACTGACGTGAGAGCTCACACGACACAGTGGTCACTGACGCGAGAGCTCACACTGAGCACTGTTGTGAGATCTCACGACACACTGAGAACTGACGTGCGAGATCACACACACTGGGCACTCACGTGAGAGCTCACATGACCCACTTAGCACTGATGTGAGTTCTCACACACACTGAGCACTGACGTGTGAGCTCCCACGACACACTGAGCACTGATGGGAGAGCTCACAAGACACAATGACCATTGAGGTGAGATATCACACGACACACTGAGCACTGACGTGAGACCTCGCACGACACACTGAGCACTGACGTGTGAGCTCGCACATCACACTGAGCTGTGATGTGAGAGCTCACACGCTGAGCACTAACGTGAGAGCTCGCAGGATACACTGAGCACTGACGTGAGATCTCAAACACAATGAGCACTGACGTGAGAGCTCACACGACACACTGAGAACTGACGCGAGAGATCGCAGGACACACTGAGCACTGACGTGAGATCTCAAACACATTGGGCACTGACGTGAGAGCTCACACAGACTGAGCACTGACGTGAGAGCGCACACGACACACTGATTTCTGATGTGAGAGCTCACACGCTGAGCACTAACGTGAGAGCTCGCACGACACACTGAGCACTGACGTGTGAGCTCGGACGACATCCTGAGCACTGATGTGAGAACTGACACGACACAGTGAGCACTAATCTGAGAGCTGAAACGACACACTCAGCACCGATCTGAGAGCTCACACGACACACTGAGCACCGATGTGAGAGCTCACACGACACGCTGAGCACTGACGTGAGATCTCACGCACACTGGGCACTAACGTGAGCTCACATGACATGTTGAGCATTGATGTGAGAGCTCACACAACACACTGAGCACTGACATGAGAACACATACGTCACACTGAGCACTGACGTGAGAGCTCACAAGACACAGTGGTCACTGACGCGAGAGCTCAAAGGACACAGTGAGCACTGACGTGACAGCTCACACTGAGCACTGTTATGAGATCTCACGCAACACTGAGCACTGACGTGCGAGATCACACACACTGGGCACTTACGTGAGAGCTCACACGCTGCGCACTAACGTGAGAGCTCGCACGACACACTGAGCACTGACGTGTGAGCTCGCACGACACCCTGAGCACTGATGTGAGAACTGACACGACACAGTAAGCACTAATCTGAGAGCTGAAACGACACACTGAGCACCGATCTGAGACCTCACACGACACACTGAGCTTTGATGTGAGAGCTCACACGACACACTGAGCACTGACGTGAGAGCTCACAGTTACACTGAGGACTGACGTGAGAGCTCACACAACACACTGAGCACTGACGTAATATCTCAAACACACTGAGCACTGATGTGAGAGCTCACACGACACGCTGAGCACTAACATGAGATCTCACACACACTGGGCACTAACGTGAGCTCACATGACATGCTGAGCACTGACGTGAGAGCTCACATGACACACTGAGCACTGACGTGAGAGCTCACATGACACACTGAGCACTGACGTGAGAGCTCACAGTCACACTGAGGACTGACGTGAGAGCTCACACGACACAGTGGTCACTGACGCGAGAGCTCACAGGACACAGTGAGCACTGACATGACAGCTCACTCTGAGCACTGTTGTGAGATCTCATGCAACACTGAGCACTGACATGCGAGATCACAAACACTGGGCACTTACGTGAGAGCTCACACGCTGAGCACTAATGTGAGAGCTCGCACGACACACTGAGCACTGACGTGTGAGCTGGCACGACACCCTGAGCACTGACGTGAGAGCTCACACGACACACTGAGCACTGACATGAGAGCTCACAGTCACACTGAGCACTGACGTGAGAGCTCGCACGACACAGTGGTCACTAACGCGAGAGCTCACAGGACACAGTGAGCACTGAGCACTGTCGTGAGATCTCACGCAACACTCTGCACTGACGTGCGAGATCACACACAGTGGGCACTTACGTGAGAGCTCACATGACCCACTTAGCACTGATGTGAGTTCTCACACACACTGAGGACTGACGTGTGAGCTCCCACGACACACTGAGCACTGATGGGAGAGCTCACAAGACACAGTGACCATTGAGGTGAGATCTCACACGACGCACTGAGCACTGACATGAGATCTCAAACACACTGGGCACTGACGTGAGACCTCGCACGACACACTGAGCACTGACGTGAGAGCTCACACGGCACCCTGAGGACTGACGTGCGAGCTGAACGGACACACTGAGTACTGACGTGATAGCTCACAGGATTCACTGAGCACTGACGTGAGAGCTCACACAACACACTGAGCACTGACGTGAGAGCTCACACAACACACTGAGCACCGACGTGAGAACTCAAAGGACACACTGAGCACTGACGTGAGAGCTCACACAACACACTGAGGACTGACGTGAGAACTCAAACGTCACACTGAGAACCGATGTGAGAGCTCACACGACACACTGAGCACCGACGTGAGAACTGAAAGGACACACTGAGCACTGACGTGAGAGCTCACAGTCACACTGCGCACTGACGTCAGAGCTCACACGACACACTGAGCACTGATGGGAGAGCTCACAAGACACAATGACCATTGAGGTGAGATATCACACGACACACTGAGCAATGACGTGAGACCTCTCCCAACACACTGAGCACTGACGTGTGAGCTCGCACATCACACTGAGCTCTGATGTGAGAGCTCACACGCTGAGCACTAACGTGAGTGCTCGCAGGACACACTGAGCACTGACGTGAGATCTCAAACACACAGCACTGACGTGAGAGCTCACACGACACAGTGGTCACTGACGCGAGAGCTCACAGGACACAGTGAGCACTGATGTGACAGCTCACACTGAGCACTGTTGTGAGATCTCACGCAAAACTGAGCACTGACATGCGACATCACACACACAGAGCACTTACGTGAGAGCTCACACGCTGAGCACTAACGTGTGAGCTCGCACGACACCCTGAGCACCGACGTGAGAACTCAAAGGACACACTGAGCACTGACGTGAGAGCTCACACAACACACTGAGGACTGACGTGAGACCTCGCACGACACACTGAGCACTGACGTGTGATCTCGCACATCACACTGAGCTCTGATCTGAGAGCTCACACGCTGAGCACTAAGGACACACTGAGCACTGACGTGAGATCTCAAACACACTGAGCACTGACGTGAGATCTCAAACACACTGAGAACTGACGCGAGAGATCGCAGGACACACTGAGCACTGACGTGAGATCTCAAACGCATGGGGCACTGACGTGAGAGCTCACACAGACTGAGCACTGACGTGAGAGCGCACACGACACACTGATTTCTGACGTGAGAGCTCACACGCTGAGCACTAACGTGAGAGCTCGCACGACACACTGAGCACTGACGTGTGAGCTCGCACGACACCCTGAACACTGATGTGAGAACTGACATGACACAGTGAGCACTAATCTGAGAGCTGAAACGACACACTCAGCACCGATCTGAGAGCTCACACGACACACTGAGCACTGACGTGAGAGCTCACACGACACAGTGGTCACTGACGTGAGAGCTCACAGGACACTGAGCACTGACGTGACAGCTCACACAGAGCACTGTTGTGAAATCTCACGCAACACTGAGCACTGACATGCGAGATCACACACAGTGGGCACTTATGTGAGAGCTCGCATGACACCCTGAGCACTGATGTGAGAACTGACACGACACAGTGAGCACTAATCTGAGAGCTCACACGACCCACTGAGCACCGATGTGAGAGCTCACACGACACGCTGAGCACTGACGTGAGATCTCACGCACACTGTGCACTAACGTGAGTTCACATGACATGTTGAGCATTGATGTGAGAGCTCACACAACACACTGAGCACTGACATGAGAACACATACGTCACACTGAGCACTGACGTGAGAGCTCACAAGACAGTGGTCACTGACGCGAGAGCTCACAGGACACAGTGAGCACTGACGTGACAGCTCACACTGAGCACTGTTATGAGATCTCACGCAACACTGAGCACTGACGTGCGAGATCACACACACTGGGCACTTACGTGAGAGCTCACACGCTGCGCACTAACGTGAGAGCTCGCACGACACACTGAGCACTGACGTGTGAGCTCGCACGACACCCTGAGCACTGATGTGAGAACTGACACGACACAATAAGCACTAATCTGAGAGCTGAAACGACACACTGAGCACCGATCTGAGACCTCACACGACACACTGAGCTTTGATGTGAGAGCTCACACGACACACTGAGCACTGACGTGCGAGCTCACAGTCACACTGAGGACTGACGTGAGAGCTCACACAACACTGAGCACTGACGTGATATCTCAAACACACTGAGCACTGATGTGAGAGCTCACACGACACGCTGAGCACTAACATGAGATCTCACACACACTGGGCACTAACGTGAGCTCACATGACATGCTGAGCATTGATGTGAGAGCTCACACGACACACTGAGCACTGACGTGAGAGCTCACAGTCACACTGAGGACTGACGTGTTAGCTCACACGACACACTGGTCACTGACGCGAGAGCTCACAGGACACAGTGAGCACTGACATGACAGCTCACTCTGAGCACTGTTGTGAGATCTCACGCAACACTGAGCACTGACATGCGAGATCACAAACACTGGGCACTTACGTGAGAGCTCACACGCTGAGCACTAATGTGAGAGCTCGCACGACACACTGAGCACTGACGTGTGAGCTCGCACGACACACTGAGCACTGACGTGTGAGCTGGCACGACACCCTGAGCACTGATCTGAGTACTGACACGACACAGTGAGCACTAATCTGAGAGCTGAAACGACACACTCAGCACCGATCTGAGAGCTCACACGACACACTGAGCACTGACGTGAGAGCTCACAGTCACACTGAGGACTGACGTGAGAGCTCACACGACACAGTGGTCACTGACGCGAGAGCTCACAGGACACAGTGAGCACTGACATGACAGCTCACTCTGAGCACTGTTGTGAGATCTCATGCAACACTGAGCACTGACATGCGAGATCACAAACACTGGGCACTTACGTGAGAGCTCACACGCTGAGCACTAATGTGAGAGCTCGCACGACACACTGAGCACTGACGTGTGAGCTCGCACGACACACTGAGCACTGACGTGTGAGCTGGCACGACACCCTGAGCACTGATCTGAGTACTGACACGACACAGTGAGCACTAATCTGAGAGCTGAAACGACACACTCAGCACCGATCTGAGAGCTCACACGACACACTGAGCACTGACGTGAGAGCTCACAGTCACACTGAGGACTGACGTGAGAGCTCACACGACACAGTGGTCACTGACGCGAGAGCTCACAGGACACAGTGAGCACTGACATGACAGCTCACTCTGAGCACTGTTGTGAGATCTCATGCAACACTGAGCACTGACATGCGAGATCACAAACACTGGGCACTTACGTGAGAGCTCACACGCTGAGCACTAATGTGAGAGCTCGCACGACACACTGAGCACTGATGTGAGAGCTCACACGACACACTGAGCACTGACATGAGAGCTCACAGTCACACTGAGCACTGACGTGAGAGCTCGCACGACACAGTGGTCACTAACGCGAGAGCTCACAGGACACAGTGAGCACTGAGCACTGTCGTGAGATCTCACGTAACACTGAGCACTGACGTGCGAGATCACACACAGTGGGCACTTACGTGAGAGCTCACATGACCCACTTAGCAGTGATGTGAGTTCTCACACACACTGAGCACTGACGTGTGAGCTCCCACGACACACTGAGCACTGATGGGAGAGCTCACAAGACACAGTGACCATTGAGGTGAGATCTCACACGACGCACTGAGCACTGACATGAGATCTCAAACACACTGGGCACTGACGTGAGACCTCGCGCGACACACTGAGCACTGACGTGAGAGCTCACACGACACCCTGAGGACTGACGTGAGAGCTGAACGGACACACTGAGTACTGACGTGATAGCTCACAGGACTCACTGAGCACTGACGTGAGAGCTCACACAACACAGTGGTCACTGACGCGAGAGCTCACAGGACACAGTGAGCACTGATGTTGCAGCTCACACTGAGCACTGTTGTGAGATCTCACGCAACACTGAGCACTGACATGCGAGATCACACACACTGAGCACTTACGTGAGAGCTCACACGCTGAGCACTAACGTGAGAGCTCGCACGACACCCTGAGCACCGACGTGAGAACTCAAAGGACACACTGAGCACTGACGTGAGAGCTCACACAACACACTGAGGACTGACGTGAGAACTCAAACGTCACACTGAGAACCAATGTGAGAGCTCACACGACACACTGAGCACTGACGTGAGAGCTCACACAACACACTGAGCACCGACGTGAGAACTCAAAGGACACACTGAGCACTGACGTGAGAGCTCACACAACACACTAAGGACTGACGTGAGAGCTCAAACGTCACACTCAGAACCGATGTGAGAGCTCACACGACACACTGAGCACCGACGTGAGAACTGAATGGACACACTGAGCACTGACGTGAGAGCTCACACAACACACTGAGGACTGACGTGAGAACTCAAACGTCACACTGAGAACCGATGTGAGAGCTCACACGACACACTGAGCACTGACGTGAGAGCTCACACGACACACTGAGCACTGACATGAGAGCTCACAAGATACACAGAGCACTGACGTGAGAGCTCACAAGACACACTGAGAACCGATGTGAGAGCTCACACAACACACTGAGCACTGATGTGAGAGCTCACAGGACACACTGAGCACTGACGTGAGAGCTCACACAACACACTAAGGACTGACGTGAGAGCTCAAACGTCACACTCAGAACCGATGTGAGAGCTCACACGACACACTGAGCACCGACGTGAGAACTGAAAGGACACACTGAGCACTGACGTGAGAGCTCACACAACACACTGAGGACTGACGTGAGAACTCAAACGTCACACTGAGAACCGATGTGAGAGCTCACACGACACACTGAGCACTGACGTGAGAGCTCACACGACACACTGAGCAGTGACATGAGAGCTCACAAGATACACAGAGTACTGACGTGAGAGCTCACAAGACACACTGAGAACCGATGTGAGAGCTCACACGACACACTGAACACTGATGTGAGAGCTCACATGACACACTGAACACTGACGTGAGAGCTCACACGACACACTGAACACTGACGTGAGAGCTCACACAACACACTGAACACTGACGTGAGAGCTCACAGGACACACTGAGCACTGACGTGACAGCTCACACTGAGCACTGTTGTGAGATCTCACGACACTCTAAGCACTGACGTGCGAGATCACACCCACTGGGCACTCACGTGAGAGCTCACACGACCCACTTAGAACTGATGTGAGTTCTCACACACACTGACCACTTACGTGTGAGCTCCCACGACACACTGAGCACTGATGGGAGAGCTCACAAGAGACAGTGACCATTGTGGTGAGATGTCACATGACACACTGAGCACTGACGTGAGATCTCAAACACACTGGGCACTGACGTGAGACCTCGCACAACACACTGAGCACTGACGTGAGAGCTCACACGACACCCTGAGGACTGACGTGAGAGCTGAACGGACACACTGAGCACTGACGTGATAGCTCACAGGACTCACTGAGCACTGACGTGAGAGCTCACACAACACACTGAGCACTGACGTGAGATCTCAAACACACTGAGCACTGACGTGAGATCTCAAACACACTGAGCACTGACATGAGAGCTCACACGACACAGTGGTCACTGACGCGAGAACTCACAGGACACAGTGAGCACTGACGTGACAGCTCACACTCAGCACTGTTGTGAGATCTCACGCAACACTGAGCACTGACATGCGAGATCACACACACTGGGCACTTACGTGAGAGCTCACACGCTGAGCACTGACGTGAGAGCTCATACGACACAGTGGTCACTGACGCGAGAGCTCACAGGACGCAGTGAGCACTGACGTGACAGCTCACACTGAGCATTGACGTGAGATCTCACAGTCACACTGAGGACTGACGTGAGAGCTGAACGGACACACTGAGTACTGACGTGATAGCTCACAGGACTCACTGAGCACTGACGTGAGAGCTCACACGACACCCTGAGGACTGACGTGAGAGCTCACAGTCACACTGAGGACTGACGTGAGAGCTCACACGACACAGTGGTCACTGACGCGAGAACTCACAGGACACAGTGAGCACTGATGTGACAGCTCACACTGAGCACTGTTGTGAGATCTCACGCAACACTGAGCACTGACATGCGAGATCACACACACTGAGCACTTACGTGAGAGCTCACACGCTGAGCACTAACGTGAGAGCTCGCACGACACCCTGATCACCGACGTGAGAACTCAAAGGACACACTGAGCACTGACGTGAGAGCTCACACAACACACTGAGGACTGACGTGAGAACTCAAACGTCACACTGAGAACCGATGTGAGAGCTCACACGACACACTGAGCACTGACGTGAGAGCTCACACAACACACTGAGCACCGACGTGAGAACTGAAAGGACACACTGAGCACTGACGTGAGAGCTCACACAACACACTGAGGACTGACGTGAGAACTCAAACGTCACACTGAGAACCGATGTGAGAGCTCACACGACACACTGAGAACCGATGTGAGAGCTCACACGACACACTGAGCACTGACGTGAGAGCTCACACGACACGCTGAGCACTGACGTGAGAGCTCACAAGATACACTGAACACTGACGTGAGAGCACACACGACACACTGAACACTGACGTGAGGGCTCACACGACACACTGAACGCTGACGTGAGAGCTCACAAGACACACTGAGCACTGACGCAAGAGATCGCAGGTCATACTAAGCACTGACGTGAGAGCACACACGACACACTGAGCACTGATGTGAGAGCTCACACGACACACTGAACACTGACGTGAGAGCTCACACGACACACTGAACACTGACGTGAGAGCTCACAGGACACACTGAGCACTGACGTAACAGCTCACACTGAGCACTGACGTGCGAGATCACACCCACTGGGCACTGACGTGAGAGCTCAAATGACACACTGAACACTGACGTGAGAGCTCAAATGACACACTGAACACTGACGTGAGAGATCACAGGACACACTGAGCACTGACGTGACAGCTCACACTGAGCACTGTTGTGAGATCTCACGACACTCTAAGCACTGACGTGCGAGATCACACCCACTGGGCACTCACGTGAGAGCTCACACGACCCACTTAGAACTGATGTGAGTTCTCACACACACTGACCACTTACGTGTGAGCTCCCACGACACACTGAGCACTGATGGGAGAGCTCACAAGAGACAGTGACCATTGTGGTGAGATGTCACATGACACACTGAGCACTGACGTGAGATCTCAAACACACTGGGCACTGACGTGAGACCTCGCACAACACACTGAGCACTGACGTGAGAGCTCACACGACACCCTGAGGACTGACGTGAGAGCTGAACGGACACACTGAGCACTGACGTGATAGCTCACAGGACTCACTGAGCACTGACGTGAGAGCTCACACAACACACTGAGCACTGACGTGAGATCTCAAACACACTGAGCACTGACGTGAGATCTCAAACACACTGAGCACTGACATGAGAGCTCACACGACACAGTGGTCACTGATACGAGAGCTCACAGGACACAGTGAGCACTGACGTGACAGCTCACACTCAGCACTGTTGTGAGATCTCACGCAACACTGAGCACTGACATGCGAGATCACACACACTGGGCACTTACGTGAGAGCTCACACGCTGAGCACTGACGTGAGAGCTCATACGACACAGTGGTCACTGACACGAGAGCTCACAGGACACAGTGAGCACTGACGTGACAGCTCACACTGAGCACTGACGTGAGATCTCACAGTCACACTGAGGACTGACGTGAGAGCTCACACAACACACTGAGCACTGACGTGAGATCTCAAACACACTGGGCACTGATGTGAGAGCTCACACGACACACTGAGCACTGATGAGAGAGCTCACAAGACACAGTGACCATTGAGGTGAGATCTCACACGACGCACTGAGCACCGACGTGAGATCTCAAACACACTGGGCACTGATGTGAGAGCGCACACGCTGAGCACTAACGTGAGAGCTCGCACGACACACTGAGCACTGACGTGTGAGCTCGCACGACACCCTGAGCACTGATGTGAGAACTGACACGACACAGTGAGCACTAATCTGAGAGCTCACACGACACACTGAGCACCGATCTGAGAGCTCACACGACACATTGAGCACTGATGTGAGAGCTCACACAACACGCTGAGCACTGATGTGAGAGCTCACACGACACGCTGAGCACTGACATGAGATCTCACACACACTGGGCACTAACGTGAGCTCACATGACATGCTGAGCATTGATGTGAGAGCTCACACGACACGCTGAGCACTGACGTGAGAGCTAGCAGTCACACTGAGGACTGACGTGGGAGCTTAACGGACACACTGTGTCGTGACGTGAGAGCTCACAAGACACACTGAGCACTCATGTCAGAAGTTACACGACACACTGAGCACTGACGCAAGAGATCGCAGGTCATACTGAGCACTGACGTGAGAGGACACACGACACACTGAACACTGATGTGAGAGCTCACACGACACACTGAACACTGACGTGAGAACTCACAAGACACACTGAGCACTGACGTGACAGCTCACACTGAGCACTGTTGTGAGATCTCACGACTGAGCACTGATGTGAGATCTTACACGACACACTGAGCACTGACACAAGAGATCGCAGGTCATACTGAGCACTGACGTGAGAGCACACACGACACACTGAACACTGACGTGAGAGCTCACAAGACACAATGACCATTGAGGTGAGATCTCACACGACACACTGAGCACTGACGTGAGATCTCAAACACACTGGGCACTGACGTGAGAGCTCACACAGACTGAGCACTGACGTGGGAGCTCACACGACACAGTGAGCACTGACGTGAGAGCTCACACGACACACTGAACACTGACGTGAGAGCTTACACGACACACTGAGCACTGATGTGAGACCTCACACGACGCACTGAGCACTGATATGAGAGCTCACAGTCACACTGAGCACTGACGTGAGAGCTCACACGACACAGTGGTCACTGACGCGAGAGCTCTCACTGAGCACTGTTGTGAGATCTCACGACACACTGAGAACTGACGTGCGAGATCACACACATTGGTCACTCATGTGAGAGCTCACATGACCCACTTAGCACTGATGTGCGTTCTCACACACACTGAGCACTGACGTGTGAGCTCCCACGACACACTGAGCACTGATGGGAGAGCTCACAAGACACAATGACCATTGAGGTGAGATGTCACACGACACACTGAGCACTGACGTGTGAGATCGCACGACACACTGAGCTCTGATGTGAGAGCTCACACGCTGAGCACTAACGTGAGAGCTCGCAGGACACACTGAGCACTGACGTGAGATCTCAAACACACTGAGCACTGACGTGAGAGCTCACACGACACACTGAGAACTGACGCGAGAGATCGCAGGACACACAGAGCACTGACGTGAGATCTCAAACACATTGGGCACTGACGTGAGAGCTCACACAGACTGAGCACTGACGTGAGAGCGCACACGACACACTGATTTCTGATGTGAGAGCTCACACGCTGAGCACTAACGTGAGAGCTCGCACGACACACTGAGCACTGACGTGTGAGCTCGCACGATACACTGAGCACTGATGTGAGAACTGAAACGACACAGTGAGCACTAATCTGAGAGCTGAAACGACACACTCAGCACCAATCTGAGAGCTCACACGACACACTGAGCACTGACGTGAGAGCTCACACGACACAGTGGTCACTGACGTGAGAGCTCAGAGGACACATTGAGCACTGACGTGACAGCTCACACTGAGCACTGTTGTGAAATCTCACGCAACACTGAGCACTGACATGCGAGATCACACACACTGGGCACTTATGTGAGAGCTCGCATGACACCCTGAGCACTGATGTGAGAACTGACACGACACAGTGAGCACTAATCTGAGAGCTCACACGACCCACTGAGCACCGATGTGAGAGCTCACACGACACGCTGAGCACTGACGTGAGATCTCACGCACACTGGGCACTAACGTGAGCTCACATGACATGTTGAGCATTGATGTGAGAGCTCACACAACACACTGAGCACTGACATGAGAACACATACGTCACACTGAGCACTGACGTGACAGCTCACACTGAGCACTGTTATGAGATCTCACGCAACACTGAGCACTGACGTGCGAGATCACACACACTGGGCACTTACATGAGAACTCACACGCTGAGCACTAACGTGAGAGCTCGCACGACACACTGAGCACTGACGTGTGAGCTCGCACAACACCCTGAGCACTGATGTGAGAACTGACACGACACAGTAAGCACTAATCTGAGAGCTGAAATGACACACTGAGCACCGATCTGAGACCTCACACGACACACTGAGCTTTGATGTGAGAGCTCACACGACACACTGAGCACTGACGTGAGAGCTCACAGTCACACTGAGGACTGACGTGAGAGCTCACACAACACACTGAGCACTGACGTGATATCTCAAACACACTGGGCAGTGATGTGAGAGCTCACACGACACACTGAGCACTGACGTGAGAGCTCATACCTCACACTGAGCACTGATGTGAGAGCTCACATGACACGCTGAGCACTAACATGAGATCTCACACACACTGGGCACTAACGTGAGCTCACATGACATGCTGAGCATTGATGTGAGAGCTCACACGACACACTGAGCACTGACGTGAGAACTCAAAGGACACACTGAGCACTGACGTGTGAGCTCACACAACACACTGAGGACCGACGTGAGAACTCAAACGTCACACTGAGAACCGATGTGAGAGCTCACATGACACACTGAGCACTGACGTGAGAGCTCACACGACACGCTGAACACTGACGTGAGAGCTCACAAGATGCACAGAGCACTGACGTGAGAGCTCACAAGACACACTGAGAACCGATGTGAGAGCTCACACGACACACTGAACACTGACGTGAGAGCACACACGACACACTGAACACTGACGTGAGAGCTCACACGACACACTGAACGCTGACGTGAGAGCTCACAAGACACACTGAGCACTGACGCAAGAGATCGCAGGTCATACTAAGCACTGACGTGAGAGCACACACGACACACTGAGCACTGATGTGAGAGCTCACACGACACACTGAACACTGACGTGAGAGCACACACGACACACTGAGCACTGACGTGAGAGCTCACACGACACACTGAGCACTGATGTGAGAGCTCACAAGATGCACAGAGCACTGACGTGAGAGCTCACAAGACACACTGAGAACCGATGTGAGAGCTCACACGACACACTGAACACTGACGTGAGAGCACACACGACACACTGAACACTGACGTGAGAGCTCACACGACACACTGAACGTTGACGTGAGAGCTCATAAGACACACTGAGCACTGACGCAAGAGATCGCAGGTCATACTAAGCACTGATGTGAGAGCACACATGACACACTGAACACTGACGTGAGAGCTCACATGACACACTGAACACTGACGTGAGAGCTCACACGACACACTGAGCACTGACGTGACAGCTCACACTGAGCACTGTTGTGAGATCTCATGACACTCTGAGCACTGACGTGTGAGATCACACCCACTGGGCACTGACGTGAGAGCTCCAACGACACACTGAACACTGACGTGAGAGATCACACTGAGCACTGTTGTGAGATCTCACGACACTCTAAGCACTGACGTGCGAGATCACACCCACAGGGCACTCACGTGCGAGATCACACCCACAGGGCACTCACGTGAGAGCTCACACGACCCACTTAGAACTGATGTGAGTTCTCACACACACTGACCACTTACGTGTGAGCTCCCACGACACACTGAGCACTGATGGGAGAGCTGACAAGAGACAGTGACCATTGTGGTGAGATGTCACACGACACACTGAGCACTGACGTGAGATCTCAAACACACTGAGCACTGACGTGACAGCTCACACTGAGCACTGTTGTGAGATCTCATGACACTCTGAGCACTGACGTGCGAGATCACACCCACTGGGCACTGACGTGAGAGCTCAAATGACACACTGAACACTGACGTGAGAGCTCAAATGACACACTGAACACTGACGTGAGAGCTCA
Source organism: Mobula hypostoma (assembly GCF_963921235.1). Taxonomy (NCBI): domain Eukaryota; kingdom Metazoa; phylum Chordata; class Chondrichthyes; order Myliobatiformes; family Myliobatidae; genus Mobula; species Mobula hypostoma. Next base: position 131,937,276 of record NC_086102.1, on the reverse strand, counting down.
AACGACACACTGAACACTGACGTGAGAGATCACAGGACACACTGAGCACTGACGTGAGAGATCACACTGAGCACTGTTGTGAGATCTCACGACACTCTAAGCACTGACGTGCGAGATCACACCCACTGGGCACTCACGTGAGAGCTCACACGACCCACTTAGAACTGATGTGAGTTCTCACACACACTGACCACTTACGTGTGAGCTCCCACGACACACTGAGCACTGATGGGAGAGCTCACAAGAGACAGTGACCATTGTGGTGAGATGTCACACGACACACTGAGCACTGACGTGAGATCTCAAACACACTGGGCACTGACGTGAGACCTCGCACAACACACTGAGCACTGACGTGAGAGCTCACACGACACCCTGAGGACTGACGTGAGAGCTGCACGGACACACTGAGTACTGACGTGATAGCTCACAGGACTCACTGAGCACTGACGTGAGAGCTCACACAACACACTGAGCACTGACGTGAGATCTCAAACACACTGAGCACTGACATGAGAGCTCACACGACACAGTGGTCACTGACGCGAGAGCTCACAGGACACAGTGAGCACTGACGTGACAGCTCACACTGAGCACTGACGTGAGATCTCACAGTCACACTGAGGACTGACGTGAGAGCTCATACAACACACTGAGCACTGACGTGAGATCTCAAACACACTGGGCACTGATGTGAGAGCTCACACGACACACTGAGCACTGATGGGAGAGCTCACAAGACACAGTGACCATTGAGGTGAGATCTCACACGACGCACTGAGCACTGACGTGAGATCTCAAACACACTGGGCACTGATGTGAGAGCGCACACGCTGAGCACTAACGTGAGAGCTCGCACGACACACTGAGCACTGACGTGTGAGCTCGCACGACACCCTGAGCACTGATGTGAGAACTGACACGACACAGTGAGCACTAATCTGAGAGCTCACACGACACACTGAGCACCGATCTGAGAGCTCACACGACACACTGAGCACTGATGTGAGAGCTCACACAACACGCTGAGCACTGATGTGAGAGCTCACACGACACACTGAACACTGACGTGAGAGCTCACACGACACACTGAACACTGACGTGAGAGCTCACAGGACACACTGAGCACTGACGTAACAGCTCACACTGAGCACTGACGTGCGAGATCACACCCACTGGGCACTGACGTGAGAGCTCAAATGACACACTGAACACTGACGTGAGAGCTCAAATGACACACTGAACACTGACGTGAGAGATCACAGGACACACTGAGCACTGACGTGACAGCTCACACTGAGCACTGTTGTGAGATCTCACGACACTCTAAGCACTGACGTGCGAGATCACACCCACTGGGCACTCACGTGAGAGCTCACACGACCCACTTAGAACTGATGTGAGTTCTCACACACACTGACCACTTACGTGTGAGCTCCCACGACACACTGAGCACTGATGGGAGAGCTCACAAGAGACAGTGACCATTGTGGTGAGATGTCACACGACAAACTGAGCACTGACGTGAGATCTCAAACACACTGGGCACTGACGTGAGACCTCGCACAACACACTGAGCACTGACGTGAGAGCTCACACGACACCCTGAGGACTGACGTGAGAGCTGAACGGACACACTGAGCACTGACGTGATAGCTCACAGGACTCACTGAGCACTGACGTGAGAGCTCACACAACACACTGAGCACTGACGTGAGATCTCAAACACACTGAGCACTGACGTGAGATCTCAAACACACTGAGCACTGACATGAGAGCTCACACGACACAGTGGTCACTGATACGAGAGCTCACAGGACACAGTGAGCACTGACGTGACAGCTCACACTCAGCACTGTTGTGAGATCTCACGCAACACTGAGCACTGACATGCGAGATCACACACACTGGGCACTTACGTGAGAGCTCACACGCTGAGCACTGACGTGAGAGCTCATACGACACAGTGGTCACTGACACGAGAGCTCACAGGACACAGTGAGCACTGACGTGACAGCTCACACTGAGCACTGACGTGAGATCTCACAGTCACACTGAGGACTGACGTGAGAGCTCACACAACACACTGAGCACTGACGTGAGATCTCAAACACACTGGGCACTGATGTGAGAGCTCACACGACACACTGAGCACTGATGAGAGAGCTCACAAGACACAGTGACCATTGAGGTGAGATCTCACACGACGCACTGAGCACCGACGTGAGATCTCAAACACACTGGGCACTGATGTGAGAGCGCACACGCTGAGCACTAACGTGAGAGCTCGCACGACACACTGAGCACTGACGTGTGAGCTCGCACGACACCCTGAGCACTGATGTGAGAACTGACACGACACAGTGAGCACTAATCTGAGAGCTCACACGACACACTGAGCACCGATCTGAGAGCTCACACGACACATTGAGCACTGATGTGAGAGCTCACACAACACGCTGAGCACTGATGTGAGAGCTCACACGACACGCTGAGCACTGACATGAGATCTCACACACACTGGGCACTAACGTGAGCTCACATGACATGCTGAGCATTGATGTGAGAGCTCACACGACACACTGAGCACTGACGTGAGAGCTAGCAGTCACACTGAGGACTGACGTGGGAGCTTAACGGACACACTGTGTCGTGACGTGAGAGCTCACAAGACACACTGAGCACTCATGTCAGAAGTTACACGACACACTGAGCACTGACGCAAGAGATCGCAGGTCATACTGAGCACTGACGTGAGAGGACACACGACACACTGAACACTGATGTGAGAGCTCACACGACACACTGAGAACTGACGCGAGAGATCTCAAACACATTGGGCACTGACGTGAGAGCTCACACAGACTGAGCACTGACGTGAGAGCGCACACGACACACTGATTTCTGATGTGAGAGCTCACACGCTGAGCACTAACGTGAGAGCTCGCACGACACACTGAGCACTGACGTGTGAGCTCGCACGATACACTGAGCACTGATGTGAGAACTGAAACGACACAGTGAGCACTAATCTGAGAGCTGAAACGACACACTCAGCACCAATCTGAGAGCTCACACGACACACTGAGCACTGACGTGAGAGCTCACACGACACAGTGGTCACTGACGTGAGAGCTCAGAGGACACATTGAGCACTGACGTGACAGCTCACACTGAGCACTGTTGTGAAATCTCACGCAACACTGAGCACTGACATGCGAGATCACACACACTGGGCACTTATGTGAGAGCTCGCATGACACCCTGAGCACTGATGTGAGAACTGACACGACACAGTGAGCACTAATCTGAGAGCTCACACGACCCACTGAGCACCGATGTGAGAGCTCACACGACACGCTGAGCACTGACGTGAGATCTCACGCACACTGGGCACTAACGTGAGCTCACATGACATGTTGAACATTGATGTGAGAGCTCACACAACACACTGAGCACTGACATGAGAACACATACGTCACACTGAGCACTGACGTGACAGCTCACACTGAGCACTGTTATGAGATCTCACGCAACACTGAGCACTGACGTGCGAGATCACACACACTGGGCACTTACATGAGAACTCACACGCTGAGCACTAACGTGAGAGCTCGCACGACACACTGAGCACTGACGTGTGAGCTCGCACAACACCCTGAGCACTGATGTGAGAACTGACACGACACAGTAAGCACTAATCTGAGAGCTGAAACGACACACTGAGCACCGATCTGAGACCTCACACGACACACTGAGCTTTGATGTGAGAGCTCACACGACACACTGAGCACTGACGTGAGAGCTCACAGTCACACTGAGGACTGACGTGAGAGCTCACACAACACACTGAGCACTGACGTGATATCTCAAACACACTGGGCAGTGATGTGAGAGCTCACACGACACACTGAGCACTGACGTGAGAGCATACCTCACACTGAGCACTGATGTGAGAGCTCACATGACACGCTGAGCACTAACATGAGATCTCACACACACTGGGCACTAACGTGAGCTCACATGACATGCTGAGCATTGATGTGAGAGCTCACACGACACACTGAGCACTGACGTGAGAACTCAAAGGACACACTGAGCACTGACGTGTGAGCTCACACAACACACTGAGGACCGACGTGAGAACTCAAACGTCACACTGAGAACCGATGTGAGAGCTCACATGACACACTGAGCACTGACGTGAGAGCTCACACGACACGCTGAACACTGACGTGAGAGCTCACAAGATGCACAGAGCACTGACGTGAGAGCTCACAAGACACACTGAGAACCGATGTGAGAGCTCACACGACACACTGAACACTGACGTGAGAGCACACACGACACACTGAACACTGACGTGAGAGCTCACACGACACACTGAACGCTGACGTGAGAGCTCACAAGACACACTGAGCACTGACGCAAGAGATCGCAGGTCATACTAAGCACTGACGTGAGAGCACACACGACACACTGAGCACTGATGTGAGAGCTCACACGACACACTGAACACTGACGTGAGAGCACACACGACACACTGAGCACTGACGTGAGAGCTCACACGACACACTGAGCACTGATGTGAGAGCTCACAAGATGCACAGAGCACTGACGTGAGAGCTCACAAGACACACTGAGAACCGATGTGAGAGCTCACACGACACACTGAACACTGACGTGAGAGCACACACGACACACTGAACACTGACGTGAGAGCTCACACGACACACTGAACGTTGACGTGAGAGCTCATAAGACACACTGAGCACTGACGCAAGAGATCGCAGGTCATACTAAGCACTGATGTGAGAGCACACATGACACACTGAACACTGACGTGAGAGCTCACATGACACACTGAACACTGACGTGAGAGCTCACACGACACACTGAGCACTGACGTGACAGCTCACACTGAGCACTGTTGTGAGATCCCATGACACTCTGAGCACTGACGTGTGAGATCACACCCACTGGGCACTGACGTGAGAGCTCCAACGACACACTGAACACTGACGTGAGAGATCACACTGAGCACTGTTGTGAGATCTCACGACACTCTAAGCACTGACGTGCGAGATCACACCCACAGGGCACTCACGTGCGAGATCACACCCACAGGGCACTCACGTGAGAGCTCACACGACCCACTTAGAACTGATGTGAGTTCTCACACACACTGACCACTTACGTGTGAGCTCCCACGACACACTGAGCACTGATGGGAGAGCTGACAAGAGACAGTGACCATTGTGGTGAGATGTCACACGACACACTGAGCACTGACGTGAGATCTCAAACACACTGAGCACTGACGTGACAGCTCACACTGAGCACTGTTGTGAGATCTCATGACACTCTAAGCACTGACGTGCGAGATCACACCCACTGGGCACTGACGTGAGAGCTCAAATGACACACTGAACACTGACGTGAGAGCTCAAATGACACACTGAACACTGACGTGAGAGCTCAAACGACACACTGAACACTGACGTGAGAGATCACAGGACACACTGAGCACTGACGTGAGAGATCACACTGAGCACTGTTGTGAGATCTCACGACACTCTAAGCACTGACGTGCGAGATCACACCCACTGGGCACTCACGTGAGAGCTCACACGACCCACTTAGAACTGATGTGAGTTCTCACACACACTGACCACTTACGTGTGAGCTCCCACGACACACTGAGCACTGATGGGAGAGCTCACAAGAGACAGTGACCATTGTGGTGAGATGTCACACGACACACTGAGCACTGACGTGAGATCTCAAACACACTGGGCACTGACGTGAGACCTCGCACAACACACTGAGCACTGACGTGAGAGCTCACACGACACCCTGAGGACTGACGTGAGAGCTGCACGGACACACTGAGTACTGACGTGATAGCTCACAGGACTCACTGAGCACTGACGTGAGAGCTCACACAACACACTGAGCACTGACGTGAGATCTCAAACACACTGAGCACTGACATGAGAGCTCACACGACACAGTGGTCACTGACGCGAGAGCTCACAGGACACAGTGAGCACTGACGTGACAGCTCACACTGAGCACTGACGTGAGATCTCACAGTCACACTGAGGACTGACGTGACAGCTCATACAACACACTGAGCACTGACGTGAGATCTCAAACACACTGGGCACTGATGTGAGAGCTCACACGACACACTGAGCACTGATGGGAGAGCTCACAAGACACAGTGACCATTGAGGTGAGATCTCACACGACGCACTGAGCACTGACGTGAGATCTCAAACACACTGGGCACTGATGTGAGAGCGCACACGCTGAGCACTAACGTGAGAGCTCGCACGACACACTGAGCACTGACGTGTGAGCTCGCACGACACCCTGAGCACTGATGTGAGAACTGACACGACACAGTGAGCACTAATCTGAGAGCTCACACGACACACTGAGCACCGATCTGAGAGCTCACACGACACACTGAGCACTGATGTGAGAGCTCACACAACACGCTGAGCACTGATGTGAGAGCTCACACGACACGCTGAGCACTGACATGAGATCTCACACACACTGGGCACTAACGTGAGCTCACATGACATGCTGAGCATTGATGTGAGAGCTCACACGACACACTGAGCACTGACGTGAGAGCTAGTAGTCACACTGAGGACTGACGTGGGAGCTTAACAACACACTGTGTCGTGACGTGAGAGCTCACAAGACACACTGAGAACTCATGTGAGATGTTACACGACACACTGAGCACTGACGCAAGAGATCGCAGGTCATACTGAGCACTGACGTGAGAGGACACACGACACACTGAACACTGACGTGAGAGCTCACACGACACACTGAACACTGACGTGAGAACTCACAAGACACACTGAGCACTGACGTGACAGCTCACACTGAGCACTGTTGTGAGATCTCACGACACACTGAGCACTGACGTGACAGCTCACACTGAGCACTGATGTGCGAGATCACACCCACTGGGCACTCACGTGAGAGCTCACATGACCCACTTAGCACTGCTGTGAGTTCTCACACACACTGAGCACTGACGTGAGATCTCAAACACACTGAGCACTGACATGAGAGCTCACACGACACAGTGGTCACTGACGCGAGAGCTCACAGGACACAGTGAGCACTGACGTGACAGCTCACACTCAGCACTGTTGTGAGATCTCACGCAACACTGAGCACTGACATGCGAGATCACACACACTGGGCACTTACGTGAGAGCTCACACGCTGAGCACTGACGTGAGAGCTCATACGACACAGTGGTCACTGACGCGAGAGCTCACAGGACACAGTGAGCACTGACGTGACAGCTCACACTGAGCACTGACGTGAGATCTCACAGTCACACTGAGGACTGACGTGAGAGCTCATACAACACACTGAGCACTGACGTGAGATCTCAAACACACTGGGCACTGATGTGAGAGCTCACACGACACACTGAGCACTGATGGGAGAGCTCACAAGACACAGTGACCATTGAGGTGAGATCTCACACGACGCACTGAGCACTGACGTGAGATCTCAAACACACTGGGCACTGATGTGAGAGCGCACACGCTGAGCACTAACGTGAGAGCTCGCACGACACACTGAGCACTGACGTGTGAGCTCGCACGACACCCTGAGCACTGATGTGAGAACTGACACGACACAGTGAGCACTAATCTGAGAGCTCACACGACACACTGAGCACCGATCTGAGAGCTCACACGACACACTGAGCACTGATGTGAGAGCTCACACAACACGCTGAGCACTGATGTGAGAGCTCACACGACACGCTGAGCACTGACATGAGATCTCACACACACTGGGCACTAACGTGAGCTCACATGACATGCTGAGCATTGATGTGAGAGCTCACACGACACACTGAGCACTGACGTGAGAGCTAGTAGTCACACTGAGGACTGACGTGGGAGCTTAACAACACACTGTGTCGTGACGTGAGAGCTCACAAGACACACTGAGAACTCATGTGAGATGTTACACGACACACTGAGCACTGACGCAAGAGATCGCAGGTCATACTGAGCACTGACGTGAGAGGACACACGACACACTGAACACTGACGTGAGAACTCACAAGACACACTGAGCACTGACGTGACAGCTCACACTGAGCACTGTTGTGAGATCTCACGACACACTGAGCACTGATGTGAGATCTTACACGACACACTGAGCCCTGACGTGACAGCTCACACTGAGCACTGATGTGCAAGATCACACCCACTGGGCACTCACGTGAGAGCTCACATGACCCACTTAGCACTGCTGTGAGTTCTCACACACACTGAGCACTGACGTGTGAGCTCCCACGACGCACTGAGCACTGATGTGTGAGCTCACACGACACACTGACCACTGACGCAAGAGGTCGCAGGTCATACTGAGCACTGACGTGAGAGCACACACGACACACTGAGCACTAATCTGAGAGCTGAAACGACACACTGAGCACTGACGCAAGAGTTCGCAGGTCATACTGAGCACTGACGTGAGAGCACACACGACACACTGAAGCCTGACGTGAGAGCTCAAACGACACACTGAACACTGACGTGAGAGCTCACACGACACATTGAGCACTGATGTGAGAGCTCACACGACACACTGAGCACTGACGTGAGAGCTCACACGACACACTGAGCACTGACGTGAGAGCTCACACGACACACTGAGCACTGACGTGACAGCTCACACTGAGCACTGTTGTGAGATATCACGACACACTGAGAACTGATGTGAGTTCTCACACACACTGAGCACTGACGTGTGAGCTCCCACGACACACTGAGCACTGACGTGAGATCTCAAACACACTGACCACTGACGCAAGAGGTCGCAGGTCATACTGAGCACTGACGTGAGAGCACACACGACACACTGAGCACTAATCTGAGAGCTGAAACGACACACTGAGCACTGACGCAAGAGTTCGCAGGTCATACTGAGCACTGACGTGAGAGCACACACGACACACTGAAGCCTGACGTGAGAGCTCAAACGACACACTGAACACTGACGTGAGAGCTCACACGACACACTGAGCACTGATGTGAGAGCTCACACGACACACTGAGCACTGACGTGAGAGCTCACACGACACACTGAGCACTGACGTGAGAGCTCACACGACACACTGAGCACTGACGTGACAGCTCACACTGAGCACTGTTGTGAGATATCACGACACACTGAGAACTGATGTGAGTTCTCACACACACTGAGCACTGACGTGTGAGCTCCCACGACACACTGAGCACTGATGGGAGAGCTCACAAGACACACTGACCACTGAGCTGAGATCTCACACGACACACTGAGCACAGAAGTGAGAGCCGAGACAACACACTGAGCACTGTCGTGAGAGATCACACGACACACTGAGCACTGACGTGAGATCTCAAACACACTGGGCACTGATGTAAGAGCTCACACACACTGAGCACTAATCTGAGAGCTCACACGACACACTGAGAACCGATCTGAGAGCTCACACGACACACTGAGCACTGACGTGAGATCTCGCACAACACACTGAGCACTGACATGAGAACTCAAAGGACACACTGAGCACTGACGTGAGATCTTACACGACACAATGAGCACTGACGCAAGAGATCGCAGGTTATACTGAGCAATGACGTGAGAGCACACACGACACACTGAACACTGATGTGAGAGCTCAGAGGACACACTGAGCACTGATGTGGGAGCTCACACAACACACTGAGCACTGACGTGAGAGCTCACACCTCACACTGAGAACTGATGTAAGAGCTCGCAGGACACACTGAGCACTGACGTGAGAGCTCACACCTCACACTGAGAACTGATGTAAGAGCTCGCACAACACACTGAGCACTGACATGAGAACTCAAAGGACACACTGAGCACTGACGTGAGATCTTACACGACACAATGAGCACTGACGCAAGAGATCGCAGGTTATACTGAGCAATGACGTGAGAGCACACACGACACACTGAACACTGATGTGAGAGCTCACAGGACACACTGAGCACTGACGTGAGATCTCACACCACACACTGAGCACTGACGTGAAAGCTCACACGTCACACTGAGGATGTGAGAGCTCACACGACACACTGAGCACTGACGTGTTGTAGCTTTCGCTGGGCTGGCACCTCTTATTTTGGCCACTGTTGGTACTACTTTGGGCAAGCTCTTCAGTGCTCCTTGTTGAGTCAATCGTAGTCACTTGGCTTGACTGTACAGGGGTAACAGTTACTGACTGTGATTGTGTATGGTGAGTGAATCCTTAATGTGAAGACAGAAGTTCATCTTTTAAATTCCAAATAATTTCACATTTGCCTTGGTGGAATATAAACCTCTGTTTCGGGTTAGCCTGGTGCTCTTGGTTACTAGTCTGATAAGCTAAACACTGTGCCAATAAAATACTCTGGTAGGCACAAGTGGGCAGGTCAGAAGGCAGTACATGGAGCTGAGAGAGAATTTCAAAATCTCACTGAACACTAGTGGATTTGGGGGAGCTGTCTATTCTACTCCTGTTCCCAGTTTAAAAGGAAGTTTTTACCTAATGCTCTGATTTATTTCTGTAAAACAACCACATTGAATTCAACTTATAGGTACCAGAGCCCAGGGTTGTACACATTACTTCAGGTTTCAGGCTGATCTTGAGAGCACTGTTTGCAGCTGATGGAGTAACATCATTTTAGATTGAACATAGAACATAGAATAGTACAGTAGAGTACAGGCCCTTCGGCCCACAATGTTGTGCCAACCCTCAAACCCTGCCTCCCATATAAACCCCCGCCTTAAATTCCTCCATATACTTGTCTAGTAGTCTCTTAAACTTCACGAGTGTATCTGCCTCCACCACTGACTCAGGCAGTGCATTCCACGCACCAACCACTCTCTGAGTACAAAACCTTCCTCTAATATCCCCCTTGAACTTCCCACCCCTTACCTTAAAGCCATGTCCTCTTGTATTGAGCAGTGGTGCCCTGGGGAAGAGGCGCTGGCTATCTACTCTATCTATTCCTCTTATTATCTTGTACACCTCTATCATGTCTCCTCTCATCCTCCTTCTCTCCAAAGAGTAAAGCACTAGCTCCCTTAATCTCTGATCATAATGCATACTTTCTAAACCGGGCAGCATCCTGGTAAATCTCCTCTGTACCCCTTTCCAATGCCTCCACATACTTCCTATAGTGAGGTGACCAGAACCGGACACAGTACTCCAAATGTGGCCTAACCAGAGTTTTATAGAGCTGCATCATTACATCGCGACTCTTTAACTCTATCCCTCGATTTATGAAAGCTAACACCCCATAAGCTTTCTTAACTACCCTACCACCTGTGAGGCAACTTTCAGGGATCTGTGGACATGTACCCCGAGATCCCTTCTGCTCCTCCACACTACCAAGTATCCTGCCATTTACTTTGTACTGTGCCTTGGAGTTTGCCCTTCCAAAGTGTACCACCTCTCACTTCTCTGGGTTGAACTCCATCTGCCACTTCTCAGCCCACTCCTGCATCCTATCAATGTCTCTCTGCAATCTTTGACAATCCTTTACACTATCTGCAACACCACCAACCTTTGTGTCGTCTGCAAACTTGCCAACCCACCCTTCTACCACCACATCCAGGTCGCTAATAAAAATCACGAAAAGTAGAGGTCCCAGAACCGATCCTTGTGGGACACCACTAGTCACAATCCTCCAATCCGAATGTACTCCCTCCACCACCACCCTCTGCCTTCTGCAGGCAAGCCAATTCTGAATCCACCTGGCCAAACTTCCCTGGATCCCATGCCTTCTAACTTTCTGAATAAGCCTACCGTGTGGAACCTTGTCAAATGCCTTACTAAAATCCATATAGATCACATCCACTGCACTACCCTCATCTATATGCCTGGTCACCTCCTCAAAGAACACTATCAGGCTTGTTAGACACGATCTGCCCTTCACAAGGCCATGCTGACTGTCCCTGATCAGACCATGATTTTCTAAACGCCCATAGATCCTATCTCTAAGAATCTTTTCCAACAGCTTTCCCACCACAGACGTAAGGCTCACTGGTCTATAATTACCCGGATTATCCCTACTACCTTTTTTGAACAAGTGGACAACATTCGCCTCCCTGCAATCCTCCGGTACCATTCCCGTGGACAACGAGGACATAAAGATCCTAGCCAGAGGCTCAGCAATCTCTTCCCTCGCCTCGTGGAGCAGCCTGGGGAATATTCCATCAGGCCCCGGGGACTTATCTGTCCCAATGTATTTTAACAACTCCAACACCTCCTCTCCCTTAATATCAACATGCTCCAGAACATCAACCTCACTCATATTGTCCTCACCATCATCAAGTTCCCTCTCATTGGTGAATACTGAAGAGAAGTATTCATTGAGGACCTTGCTCACTTCCACAGCCTCCAGGCACATCTTCCCTCCTTTATCTCTAATCCATCCTACCTTCACTCCTGTCATCCTTTTTCTCTTCACATAATTGAAGAATGCTTTGGGGTTTTCCTTTACCCTACTCGCCAAGGCCTTCTCATGCCCCCTTCTTGCTCTTCTCAGCCCCTTCTTAAGCTTTCTTCCTTCCCTATATTCCTCAATAGATCCATCTGATCCTTGCTTCCTAAACCTCATGTATGCTGCCTTCTTCCACCTGACTAGATTTTCCACCTCACTTGTCACCCATGGTTCCTTCACCCTACCATTCTTTATCTTCCTCACCAGGACAAATTTATCCCTAACATCCCGCAAGAGATCTCTAAACATTGACCACATGTCCATAGTACATTTCCCTGCAAAAACATCATCCCAATTCACACCTGCAAGTTCTAGCCTTATAGCCTCATAATTTGCCTTTTCCCAATTAAAAATTTTCCTGTCCTCTCTGATTCTATCCTTTTCCATGATAATGCTAAAGGCCAGGGAGCGGTGGTCACTGTCCCCCAGATGCTCACCCACTGAGAGATCTGTGACCTGACCCGGTTCATTACCTAGTACTAGATCTAGTATGGCATTCCCCCTGGTCGGCCTGTCAACATACTGTGACAGGAATCCATCCTGGACACACTTAACAAACTCTGCCCCATCTAAACCCTTGGAACTAATCAGGTGCCAATCAATATTAGGGAAGTTAAAGTCACCCATGATAACAACCCTGTTATTTTTGCACCTTTCCAAAATCTCCCTCCCAATCTGTTCCTCTGTATCTCTGCTGCTACCAGGGAGCCTATAGAATACTCCCAATAGAGTGACTGCTCCCTTCCTGTTCCTGACTTCCACCCATATTGACTCAAAAGAGGATCCTGCTACATTATCCACCCTTTCTGTAGCTGTAATAGTATCCCTGAGCAGTAATGCCACCCCTCTTCCCCTTTTTCCGCCCTCTCTAGCCCTTTTAAAGCACTGAAATCCAGGAATATTGAGAATCCATTCCTGCCCTGGTGCCAGCCAACTCTCTGTAATGGCCACTACATCACAATTCCATGTATGTATCCAAGCTCTCAGTTCATCACCTTTGTTCCTGATGCTTCTTGCATTGAGGTACACATATTTCAGCCCTTCTACCTTACTGTCTTTACACCGTTTATTCTGCTTCTCTTTCCTCAAACCCTCTCTGTATGTTCGACCTGGCTTTACTCCATGCACTTCTTTCACTGCTCTATCGCTCTGGGTCCCATCCCCCTCACAAATTAGTTTAAAACCCTCCCGAACCATGCTAGCAAACCAACCTGCAAGGATATTGCTCCCCCTCGAGTTCAGGTGCAACCCATCCAATCTGTACAGGTCCCACCTTCCCCAGGGGAGATCCCAATGATCTAAAAATCTAAAACCCTGCTCCCTGCACCAACTCCTCAGCCATCTTCTCCAACTCTTACCATCACTGTCACGTAGCACTGGCTGCAATCCTGAGAACGCCACCCTTGAGGTCCTGTTCATCAGCCTTCTGCCTAGTTCCCGAAACTCACACTTCAGGACCTCATCCCTCTTCCTGCCTATGCCGTTGGTCCCAACATGTATCACGACTTCTGGTTGCTTTCCCTCTCGTACCAGGATGTCGTGCACCCGGTCAGAGACGTCCTGGACCCTGGCACTCGGGAGGCAACAAACCATGCAGGTGTCCTTCTCACATCCACAAAATCTCCTGTCTGCTCCCCTGTCTCCAATGACAACAGCTCTCCTCTTCTCTGTCCCACCCTTCTGCACCACAGGGTCAGACTCAGTGCCGGAGGCCCTGCCACCGTGGCTCACACCTGATCGGTCGTCCCTGCCAACAGTATCCAGGACGGTAAACTTATTATTCAGGGGAATGGCTACAGGAGTGCTCTGCACTACCTGTCTGCTCACCTTCGCTTTCCCCCCTCTGACTGTCACCCAACAACCTGCTTCCGACAGCCTAAGTGTGACTACCTCCTTGTAGCTCTCACCTATGACTGCCTCATTCTCCCTTATGAGTTGGAGGTCATCCAGCTGCTGCTCCAGATTCCTTACACGGTCTTCCAGATCGCCCAGCCGTATGCACTTCTGGCAGATGTGACTCTGCGGGAGAGGGGAGTTCCCCCAAGACTGTCACATCTCACATGAGAGGCACATCACCGTTTCAGAAGACATCGTAAAAACTAACTGCCAGCTAGCTTGTCCTCCGCCTCTTCTCGTCGAAGCCTCTCGAGTCAAAGCCTCAAAGCTCCACTCCTTCACTGGCCCACTCACTCACTGGCCGCTTCGCTTGAGCTATCCCTCCATTTATCTGTTTGAGCTTTTCAAAATGTTTGGTCACCTGACCTCAACTGGCCAATCAGCTGCTTTCTGCTGAGTCTGAGCTATTCAAATCTTGATTGTCTAATCAACGGCTTACTGCTGATCTATTCAAATCTTGATTGACTTGATTGCACAGACCAACTGCCAAAACTGCCAGAATCTCTCGAGCCTAAGCCTCAAAGCTCCACTCCTTCACTGGCCCACTCACTCACTGGGCACTTTCCACTGCTCCTGCCCTATTTACTTTATTGTCTCCTACCAGTTTTTTTTTTTGAAACCTTATTATAATGCTTCTATGGCTGGGAAAAGAACAAAAGCTTCTGCAAAAGAAAGAGAAACAGAAGACTAATCCCCAGTCACTTTGGATTCAATCAGTGACTTCCTTAAATGGCAAAAATCGGAATTTTCTAAGGAATTTCAATGACTTAATGGCAAATTGGATATAACCCAACAAACTTTAACTGAGCATGAGAACCAAATTCAGGAAAATACTGCAAAGCTGTTGACACTTGAAGAGGATGTTGAAGATACAATTAAACTCTGCAAAGAGTTATCCTTATCCAATGAAAAAATGATGAAAAGGATTATCAGTCTAGTAAATAGAAACAGGAGAAATAATTTGCAAATTCTGGGTCTTGAAGAATCAATTGAAGGCGCTGACCCTACGAAGTTCTTTGCAAACTTTCTGAAACAGCTATTCCGTTTTATTCACTTCTGAGGCGAAGCTCGATCAAGCATATTGCTCACCAACTTTGAAGTCATTGTCATTGGCAGCAAGACCCAGGTCGACCATTCTAAGTTTTCATGAATTTTGTATTAAGGACCTTTTAATTCACCATACCCATCAACAAAGAATGATCAATTTCCATGGTTACAAGGTCAGATTTGTGAAAGACTATTCGCCTGAAGTTATGGCTGATTGTATGAAATATAAAGAAGTTATGTCGGAACTTTACAATAAAGGATTTAAACCATCCCTTCAATTTCCCGCCCATCTGAGTATTGTTTTGAAGAATGGATTGCAAAAAATAAAGTCAGTTGAAGACGCAAAAGAGTTTCTGAAGGCTTAAGTCTAAAACTGTTATATTTCATATTTGATCATTTTTTCTTCTGTTAATATGAATTTGAAATAAGGTTTCAATAAGCTTACATTTTGGCCATACATATATTGTTTTTTGTTTTTTTTTGATACTTTATTATATCCCCTTTTGAGGCTTTATTTTAATATAGCTTTCTTTAAATTTGTTTAAATTGATCCTTTTATATTTTTGAATACTGAGTTATTTTTCTTTTTATGTTGTGTCTTGGTAGGGACATAATTGACCTTGAAGGACTGGAGTTTCTGTCAACAGGATTTTTTGGGGAGGGAACTTTTTAGTTGTTAGCTCGCTGACTGTTTATTGGTCAGCCTTCTGGCTTTGGGTGGAGGAAGGACTAGGGCCTATTTCTCCCTGGGAGCTGTATTGAGTTGATTATGTTAGGCATCCCACCTCTCCCGGAACTCTCCCGCATATTGATAGTGGCTCCCTGATGCCCACAAATTATATACAATATCCCAGAAATCAATTTTTTTTTTGAGAGTGAGCGAGCAAGAGAGTGTGCCATGGCAGAGTGTTCCAAAAAAATATAAAACCTACGTCAGTCCAGACTACACTAAAGCGTACCCCTACCTAACAGGGGTCAAAATAATAAGTGTTGCTCCCTGCACTATTTGCAATAGTGACTTTTCTATTGCCCATGGTGGGTTAAGACCGTAAAAGACATGTTGAGATGAGTTTTACAGGTGTCATTCGTTCACTAGCATAGCTAAACGTTATTTAAACTAGCTGGCTAGCTGCTATTGCAGACATCCCACCTCTCCTGGAAGTTCTGGGAGTCTCCCGCAAATTGATGGTGCTACCTCCCTGAAATGAGTTTTTGCAGGGTGGGATGTCTGTTATATGATTGCTTGTTTGACTACCTTACCTTACGGTTTGCTTTCTAGTTTTAATAACTGATGGCCAGATCTTTTAATTACAAGATGTTTTGTATTTAAAACGGTTCAAAATATTAACTTAGTTTGAATGTGAAAGGGCTGAATCACCCCATTAAATGGAACAAAGTGTTTGCTTATATTAAAAAATTAAAAGCACCCATTATTTTCTTACAAGAAACGCACATACGCAGCTGTGATAGCTTACGTTTTTTTTACTCAGTGGAAGGATATACAATTCCATTCTTCATTTAATGCAAAATCACGTGGAATTTCAATTTTTGTAGATAATACAGTTTCCTTCATTCAGCATAAAGTTGTTTCGGATCCTAATGGTCGATTTGTTATTGTATCTGGGAGTTTAGACAGTAAATTGATTGTTTTTGCTAATATATATGCCCCCAATGTAGACGATCCAGGATTTTTTTGAACGTCTATTTTCGTTTTTTTGCCAGATTTGTGTACTTACTCTCTTGTGATGGGAGGAGATTTTAACTGCTGGTTAGCTCCAGTATTAGATCGCTCGTCTGTCAAACCAGCCACAGTTAATAATCAGCTTTGTTTATCCAATCCTTTCTAACTAAATATGGTATAGTTTCATCTCATTTTTAAAATCTTTATTAATTAATATCAAAGATCAACAAAAAAATACATTAAGATAATCAAGTCAACATGTCAATTTATACAATGAGGAATCAAATTACCAAATAACTGATTAACAAAGCTAAACTATATCAATAATAATAAGAAAAAATAAAGTGTTAAGAATATATATAAATTTTTTTAGTTGATTCTTGGCATTTTCTTCATCCGACGTACAGGGAGTATTCTTTTTTCTCTCATGTCCATCATTCTTATACCAGGAGTGATTATTTTTTTTTATTGACAGTCAAGTGATTCCATTGGTTCAATCGATCAAATATAAAGAGATTGCTATTTCTGACCACTCTCCTGTACTTGTATCTTTAAATCTTCTTGGTCCTAACCCTATAAGTCGATTTTGGAAATTTAATTTAACTCTGTTATCCGATGAGGGTTTTTTAAAATTTATGGAGATTCAAATTACTCTTTTTTTTGAAGGAAGTACATTGGAAGAGACGTCTAGTCTTATTATATGGGATACTTTTAAAGCATATATCCGGGGTCAACTTATTTCTTATACTGCAAACATTATTAAAAAAGTTAACAAAGAGAGAAACGAACTAGCTAATCAGTTAAAACAACTGGACCATAAATATGCTCCGGTATCCGATCCTGAAATATACAAGAGACGTATTGAAACCAAAACTAAATATGATCTTCTTTTAACGTATCCAATTGAAAGCCAGCTTTTAAAAGATAGAAGTCAATTTTATATTCAGAGATAAAACTGGTAACCTACTGGCTAATCAATTGAAGCCAAGCGGCAAATTAAAGAAATACATAAAATTAATGGGGACATGACAACTGACCACTTTGAAATTAATGACACTTTTAGGGAATTTTATTCCAAATTGTGTAATTCTGACTCTGTTAATGATAATATTGCAATGAATAATTTTTTAGATCAATTAAATACTCCTAATCTTTTGATAGATGGTCGTAGGCAATTGGATCAACCCATTTCCCAGCAGGAAATTGCTCAGGCTATACGAGAATTCATTCTGGGAAATCCCCAGGACCCGGTGAATTCTTTGGAGAGTTCTATAAGACTTTTTCCTCCTTACTTATACCACACTTATGTTCTACCCTTACAGATTCCTTTAAGGTAGGAAGATTACCGCACTCTTTTTACAAAGCTTCCATTTTGCTCATTCTCAAAAAGAATAAGAATCTTACTGAATGTTCTTTGTATAGACCTATCTCTTTAGATAAAATTTTAGCATCAAAATTGAGTGAAGTGTTGGTTTGCAGACTTGAAAATATATCTTCTATAGTTTCAGATGATCAGACAGGATTTATTAAAAATCAATATTCCCATTTTAATATATGGCATTTGTTAAATGTTATGCATTCTCCATCTAAGGAAATATCAGAATGTGTGATATCTTTGGATGCGGAGAAGGCCTTTGACAGAGTTGAATGGAATTATCTTTTTACATCCTCAGAAAAATTTAATTTTGGACCTAATTTTATTCATTGGATTAAATTACTTTATTTATTTCCCTCCGCTAGTGTCCTTACTAATCTTCAGAATTCTAAACCCTTTAAACTCCAACGTGGGACTAGACAACATTGTCCTTTGAGCCCTCTGCTTTTTTATTTGGTATTAGAACCCTTAGCTATTGCTTTTCGAGAGTCTAAAGAGATTACTGGTATTTTAAGGAGAGGTACTATTCATAAAGTGTCACTCTATGCTGATGTCTTATTGCTTTTTATATCTAATGTTACAACCTCTATCATTTGTGTTCCATTTACTGACTAATTTTAGTCAGTTCTCAGGATACAAATTAAATTTACATAAGAGTGAACTGTTTCCTTTAAACAATTTAATACCGATATTAACCTTCCTTTCAAAATTTTAAGAAAATGATTTATGTATTTAGGAGTAACAATTCCTAAGAATTATAAAGATTTATTTAAGGAAAATTCTTTAACTTTAATGAATTATGTTATAAAAAACTTTTTAATTGGTCACCTCTCTTTATCACTGATTGGCCAAATTAATACTATTAAAATGAGTATCCTACCCAAATTTATACACCTTTTTCAAGCTGTGCCTGTTTTTATTCCTAAATCTTTTTTTGACTCTTTGGATTCAATTCTTTCTTCTTATATATGGAAGAATAAAAAATCTCAAATAAATAAAGCTTACCTTCAAAAAACCAAACAGAATGGAGGCTTTGCCTTACTCAATTTTAGGTTATATTATTGGGCAGTTAATATATGAAATATTACGTTCTGAATATATTACATTAACCATGAGAAATACCCTATATGGGTTTCTTTGGAAGTCAACTCTGTTATGACATTTTCCATTATTTCTTTACTTGGATCCTCGCTTCCTTTATCTTTAAATAAACTAACTGACAATGTGGTGGTCAAACATACTTTGAGGATTTGGTTACAGTTTAGAAAATATTTTGGTTAATTGAGATTCTCCCTCTCGAGTCCCATCTTTTCTAATTGTTTTTTTAAACCATCTTTAATTGACTTATCTTTTAAAGAATGGGATAGATTGGGTATTAAAACAATTTCAGGATTTGTTTGATGGAGGGAATCTCTCTTCTTTTGTGTAACTTTCAACGAAATTGAACCTTTCCAATACGCACTTTTTTCGATACTTACAGATTAGAGATTTTTTAAGATCTCAATTACATACATTTCCTACAAGTCCAGATAAGAATATAATAGATACAATTTTAAATTTGAGACCCTTTGACAACGGTTCAATATCTTACATTTATGGTCTACTGTTGGGACTGAAAAAGGCCTCTTTAGGTAAAATGAAAGGAGACTAGGAAAAGGATTTACAGATTTTCTTATCTGAAGAGAGCTGGAAGATTATTTTAAAATTGATTAATTCTTCCATCATTATGTGCTTGTCATTCTTTATTACAATTCAAAGCGGTACATAGAGTTCATATGTCTAAAGACAAGCTCTCTCATTTACCGCAGATATTTCCCCTTACTGTGATAGATGTACTAATGGAGTGGCCACACTAATTCATATGTTTTTGACATGTCCGAGCCTTGAAAAATTCTGGAAAGATGTATTTCAAATTTTTTCTGCACTTTTCAATGTCAGCTTTAAGTCCAATCCTTTGACTGCCCTGTTTGGTATTGTTGAGGATAGTGCTACAAAATTGAAGCCATCTAATTTGCGGGTATTGGCCTTTATGTCTCTTATGGCCAGGAGGGTGATCTTGCTCAAGTGGAAGGAGGCTGCCCCGCCCACTCGTGTTCAATGGCTATCTGATGTTATGTTATGCCTTGATCTACAGAAGATTTGTTGTTCGATTTCTGATTCTAAACAGGATTTTCTAATGTTATGGGGACCCTTTCTGAGTTATTTTCATAATCTTTGAACTGTTATTAAAGTATAGATCTGAGCCATTATTATAATATTAAATGGCAAGGTATTTTTTTTCCACCAACCAGCTCATTTTGGTAGTGGGGGTACATTAGGGTATTTTTATCTTTCTTAAGGGGTACAGGGTTTTTTTTTTAAAATAGGATATGGCAGATAAACAGGAATAGGGTACTAGGATGGCCAAAGGTGGGAGGATAAAGTGTAAATTAGGGTATGTGTGTGTGTGTGTGTGTGTGTGTGTGTGTGATTGTGTGAAGGGATTTAGAATGCAAGTCTATTGCACACTCAGGAGCAGAAGGTGGCAGTAATGCACCATTAAGCTGGGTGCCAACTGCCGTAAAACAAGACAAAGAAGAAGTGGGGGTAAGATTTTTTTAATAAAATAAAATTATTTTATCTTATTTCATTTCATAATTCAATCTTTTTTTCTACATGATTGATTTGGAATATGGGATACTGTGATCATATTACTGTGACTTAAATGTAATGTAATTCAAATTACTTGTATCCTTATGAATGTTGTATTTGTATTCATGCAATTTATATAATATTAATAAAAATATTGAAAGAGGTTTCAGGCTGAACCTGAAAAGTCCGATGTTGACAGTAACTATTGCAAAACTACTTAAAATGATAAAAAAAATTATTCAAATATAGAATAAGGAGAAAGCATTAAGTTTATGATGTAGCAGAAAAAACTGGAAGAGTGCATTCAATGATGCTTATTTCCTCAGAGAATCATAGAAAACTACATTACAAAAACAAGCTCTTCGGCCATCTAGTCTGTGCTGAACTACTTAAAGTGCCTAGTCCCATCAATCTGCACCTGGACCATAGCTCTCCATACCCCTCCCATCTACGAACCTATCCAAAACTTCCCTTAAATATTGAAATCAAAATCACATCCACCACTTGCGCTGGTAGCTCATTCCACACTCTTACCACCCTCTGAGTGAAGAAGTTTCCCCTAATGTTCTTCTTAAAATTTCACCTTTAACCCATGACCCCTACTTGTGGTCAACCCAAAAGAGCCTACTTGTACTTACCCTATCTATACCCCTCATAACTTTGTACCTTTATCAAATCTCCCTTCAATCTTCTTCTTTCTAGGGAATAAAGTTCTAATCTATTCAGTCTTTTCTTATAACTCAGCATCCTTGTAAATTTTCTCTGTACTCTTTCAATTTTATTTACATCTTTCCTGCAGGTAGGTGACCAAAAAAATGCACACAATACTCCAAATTAGGCCTCACCAATGTCTTATAAAAATTCAACATAACAGTGATGTCACTTTCAATGAATTATGGACCTGTATTCTCAGATCCCTTTGTTCTACCACACTCCTCAGTGCCCTACTGTTCATTGTGCAAGACCTACCCTGGTTGGTCCTCCCAAAGTGTAAAACCTCACACTTGTCTGCCTTGAATTCCATCTGCCATTTTTCCAGTTGGTCCAGATTCCGCTGCAAGCTTTGATAGTCTTCCTTGCTGTCCCTACATCCCCTAATCTTGGTGTCATCCACAAATTTGTTGATCCAGTTAACTATATTACCATCCAGAATATTAATATTGATGATAAACAACATCAAAACCAGCACTAATCCCTGCGGCTCACCACCAGTCACAGTCAGACAGGCAACCATCTACTACCACTCTATACCTTCTCCCGCAAAACAAACATTTAGTACTGTTTACTACCTCATCATGAATGCCAGGCGACTGAGCCTTCTTGGCCAACCTTCCATGCGGGAACTTGTCAAATGCCTTGCTGAAGTCCATGTAAACAACATCCACTGCCTTACCTTTATCAACTTTCCAGGTAACTTCCTCAAAAACTCTAAGATTGGTAGGATATGATCTACCATGCTGACTATCCTTAACCAGTCCCTGTCTATCCAAAAACTCATATCTGGTCCCTTAGAATACTTTCTTTCCTGCTACTGATGTCAGGTTCACTAGTTTATAATTTCCTGGTTTATTCCTGGAGTCTTTCTTAAACAGTGGAACAACATTAACTATCCTCCAGTCCTCCAGCACCTCATATATCACTGAGAATGATTTAAGTATCTTTGCTAGGGCCCCTTCAATTTCTGCAGTTGCCTCCCTCAGGGTCCGAGGGAACACCCTGTCAGGCCCTGGGGATTTGGCCACCTGATTTGCCTCAACAGCAAACACCTCCTCCTCTGTAATCTGTATAAGGCACATGACCTTGCTGCTGCTTTGCCTCACTTCCATAGACTCTGTGTCCATCTGCCGAGTAAATACTGATGCAAAAAAATCCACTTAAGAACTCCCTCATCTCATTTGGCTTCACACATAGATTATCATTCTGATCTTCCAGAGGTCCAATTTTGACCCTTGCAATCCTTTTGCTCTCAACATATGTGTAGAACCCCTTTGCCTTGTCTGCTAAAATGACCTCCCGCCTTCTTTTAGCCCTCCTGATTTCTTTCTTAAGTTATGACATAGTTATGACCATACAGTCCACTGAGTTTACACTGGCTCACAGCACATTCACATACCCACATTATCTTTCCCTGTAACCTCATCTACCCACATCCACATCAATTCCCTGCCAGATTCTACCAGTCACCTCCACACCAGGAGCAATTTGGTCTGGGCTATCAATCTACCAACCCACACGTTGAGCTCTACCCCGTGCTGCACTGTGCCAAGCCTCTAAGCCCAAGCCCACTTTCTCCACCTAGACCCCTCTCTTAGCAATCAGGATCTTCCTGCTAGCTTTGATACCCCTCCAGTCTCTTGCATACCTCACTGGCCGAGAGCGCACAATGATACAAGTATCTCTCTTGGACATGAGGATGTGCACCACCCCTCTTGCTCCAAGTACCCAGGTATCACAGCTTATAGACGTTGGAAAGGTTGTTCTGGTAACAGACTGTCAATAGACTTTCATCTGGTCAGTGGTCTTGAGCGCTTGATATATTTCCTAATGCAGACTACAGAGCGTATGTAGGTTTGCGGTGGCATTCAGGGAAAGATGAGCTGCTTCCTCAGAGTGTGCTGCAGGATGAGAGGCGTGGCCTGCTGTTGGCTCAGTTGCTCATTTCTTAACATCGTCTTCCTATTCACCTCGGTAAGGATTGAAATCAAGTCCGACCTAGAGACGATGTGGGGAAAACGTCAATTGCAGATTCCAGTAAAGCACAAGAACACTTCACAGACTCCCCCAGCAGAGTCTGTGACTCTGCAAACATCCCCAGTGCAGACTAAGACTCTGCACAATGTCTCAAGGTCTATCTGCAGTAACTGTCGGGTTTTAGGGTTTAACAAGAGTACCTATTAAATCCTGAATAACCATGAACGTTTCCAAACTCAGATGAAAGGTCATTGACCTGAAACCAACTACTTTTCTCTCCACAGAAATAGCCTGATCTGCTGAATATTTCTGTTTTTTAAAAAAAAAACCACTCTGGCGGAGCTCTAAGAACGGTGAACTCCAAGGCTCTGGACATGTACTGTGAATCCACACCAGGCTCAGGAGTCACATGAGATGCTTCTAACTGCAGTACTTACCTGTGTCGATACTTCCACAGATACTCTGACAGAGTGCGCATGAAGGAGGATGGCTGTTGAGGTGCTTGGTGAAGTAGGCTCTGAGAAATCTGGCAGCAACACCACAGGATGTCTGCTTCCTGAGGAACTATTTCCTCGCAGTTATTGCCATCAACTTGAATTAGGTCTCCATTACTCTGGGCACTGGACAGCTCCAATTCGCCATTCGCTGCAGTTCTGAGGAAATCCTGAACAAAGAAGAGCCGAGGTTTGCCCAAGAGGGAGTGGCATTGCTGCCCTTTGAAATAGTGCTGGATTTGCTTAAAGGGAAGTCCAGGGTCATTCCCATCAACTGCAAGGATGCAATCCTGCGTGCCACGGCTGATAATGCAGCAAACAAAGCAGTCAAGGGCGCCTAGATCATCCCGCTCTGATGCTTCTTTCAAAATCTTTTCCACCTCGTTCAGCTCAACGTAGAGATGGAGGACGACACTGAAATGTAGTGCCTCAAATGTCTCCTTTAACAGACCTGGAGAAACAAGCCAGGAGTTAGTACATGAAGGAGAGAGGGGTGGGGCAGTTAAATAGGAAAATGAAGGGAGGGAGGTCAAAGCACAAGTGAAGGGAAGCAGGAGGTTGGTGTTAATCAACTCATACATAGTGTTAATGCTCAGCCAACAGAGGAGTTAAATAGCTGAGGTTTATTACACATGGAAGGGGGATGTTATTAAATGGAAATGTAACAATGATTAGTAAAAGGAAGGGATTTAATTCACTGTTGGAGGTGAGATCTAATACATGTGAATCAGAGAAAATTATATATTTGTAATTGGCTTATTATTGATACTGGCAGTGAGATATTGGGAGGCAGGGTGGATACGCCTCCAAATGAGGTGCAAGGTGCTCCTTCCCTCTGCTAGCCTGCAGATCACTCTTGGGAAAGGTGTAGCACTGCTAACAGTCCTATGAAGCCATGGAAGCAGTTGGTGGATGGCTGTATGAGTAGATGGTACATATCATAAGTCTTGATTACACGACCACTAACACCAGACAATCTCTGAACAGAATTTGTAATGGCTGGGGTCACCTGTAAAGACACTGCCCAGAAAAAGGCAATGGCAAATCACTTCTGTACAAAAATTTTTCAAGAACAATCATGGTCAAAGACCACAATCACCCGTGTGATACGGCACTGATGACGATGATGACTGAGATACAGTGAAAAGGTTTTGCTTGCATGCCATAGAGACAGATCACTCCATACACAAACAGACTGAGGGAGTATAAAAAGCAAAGAAAAACAATAGCAGGATGCAGAATATAATTTTAAGAGTTTGAGAGAAAGTGCAGTGCAGGTAGACAGACATGGTGCAGAGCCGTGACATGGTATCAAGAGTTCACCTTTAATGTACAAGATGTTCATTCAAGAGTCTTACAGCAGCAGGACAAAAGCCGTGTTTGAGCTTGGTGGCGCATTTACTGCCCAATGGAATGAGCAAGACGAGAGAATGACGGGATGGGAGGGATATTTAATTATGTTGACTGCTTTCCTGAGGCACCAGGAAGTACAGACAAAGCCAACGAAGGGGAAGCTGGCTTTTGTGAGAGTTTGGGCTGTATCTACAACTGTTCTTGTGGTTCTGGGAAGAGCAGCTGCATACCAAGTTGTAATGTGGCCAGATGGGATGATTTCCATAGTGCATATGCAAAGATTGGTGAAGGTCAACAGGGTCATGCTAAACTTCCTCGGCCTTGTAAGCAGGTGGCAACACTGCTGTGCTTTATTAGTCATATTATCTACCTGTGCAGTGTGTTTCGTGGTAAAGGAGAAGATTTTAAAAGATGGGAATGAGGTAGGATTTAATACTGTGAAAGTCTTGATGAGCTACAAACAGGTGGTATTGTACACAGCAATATGTGGAATGGAAGTGGTAGGATTAATATACCGTATACGATGCACGGGGGAGTTAAGGAGAGGGGCTAAATACATAACAGATGAAGAAGTACAGTTGACCAAGGGCAGTAACAATGGAGAGGAAACTGGGAAAAGGGTGAGAGGGTAGGGGCAGTGTTAACATACAGAAAACTGAACTGCATGAGGAGGAGGGTTCATGATTAGTAAATGGAGATTAATAATCGACTACATGGGATTAATACACAGTAAACTGGGCTGATGCACTAAAACAGGGCAGTACACACCATGTGGAGTGCAGCCTACAGCACTCACCTGCATCAGTTCCAATACAGTCAATGATTAAACAAAGGCCAAATGGGTTACTCTGCATCTTGTAAGTTTCCAGTCCGTTCTGTAACATAAAGAACAGCATTATAATAAAATACACACATTTAGCACAGTGCTTTCCACCTGATCAACTGCTCTAGTGGTATTGGGAAAGATATCAATGTTCACTTGTCCCAAAAGGGGTGGTCCTTTGCTGTTTTCCCCCAATCGGCCATAAGCCAGAGTCCCGGGGGAAGGAATAGTGTCCATTTACTCAGTCTGCTGAAAGGCAGTGACTAACTTTGTAACAGTCCTTCAGGACTTCAGAAATTCAGCCCACGTCTGTACACAAGTCCCCAGACTGCTACTGAACCCTCGATCTTCTGACTCAGTTTCCACCTGCACGACAACGTGAGATGATAGCAGCCACTGTGAGTTAGTGTCAGCATTGGAATGCCGTACTGGGCAACAAACTGTATGTATCTGGACTTCATTACCTGCAGCACAGAATTGTAGCTGTCGTCTAATGGGTTCAAGTCCTACTGGAAAGTCTTGAGACAAATGCAGAAAGAATACACTCAGTGTTTCAAGTACCTCTGCTTAGAGATGAAAAGTTAAATTGAAGCCTGTTTGCTCCATCTGCTGAATGACACCGTTCTGAAGAGGGCAGAGTTTACCTCAGTGCATTGGCGAATATTTATTCCTCAAATCATTATCACATCATAGCATTGCAATTGCAAGAGTTTGTCATATTTCCTATGTAACAAGACTGCATAATAAAATTCACTGGCTATAAATAGGACTTCCTTGTTCCTTCTCCTTCAAGTACCCCATTGCGAATGACCCCTTTGATAATGAGCACTCCCCAATACATGCAAACTCCCCTGTGTGTTCCTTAATATGTAACCAGCCCGAGGAGAAATTACCTAAAGAGTGTCCCTGCCCCATCTCCCACAGCACGTGACCAAAAGCTACCTCCTCACAATGAGATATCCATCTCTGGCTGGAGGGGCTTCCACTGAAGTGTAAATATTTGCACTCCAAAACCCACCTCATGTGTGTGAAACTCCATTTCCCCCATTCAATTTCATGCCCCTTCCCTTGCCACATTTTGACACCGCGTTGTGTGCCTACCGCTACCTGCTGGACCACATAGCTTGCTCTTGGAGCAGTGGGCTGTGCTGACTCAGGCACTGGACTGCTCAGTTCTGTCACGTTAGGCTCCTCAGCTGCAGGAGAAAAACAGACAGTTTCAAAGAGGTAGTTCATCACAAACTGTAATACATTCAGCTTTCACATCCAAAAGAAGAAACATTTAACAATAATGAGCAATATATCTAAGCCAAGTGAAAAAAGGCCACAATAATTTGGGAGAAAAGAATATATTCTCATCGCACGAGGTGGCATTGCCCCAATTCTTAGTGCAGTCAAGATCTGCCAGGTGAAGGCCAAGCAAGGTTGTACTTTCATTCTGTCCATGATCAGGGACCCCAGTTGAAACCTCACACACTCTGCTGTTGTCGAGGTGCTCAGAATCCTGATGTATTTCACTTGTTAAACCACTCCACTTGTCCTGTTCCAGGAAAAGACTGCATCACTGGAGAAATACAACACAGCAGACGATTTCTTCTAAAAGTCCCTACTGGTACTTAGCCATTACTCAAGCAATTTCCTAGTCCCCTGGGCTCACCCCATTACCTTATCCTTAACTTCTATCAAACCTATGATTAAATATCAAAATAATCTTTGCTTTAGTCTTTGACGATGAATTCACAAACGCCACAACCTAATGACACTTTCCCTGCATACTGCCTACCCATTGATCGTTAATGTCCAAACAGAGTATGATACACATAAATGTAGCTGTTAGACATGGAATGGTTTAATTAAGCATACATAAGAAACTCCCCTACACTAGGTACAGAGATTAACATCAATATTTAGCAATTGTTACTTACATAAGGTTATTGTTAACCTTGGGCAATTGGAGGGAATATGTTGTCTCAATAACTGGTTTGTAATCACAGGCTGCACACTGCTTCTCATCTGGAAGATGAAGGAAAACAACAGCAAAGAGTTAAGACAGTCTCAGGTAACCTCAAGATTTTGGAAGGCAGAGAATATTAGATTAATCACATCTAGAGACAGATGAGGCAGGGACACAGCTGAGTAAGAGTCATAGTCATACTTTATTGATCCTGAGGGAAATTGGTTTTCGTTACAGTTGCACCATAAATAATTAAATAGTAATAAAACCATAAATAGTTAAATAGTAATATGTAAATTATGCCAGGAAATAAGTCTGGGACCAGCCTATTGGCTCAGGGTGTCTGATCCTCCAAGGGAGGAGTTGTAAAGTTTGACGGCCACAGGCAGGAATGACTTCCTATGACACTCTGTGTTGCATCTCGGTGGAATGAGTCTCTGGCTGAATGTACTCCTGTGCCCAACCAGTACATTATGTAGTGGATGGGAGACATTGTCCAAGATGGCATGCAACTTGGACAGCATCTTCTTTTCAGACACCACCGTGAGAGAGTCCAGTTCCATCCCCACAACATCACTGGCCTTACGAATGGGTTTGTTGATTCTGTTGGTGTCTGCTACCCTCAGCCTGCTGCCCCAGCACACAACAGCAAAGATGATCGCACTGGCCACCACAGACTGTTGATGAGACTGTTAATGGTGATGAGAAGGGAATGAAAGAATGGATTTGGAATTCAGCTCATCTTTGGATCAAATATGCTGCTGCTGTGGGCAGTCTGGTTCAGATTCAGACAGGGATGGGATCAATGGCAGTGGAACTGAACTCCTGTCAACCACACAAAATCTCAGTAACTACACACCACTAATTCCAGTCCACACCAGTTCCTGACATGAAAAATTATCAAAGGCCATGCCAGGTGCAAAACATGAAAAGGGGAAAGCATAGGGGAGGGAGGAAAAGTAAAACAAAATGTTTTATAAGTATTTTCAAGTCTTTTCAGAGATTCCTACCCCAAGTTGTTCAAAGTGCTCTGGACCAAATCCACACTCCTGCTGGGGAACAGAAACAGGAATGACGTTCTGATAGGCATCTGACCTTCTTACAGGGCTCATACGTTCACCTGAGAAAGACAGACAAAGATTACAGTATTGTCATTAACACCATCATTTACTGCGAGTTGCTCCAACTAACATAATCCCTGCAATTTATTGCAACTATCCTTAACAAATGTACACCCTACAAAAGCCCGCCGCTCACTCTGAGCTACATGAGCACAAACATGTGCATCCACACATGCAGTGACATGAACATGTACAGTAATTCAAACAGCTCTTTCACAACCGTAGTCAGCGGAGTTTATTGAAATTTAGGTACCTTGTTTTAATGCATGAAACACAACCTCTGGGTGTATACACGAAGGTCCTACATATAGTGATGAAGAACAAATACAATAAAACCCTGATAACCCAGCATGCTTATGACTTTATTGGTGCCAGAATAACAATGTGCCGTCACTACTGGATGTTACAATATCTCTAGTCCCTCACTACTGGATATTATAATATCTCTACAGTTTTAGATGTTACACAGTGAGATGATAAATTTTCCAGCAAACCAGGTAAATTGAAAAGGAGCATGGGAAACCAGCATCCCAGTGAGTTGAATGGGGAGGGGGAGGGAACGTTGACTCAAACCATGAGAGGCCTGCGTCGGGCATTTTCATGCCTTACAAGGCGCAGATTGGAAGTCTGTGTGGGGCGCCACTCCTCACACAGACTAGAGCAATGTGTGATTAAATGCCTTGCTCAAGGGCACAAACACGCTGCCACAGCCGAGGCTCAAACAAGCGACCTTGAGATCACTAGACGAACGCCTTAACCACTTGGCCATGTGCCCAACACAAGTGGAATGGGAGCATGGAAACCACAGCTCAGATGAGCAAGACTTGAAACCACATACATCTGACATAGGGATGAGAGTGCTGAATCAGGTGACATAGTCACCTACAGCCAATATAACCCCCACAGTATCTTGTACTGTAACTGCCTTGAATAGAACAGTATAGCCCCAGGAACAGGCTTTTTAGCCCACGATGAATACTGCAGTAACATACATCACCATGATTACCTAAAGCATTCCAACCAATCTAATCACCTCCACAAATTATGACTCATTTTAACCCAACACATTGAGGATAGTTGCATTGTAACCCCCCACCCCGCAAAAACAGCAACCCAGCCCCCTCTCCCATCGAATATTTTCCAAAAATTGAGTCTTTATTCTGCCAATGACCCCTGGGTAGCTAGTCTGCAGCTCAAAATCCCAATCCAAGAGTACCATAAGTGGGCTGATAAATACTGACTGAGTAATGCCTCTAGATTCAGCAACAATTCCGTGCAATTTGATGAACATTCAAATACAGTCTACATCTGTGAACGTCAGTCTGATCTGTTCCCAGGTTCATAGCTATCTCGTGTTTATTCTTCCAGCTTGTCAACTCTACACTGTTTATTGTCAAGTGTTTGTCCAGTTTTTTGCAGTATTCCCTGGTTTTCACAGGACTCCCCCTCCCTAGCGCACATCTTCCTGGCATTTACAACTTTCCCATTCCCAGTGTGTGTTCACACTTACCCTTACCCTTATTTATTGCCCTAATATTTATTTTCCAAATGCACTCACGCATCTGCTTGTATTTTGTGATCTTCTTTTTCAGATCGATTCTCCGAATATTGGTAAGGCAATCTTCCACCACAGCCAAATTATTCTCATCAATTTTGCCAGATTTCTCCAGTTCAACAACCAAATCTAAGAAAGTCTGGCAGGAAAAAGGAAATCTCCATTAGCTCAGGAGCAGTACCCAACTTTTAGATCGCAGAACCTACAAAAATGCTGACCGAATATTGCTGTCCAATAGTAACAGGTAATCATTATGGAGAGGGGAACTTCAGTAATCCCTACCACTCAAAGGTAACGCTAATGGGGTTCAAGGATCTTAAAGGAAGTGATATAGTAGATGCATTGGTTGCAATCCAACTAAAACCCCTTCCTAATCTCTGGGTCCCCAGGGCACTGGAACACTACTGAAGTAACGCCAATCTTTAGCAAAGGAAGGAGACTGGAAGCAAGAAACTATAGATCAATAGATCTATATTCATCACTGGGAAAATGCTGTAGTCCATTATAGATGAGGTAATAGAATTTAGTAAACTACAGAATTTAACCCATTTCAGTTCACCAAACAGCTGCTGGGTTAGAAGCAGAAAGCTGTCCTGCACAAAGGAACAGATGGACCACCACCTTCTTTCTTATTAAATCTTTTTATTAATTTTCCAAAATTCTAAAGAGAATAACAATATTGATACAGAGAGATTGGAATAATCTTATTGTTGATAAGCATATACAAAAAAGATTTCGAGTAATACAGGTATAATAGACTTCCAAACTCTTAATATAATTAATCACAGAGAAAAGAGAAACAAAAAGAAAAAAATACAAAGAACCCCCTGCCAAAAAACAAAAAAAAACTAAATGTTAGACCCAAAAAAAAACGGAACAAGGCTAGACCAATATCTTAAATCAAACACGTTCAATAATGTCGTCAACTCCGCTCCTCTATGCATATATTTTAAGTTAATAAGAAGGATTCGGAAAGGTCAAATTACATCATATGAAAATGTTGAATAAATGGTTTCCAAGTCTCTTCAAATTTAACCGAAGGATCAAAAATGTCACTTCTGATTTTTTAAAAATTTAAACATGATATAGTTTGGGAAAACTATTGAAATGTGGTAGGAGGATTGGTCTCCTTCCAGTTCAATAAAATGGATCTTCTGGCCATTAAAGTAACAAATGTGATCATCCGACAGGCTGAAGAGGATAAAAACCTATGTTCTATCATTGGCAAACCAAAGATTGCCGTAATAGGATGGGGTTGTAAATCAAAACGCAAAACTGTTGAGATAATATCAAAAATATCTTTCCAGAATTTTTCCAAAAGAGGACAGGACCAAAACATATGAGTTAAGGAAGCCACCTCAGAGTGACATCTGTCACAAATAGGGTTTATATGGGAATAAAACTGGGCTACTTTATCTTTAGACATATGGGCCCTATGCACTACTTTAAATTGTATTATTAAATTGTATGTTTGGCATATATAGAGGCAGAACTAACTAATTGAAAATTTTTATCCCATTTCTCTATAGGTAGGCAAAGTTGAAGTTCCCTTTCCCATTCATTTTTAATTTTATCAGATATACTTGGTTGTAATTTCATAATTTTATCATAAATAGATGCCATTAATCCCTTCTGAAAGGGATTTAAACCTAAAATTTTATCGATGATATCAGTAGGGTGTGAGATCGGGAAGGTAGGCAGCGTGGTATCTAAAAAGTTTATCTTAAAAAATGGGATCTGGGCAAATTAAATTTATTAGATAACTGTTCAAAAGACATGAAACAGTTATCCAGAAATAAGTCACGAAAACATGTTATACCTTTCATTTTCCATATCAAAAAGACTTGATCCATAACCGAGGGTTGAAAAAAAAATTAGATATAATAGGGCTTGATAATATAAATTTGTTCAAACCAAAAAATTTATGAAATTGAAACCATATTCATAATGTATGTTTAATTACTGGATTAACCATTTGTTTATTCAATTTAGATAATACAAAAGGAAGTGAAGTTCCTTAAATGGAAGCCAAAGAGAACCCTTGTACAGAGTAGCCTTCAAGGTTTACCCAATGTGGACTCGGAATTATATTACAATCTTGTGTCCAAAATATTAAATATCAAATATTAATTGCCCAATAATAGAATCTTAGATTAGGCAATGCTAAACCACCATCTTTCTTGGACTTATGTAAATATTTTTTACTTAACCTGGGATTTTTGTTCTGCCATATATAAGAGGAAATTTTAGAATTGATAGTATCAAAAAAAGAATTAGGAATAAAAATTAGTATTGCTTGAAATAGATATAAAAATTTAGGTAAAATAATCATTTTAATAGCATTAATTCGGCCAATCAGTGATAGAGACAATGGGGACCACTTAGTACTCAGTTGTTTAACCTGACTAATTAATGGTAAAAGGTTGAGCTTGAATAAATCCTTATGTCTCTTAGCAATCTTCGAAGCATCTTCAGTAACCTGGACAGAGAAGTTGAACTGGGAGACTGTGATGCCCTCATTGCCCCCACAGAACCAACAGAGGCTTTCGACCTTCGGGAGCCTCTCTTCAAGGAGGTTCAGCAAGTACGCTGGCTCAGCTCCTGGTCCGAGTGGCGCCACCTACAACATCTACAAGTGCTGCCCCCGGCCTCTCCGGCAGCTGTGGAGAATCCTCAAGGTCAACTGGAAGAGAGGCAAAGTGCCCAAGCAATGGAAGTATGCAAACAGAATGTGGATTCCAAAAGAAGAGAACTCCGAGAACAGTCAGTTAGTTTAGGATAATATCCTTGCTGAGTGTTGAAGGGAAGATCTTCTTCAGCATGGTGGCAAAGCGTCTAACAGAGTACTTCCTGAGGAACAATTACATCAACACCTCCGTCCAGAAGGGTGGCGTTCCAAGGGTACCAGGCTGCTTGGAGCACACTGGAGTCATCACACAGCTCCTGAGAGAGGCCAGAGAGAATAAGGGTCAGTGGTTTTGTGGTTGGATTTGGCCAATGCTTATGGATCAATCCCCCACAAGGCTGTTGAAGACGCTCTGAAGAGGCACCATGATCCTGAAGGAATCAGAGGCCTCCTTATAGACTACTACAACGAGTTCCACCTGAGAGTCTCACAGGGCCAATAACATCAGACTGGTGCAGGCTGGAGACTGGTATCATCACAGGCTGCACCATCTCAGTCATCCTTTTCGCCCTGGCAATGAACATGCTAGTAAAATCCGCAGAGCCAGAGAGTCAAGGCCCAAAATCAAGATCTGGGATCCACCAACCATAAATACAAGCCTTCATGGATGATCGGAGTCAGTGCCTGGTGCTAGGTGGATTCTTAAGGGGCTGGTAAGGTTGATGAGGTAGGCAAAGATGTCCTTTAAGCCTGCAAAATCAAGAACTGTATCTGTAGTGCTGAAGAAGGAGAGAGAACCGGAGAAATTTTGTTTCTCTATTGAGGACATTCCAATTCCTACCATCACAGAGAACCCTGTTAAAAGTCTTGGGAAGATGTTTGATGCAACACTTAGAGATAAGGTGGTAATAAGATACACCTATGGGGAGTTTGAATAATGGCTGCAAGAGGTTGACAGGACTGGTGGTTTAAGGCGATTTACCAGCACGGTGTTCTACCAAGAATCCTCTGGCCACCGCTTCTCTATGAGTTTCCAATTTCCTCTGTTGCTGAATTAGAGAGGGTAGTCAGCCGGTTCCTGCGAAGATGGCTGGGAACATCAGCAGCATCGCTCTGTACAGGAATAAATGCAAACCGAGGCTCCCCCTGAAATCCATTGAGGAGGAGTTCAATTGCGAACAAGAGAGGTGCTGCAGTTCCGGGACTCTTCAGATCCAAAGGTTGCCGGAGCAAGAGTGGCAGTGAGAACTGGAAGGAAGTGGAGAGCAGGAGCTGCAGTGGAAGAAGCTGAGGGGCGACTGCGCCACAAAGTGCTGGTGGGGGCAGTCGCCAAGGGAAGAGTTGGACTCAGAAGCCTTGAAGTCCCCCATTTTGACAAAGTACAAGGGAAAGAGTGACGGGAGTTGGTCCAGAATGAAGTAAGCGCAGCTGTGGAGGAGGAGGAGGACCAGCAGAGCAGTGGCAATGAACAGCAAGGAGCCTGGACCAAATGGGAGCAGGTGATCGCACAAAAGATCATGTGGAACGATCTCTGGAAGGTGAATCCACCCCACATCAAGTTCCTTAACCAGGCTGTTTATGACATCCTTCCTAGCCTACCTAACCTGCACTGCTGGGGCCTTGCAGAACAACCAGCTTGCCCCCTCTGTGAGAAGACCGGTACGCTAGAGCATATTCTAAGCTGCTGCCCCAGAGCTTCTTGCCGATGGCCGTTATCAGTGGCAGCATGACCAGGTCCTCTGGACAATTGCTGAGACAATCTGCAGCACCCTTAACATCTGCTGGAAAACAAGTCCGGTCAAGAATACCATCTGCTTTGTCAAAGAGGGGGAAAGACCAACAGAACACCAGAAAGCAACCGGGTTGCTCTTCACTGCGCAGGACTGGAAGTTAAAAGCAGACCTGGGAAAACAGCTGCAGTTTCCTCCCCACATCATAGAGACTACATTGAGTTGGGCCACAACATGATGTCGGACTGCATCGAAGCATGTTTTTAAGCTTGAGCTGACCGTGCCGTGGGAAGAACGCATGGATGAGGCCTATGAATGGAAAAGAGCCAAGTATGAAGATCTGAAGAGTAACTGCTAAAGAAGAGGCTGGTGAGCGGTGTTGGCCCGTGGAGGTCGGGTGTTGTGGCTTTGCAGGCCAGTCGCTCTGTGAAGTATACACTGCACTTGGAATCACGGGAGAGAGAAGGAGGAGAGCCATTTCTACCACCACAGTGCAGCAGAGAAAGCATTAAGATGGCTCGGGATAAAGAGGGCAGATACGTGGGTTGCTGCTAGGGCACAGGCCGGGGTCTGATCAACCCCAATCGGGTCGCCTGGGCGAGGGTGTATGATGTTGAAAGACCTGAAACACCTGACGACCCAGGTAACATCGCTGATGATCTGCCCTAGTTTATCATGCAGATGTTTCTGTAAGAAGAAAACTAAAAGCCTTGGAACTATAGGCCAGTAAATAGGCCTGTGGTTAAGTTACCAGGGAGGATTCTGAATGGAAAGATATGGAACAGGTTTAGCATATAATTGTTGGAGTATAGAACAACAAGATAATCTTAATTAAGCACATAACATTTTGAGAAAGCTTGACAGGGTGAGTACTGAGAAGGTGCTTTCTCTGACAAAGGTAAATAAATCTAAAGGGCATAGTTTCAGCCGAAGGGATTGTCCATTTCAAATGGAATGAGGAGGAATATGTTATTGTAAATTTCTGGAACTTGGGCAGAGTTAATGGACGTTACTAAGCAAGGATCAGCAAGACATTTTGAACAATGAGAGAGTCAAGGGGCCTGGTGAGAGAGCAGGAAAATGGTGCTGAGGCCAGGGTTGGATAAGCCAGGATCTTCCTGGTGGAACTTGCTTGAAAGACCAAAAGGCCTACTCCTGCGATACTGTTATCACCAGGAACAGCAGTTTCACGGTAAAATCTCCTGCAACAGTCCAAGCTGGCTTGTACTCATCAATGTATCGTTTGTCTTCAGTCTACTCCCACCCCAAAACTGTACACAGGCGTTTTGAGCTTGGTTTGTATCCTGGTTTTGAAGAATCTGAGTCCAGGCCATTCCTAGGATTAGGAACTCTGACTTTAGAGAATTCTGGGTTAGAGAAGCATGGTCCAACCTCTCCCAGGATTTAGAAGATTCTGATCCCAGAACATTTGTGGGTTAGGAGGGCCTTGAATGGCCTACGATCACCAATCTAATCACATTCATAAGATATAATTCCAGCTGGATCTAAGCTTGAGGTAAGTTTGACCCCAAGATTGGGAGGATCTGTTTCTGAGGTGTTCTTGGCTTTTGACTAATTTGCCTTGAGAGTTCCCAGGTTCAGGAGATTCTAGCCCAAGACTGTGCTTGGGTGAAAAGTAATCTGATCCCAGATCATCTCAGATGTTGAACATACTGATACCAGTCCTCCCTTGTCTATTGGATAGTTTCTGGATGACGAACAGGCCAATCTTAACTGTAGCCAATGATGAAACTTAATTCCACCTGTAACAGTGCTAATCACTCTAATCCCCTTTGGACTTAGCAAAGAATGATCTAATTCTGCCTGTACTCCGGGTTCATAATACAACTGGTGAGGCATGGTGATAGGACACAAAACAAAAGCAATGAAACACGAGAACAAGTAGCAGACTAAAAGAACAGGAATTGTCAGAAAGGACATGTCTTTAGAATGGTTTTCTGGTTTAGGATATGTTTAAGATATCAGCAGAATCCACGATGAGCAGCGAAAGAACATTTTCAGAGAGCTAATTTTCAAAGTGCAGCAGGAATGTTTTTGATTAATTAAACATTTTCCAAGCGGCAGAGCAATCTGGTTTATTGTTCTAAATTAAACCTCTGAAATGTAGCTATGAGCAACTAATTGCCTTGTTCATTTGGACAGTAAATGACAACAGTTGAAACTCATCTGAGGTGTGACTGAACACTGATAAAATACTGTTAAGGTCCACTCCTATCATGCAAGAAAAATCACTAGGTTAATAAAACTAAGATGCAGTTTAAAGCATTTGATTATGTATAAAGTTATCCATTTGCATCGCTTGTACTTCACAGCTACAGACTGTGCAGACAACCCAGGAACAAAGCCATTACCTTCACTGTTTCCAGGCGGCCTTTTGGAATTTGACAACTCAATAAAAATAAGATCGATCTCAAATCTTCTTGCGAGAGGTCCTCACTGATGTCCACCAGCAGTTGTCTGTGGCAAGGATTGCAAATCATCAACAAACCACCACCCTCCCCCTCCCCCCACCCACTCCTCAGGCTTAACAATATTCTAAAGGAGCATTGGACAGCACATCCAGAATAGCTATAACACTAGTAATATACTTTAAAGGACTAAATTACACAAGGATTGGGGTAATTTCACAGCTGTACATCATGTTGGTAAACCTGAGATATATAGACCACGGAGCCACCTTGTGGGTTTGCAACACATATTCATTGGAATTCTGGGGCTTCACGGGTTAAGTTATGAGAATACATGTTCCTATTCCCTGAAGCTGTTTAAAATTGAGCAATTTTAAATGATTAAGGTATTGGTAACATAGATGGAAAGAAGCTAATTCCTCTCTTAGGAATTGGACTTGCGCTGTTGAGAAGCATTTGTCAGTAAGCTCTTTTACAGACTGTATCATGGAAATACACAATCCCAACCTCTGGTTGGAATTTTGAGAACTGTTGTGTATTTAATATTTCAAAAGTGTTTGAGTAATATTATAAATATATTGTTTGAGTAGGCATTCTTGATCTTTAAATAATTCATTACGGGTTATATGTGAATTGCATATGTCATCACGCTACCACATGATACTGCGTACCTCACTTAAAGTAAACCCAAAGTTAGACTCACATTGCGGACTCCTGGGTCTTCCTTTGAATTAGTTTAACATTTTGAAATTACAAAACATCAACAAAAGTTTGTAAAATATAGGTCTCAGAAAGACCATAGGACATAGGAGCAGAATTAGGCCATTTGGCCTGTCGAGTCTGTACTGCCATTCCATCATGGCTCATTTATTATCCCTCTCAGTCCCATTCCCCTGCCTTTTCCTTCTAACCTTTGATGTCCAGACTAATCAAGACCAATAAACCACCGATGTAAATATACTCAATGACTTGGCCTCCACAGCTGTCCATGGCAATGAATTCCACAGATTCACCAGCCTTTGGCTAAAGAAATTCCTCCTCATCTCTGCTTTAAATGGACGTCCCTCTATTCTGGGGCTGGGACCTCTGGTCCTAGACTTCCGTACTATAGGAAACATCATCTCCACGTACACTCTATCCAGTTCGCAGTATATTTATTACAAAATATAAATACATTATACAACCTTGAAACTTGACTCCGAAAGGCAGCCACAAAACAAAGAAACCCAAAAGAACCCATTAAAAAAGACCAAGGGGAGAGGGGAGAGGGGAGAGGGGAGAGGGGAGAGGGGAGAGGGGAGAGGGGAGAGGGGAGAGGGGAGAGGGGAGAGGGGAGAGGGGAGAGGGGAGAGGGGAGAGGGGAGAGGGGAGAGGGGAGAGGGGAGAGGGGAGAGGGGAGAGGGGAGAGGGGAAAAAAAAAAAATCATGCGGACAGTGAACACAAGCTTTGGGAAGTCCACAAAGACAGTCCTGGCCATAGACCCTTAGTTCAGTGCAGAGTGCAGCAGCAAACTGAACCGGCCCATTCCTTGCCTCTGGTCCCAACACCCTGACCTTTCCAATCTAGCCTGGCACCTCAATCGTCATCCAAACATCAAGTTCAGTCACTTTGATATGCTCTGAGGCCTAGACCCCGCTGCCTCGATTCGGCCTGTATCTGACTATTCTGATTCAGCCTGGTGCTTAAATCGTCGTCCAAACAGGCCTTTCAATATTCAATAGGTTTCAATGAGACTCTCTCCCACCCCACATTCTTCTAAATTCCAGCGAGTACAGGAGACCACAGCCATCAAACGCTCCTCATACATTAACGCTTCATTCTCGTGAACCTCCTCTGGACCCTCTCCAATGCCACCACATCCCTTCTCAGATAAGGGGCAATAAACTGCTCACAATACTCCAAGTTGCGGTCTGACCAATGCCTTATAAAGTCTCACAGATATGGGTTGCAGGTGAGTAAATGAGACATGTGTTGGTTTTGGTAGAATCGAATCAAAGGCCAGAACAGTCTCGTGGATGAATGTTTCCTTGTTGTTGCATTACTTACACGAATAGTTTGACATTCTTACATTCAGATTGGTCCAACAGTCCATTATTTCTCTGAGTTGTTAAACATACTCATTCTAATATGACAGTGATCAAACATAGAGGTAGGAGAGCTGTGGTGGATATGAATTTAGTGGAATTGTTCGCCAAATGTCCTCCTTCTGTGTTGTAACTGTTTAGTACTTGACCAATGCAGGCTTGACAGCTTGCTCTCCATTTCCTTTCCCATGTCAATTCTGATTGCTCAGTACAGCTATTAAAAAATAATATCATTTGCAAAGCACCCAGGGGGAGAAATCCAAATTCTCTGTTAACACTGTGCTTTAGGAAACTACTTGAAGTGCATTAGCTATGGGGAAAGTGCATTTAAAGATATAAACAATAAATGAAAAATTACCGAGTAGAATCGGGCAAAATCTGTATATGGACATGATGATAGCACTTTTCTTTGGATTA
Organism: Mobula hypostoma; assembly: GCF_963921235.1. Lineage (NCBI taxonomy): Eukaryota > Metazoa > Chordata > Chondrichthyes > Myliobatiformes > Myliobatidae > Mobula > Mobula hypostoma. The sequence goes on along the minus strand of NC_086102.1, from coordinate 131,896,808 downwards.
AGGGAAAGAAGGGGTTTGTGGTCAGTGTAGGAAAATGGAGCTGAGGTAAAAGATCAGGCATGATTTTACCGAGCAACCTACTCCTGCTCCCATTTCTATTGATCAGACATTGTTACACGGTTTTACCTGTATGTAGACACGCGTCCTTTACCAGCTCTCAAATTATTCTCCAGATGCATTAGGTCTACCTTCATTTTCTTCAGGATATCAAGCCTCCTTATCCGATAAAGCAGTTCAATCAGAAGATCAAGCCTCAGCAGGTTCCGCTTGCTCAGAATTTCAAACAGTTCTTTCACTTCCCCAGTCACTGAGTACCCTTCGACAAAATCTGTGCACAGAAACACAATGATAGCACTTTCCTCTTGGGATAGTTCAGCAGCTATCGCCATGGCCTGTTTTCTGATCTCCTTATCAAGTTGACCAAACATTGCCAAAAAAATAGAGCAAGCTTCCCCTCGGCTTCTTGGAAGCTAATATTCTCTCAGGAGTTATTCTGGTGTTACAATCTCATTCCCGCTGACGCCACCAACTTCTCTTTTTCAGCCAGAAAAAATCCAGAGACCTGAACAGGGAAATAAACATGTTAACCAACTACTGTCCTAATTCACTGAGTCTGATTGCAGACTTGATAGTAAAATGTGATTTTTTTAAAAATTCTAAAACTGTTTTTGTTCTGCTGGTTTCAGTGAGAACAAAATGAGTCAGAGAAGCAGGAATAAACCATTTGACCTTTTGTGACTGCTCAGTCATTTTTAAAAATCCTTTGGCTCAGTGCTGCTCTCCTGCATTAAACTCAGATTCTGTCAATCTTATTCTCTCTGTTGACTATGCTCAGTGACCAAGACTTCACAACCCTCTTGGGTAGAGAATTCTAACAATTTATGACTCATGAAAAACAGAACTATCTTCTCTTCTCTGTAAACGGTTGATCTCTTGTTAAGAAACTGGGACATCAGTCTTGAGACACACCATCCAGAAGAAATATCAAACTTGCATTGGGCCCAATAGAAATTTTCATACTTCTGTGCCCAAAACATATGCTGTCACAATAGTGCCTCCGGATTCAAGAACAAAGAACACCTTGGGGACATTATTTGTCTCAGAACATAATAATTCCAGTGGAATTCCCCAGAGAGAGAAAAAACACATCACCACAGTCCTGCTCTCTTTTAAACTGAATGGGCCCTTTTCCCACTCTTCTTTTAAACTCACCACATGTCCCATTTCCCAAGCTTCCTTTAAACTCAGCGAGTTCACAGGAAAAGTTTTATTAAGGCCGTCTCTGGGTTCATTTTATTTTTACAGATGTCCATAGATCGATTTTGTCCATCATCATAAAACCACTTGATATGATTTTGTGAGGGGTATGGAGGGCAATGGTCTGGAAGCAGGTCGATGGGACTAGGCAGAGTAGTTAGTTCAGCATGTACTAAATGGGCTGAAGGGCCTGTTTCTGTGCTGTATTGTTCTGTGACTCCATGATAACCATACCTCCACAGTACAGCAATAAACCCCATCAAAAGCACACAAGGTAAGGAAGGTTAATGACTGAAGGTGGGGGAGGAGGGGAGTCTGTGGCCAGCCTCTGCTCTAACTCTATCTGCAAGTTTGCAGATGATACCACTGTAGTAGGCTAGATCTTTAACAATGCTAGGTCAGCGAACAGGAAGGAGATTGACAGTCTAGTGGCATGATAGCAAGGTAACAACTTTTCCCCCAATGTCATCCAAACAAAAGAGCTAGTCATTGATTTCAAGTGAGGCGGAGTGCATATCCCTGCACGTATGATGCAGAGGTGGAGGTGGTAAAGAGCTTCAAATTCCTTGGTGTAAGTATCACCAATAGTTTGTCCTGGTTCAATAGTGTAAATACTTTGGCCAAGAAATCATACTAGCACCTCCACTTCCTCAGACGACTAAGGAAATTTGGCATGTCACCATTGACTGTCACCAATTTTTAGAGATGCATCATAGAATGCATCCTAACTGGATGCATCACAGTTTGTTAAGGCAAATATTCTGCCCAAGACTGCAGGATTACACCCAAACCATCATAAAAATCAGTCACATCTCCATTTCATCTACAGTTTCTCCTGCCTTGGGAAAGCAGCCAACATAATCTAAGACCACTCCCACCCTGGCCAATCTCTCTTCTCTTCCCTTGCATCAGGCAGAAGAAACAAAAGCTTGAAAACATGCACCACCGGCAGCTTCTATCCTGCTAAGACTATTAAATGGACCTCTTGATCTTTGTGTTCCTCGGACTTTACCTATACTGAACTTTCTCTGTAATTATAACACTAAGTTCTGCATTCTGTTACTGATTTTCTCTTCGTATTCCCTCAGTGTGTTCATGTTTGGAATGATCTGTGTAGATGGCATAAAAAGATTCTCGCTGTTCTTCAGTGCGTAACAATAATAAACCAATTACTATATGGAGGGAACAACTTCTCAATTTAATGTCATGGGAAATCGCTTGTATGTAGGGCTGTCTACGAAGTCAATTTCTGAAACCAGGGCCTGTACTACAAGACCATAGAATTATAAGATATAGGAGCAGAATCGAGCCATTTGGCCCATCGAGTCTGCTCCACCATTCAATCATGGCTGAAACTTCTTCCCCCCCTACTCCGCTCTACTCCCTGGCCTTTTCCTCGTAACCTTTGATGCTGCATCAAATCAAGAACTTATCAAGCTCTGCCTTAAATACACCCAACAACCTGGCCTCCACAGCTGCCTGTGGTAACAAACTCCAGTCCATATATTCACCACCCTCTGGCTGAAGAAATTTATGTTCTGTGTTTTAAATGGGTGCCCTTCTATCCTGAAGCTGTGCCCTCTTGTTCTAGACTTCCCCACCATGAGAAACATCCTTTCCACAACTACTTTGTCTTGGTCTTTCAACATTCAAAAGGTTTCAATGAGATCCCCCCCCTCATCCTTTTAAATTCCAGTGAGTACAGATCCAGAGCCATCAAATGTTCCTTATATAACCTTTTCATTCCCGGAATCATCCTTGTGAACCTCCTCTGAACCCTCTCCAATGCCAGCACATTCTTTTCTTAAATGAGGAACCCAAAACTGTTCACAAAACCAAAGGCAAAGCCTCACCAGTGCCTTATAAGCCTCAGCATCACATCCCTGCTCTTGTATTCTAGACCTTTTGAAATGAATGCGAACATTGCATTTGCCTTCCTCACCACTGACTCTACCTGCAAGCTAAGTTTTAGGGTGTTCTGCACAAGGATTCCCAAGTCCCTTTGCATCTCAAGTTTTTGAATTTTCTCCCCATTTAGAAAGTAGTCTGCACATTTATTTCTACTACCAAAGTGCACGACCATGCATTTTCCAACATTGTGTTTCATTTGCTACTCTTGCCCATTCTCCTAATCTGTCCAAGTCCTTCTGCAGCCTACCTATTTCCTCAACACTACCTGTCCCTCCACTAATCTTTGTATCATCTGCAAACTTGGCAACAAGGTCATCTATACCATCATCTAAAATATTGATATACAGCATAAAAAGAAGCGATCCCAACACCGACCCCCTGTGGAACGCCACTAGTCACTGGCAGCCAACCAGAAAAGAATTCTTTTATTCCCACTCACTGCCTCCTAGCAATCAGCCAATGCTCTAACCATGCCAGTAACTTTCCTGTAATGCCACGAGCAGATAAGCAGCCTCATGTATGGCACCTTGTCAAAGGCGTTCTGAAAGTCCAAATATACAACATTCACTACATCCATCTCCTTTATCTATCCTCCATATAATCTCCTCAAAGAATTCCAACAGGTTCATCAGGCAAAACTGCCCCTAAAGGAAACCATGCTGACTTTGTCCTATCTTGTCCTATGTAACCAAGTACTCCATAACCTCATCCTTAATTGATTCCAACAGCTTCCCAACCACTGAGGTCAGGCTAACTGGTCTATAATTTCCTTTCTGTTGTCTTCCTCCTTTCTTAAAGAGTGGAGTGACATTTGCAATTTTCCAGTCCGCTGGCACCATGCCAGAATTCAATGATTTTTGAAATATCATTACTAATGCCTCCACAATCTCTACCACTACCTCTTTCAGCACCCTAGGGTGCAGTTCATCTAGCTCGGGTGACTTATGTACCCTTGGGTCTTTCAGCTTTTTGAGCAGTAATAGTAATGGCACTCACTTCTCTTCCCTCACACCCTTCAACATCGGGCACATTGTTAGTGTCTTCCACAGTGAAGACTGATGCAAAATACACATTTAGTTTATCTGCCATTTCCTTGTCCCCATTATCATTCCTCCAGCCTCATTTTCTAGTGGTCCTATATCCATTCTCATCCCTCTTTTTTTTCCATACTTGAAAAAGCTTCTACTAACCACGTTGATATTGTTTGCTAGCTTGCTTTCATATTTAATCTTTTCCCTCCTAATGATTCTTTTAGTTGCTCTCTGTAGTGTTTTTAAAGCTTTCCAATCCCTCTCTTCCCACTAATTTTTGCTTTGTTGTATGCCCTCTCTTTTGCTTTTGCATTAGCTTTGACTTCCCTTGTCAGCAACAGTTGTACTATTTTGCCAATTTGAGTATTTCTTTGTTTTTGGATTACATGTATTCCACACCTTCCTCATTTTTCCTAGAAACTCACGCCATTGCTGCTCTGCTGACATGCCTGCCAGCATCTGCTTCCAATTTACTTTGGCCAACTCCTCTCTCATACCACTGTAATTCATTTTACTCCACTGAAACACTGCTATCTCAAATTTCAAGTTGAGCTCAATCATATTGTGATCACTGCCTCCTAAGGGTTCTTTTACCTCAAGCTCCATAATCATCTCCGGTTCATTACGTAACACCCAATCCAGTATAGCTGCTCCCCTAGTAGGCTCAACGTACAATACTGTATAACATCTATAGAAAGAAATTGAACTATGCTGGATTGTTAATAAAAATATAACAAGTCCTTTACGAACACTAAGGTATACTAACAGAATATCCACAGGAGTGAAACCAAACAAACATATCTGGTTCATATACACGAGGAAATCTGCAGATGCTGGAAATTCAAGCAACACACACAAAAAATGCTGGAGAACGCAGCAGGCCAGGCAGCATCTCTAGGAAGAGGTACAGTCGATGTTTCGGGTTGGGACCCTTTGTCAGGACTAACTGAAAGAAGAGATAGTAAGAGATTTGAAAGTAGGAGGGGGAGGGGGAGATCCGAAATGATAGGAAAAGACAGGAGGGGAGGGGTGGATCTAAGAGCTGGAAAGTTGATTGGCAAAAGGGATACGAGGATCATGGGACGGGAAGCTTGGGGAAGGGGAGCCCGGAGGATGGAGAGCAGGCAAGGAGTTATAGTGAGAGGCAAGGAGTTATAGTGAGAGGGACAGAGGGAGAAAGAAAGAGAGAAAAAAAGGGGGAAAAATAAAAACTATTAAAAATTATTAAATAAACAAATAAGGGATGGGGTGTGAAGGGGAGGAGGGGCATTAACATAAATTAGAGAAGTCAATATTCATGCCATCAGGTTGGAGGCTACCCAGACGGAATATAAGGTATTGTTCCTCCAACCTGAGTGTGGCTTCATCTTGACAGTAAAGGAGGCCGTTGATAGACATATCAGAATGGGAATGGGGCCTGGAATTAAAATGTGTGGCCACTGGGAGATCTTGCTTTCTCTGGCGGACAGAGCATAAGTGTTCAGTGAAAGACTCTCCCAGCCTGCGTCGGGCCTCACCAACATATAAAAGGCCACACCGGGAGCACCTGACGCAGTATATCACCCCAGCCGACTCACAGGTGAAGTTTTGCCTCACCTGGAAGGACTGTCTGGGGCCCTGAAGGGTGATGAGGGAGGAAGTGTAAGGGCACGTGTAGCACTTGTTCTGCTTACAAGGATAAGTGCCGGGAGGGAGATCGGTGGGAAGGGATGGGGGGTACGAGTGGACAAGGGAGTCACGTAGGGAGCGATCCCTGCGGAAAGCAGAAGGGGGGGGTGGGAGGGAAAGATGTGCTTGTTGGTGGGATTCCATTGGAGGTGGCGGAAGTTAAGGAGAATTCTCCGTCGGACCCGGAGGCTGGTGGGGTGGTAGGTTAGGACAAGGGGAATCCTATTCCTAGTGGGGTAGCAGGAGGATGGGGTGAGAGCAGATGTGCGTGAAATGGGAGAGATGCGTTTAAGAGCAGAGTTGATGGTGGAGGAAGGGAAGCCTCTTTCTTTAAAAAAGGAAGACATCTCCTTTGTCCTGGAATGAAAAGCCTCATCCTGAGAGCAGATGCAGCGGAGACGGAGGAATTACGAGAAGGGGATGGCATTTTTGCAAGAGACAGGGTGAGAAGAGGAATAGTCCAGATAGCTGAGAGAGTTCATAGGCTTATAGTAGACATTAGTAGATAAGCTGTCTCCAGAGATAGAGACAGAAAGATCAAGAAAGGAGAGGGAGGTGTCAGAAATGGGCCAGGTAAACTTGAGGGCAGGGTGAAAGTTGGAGGCAAGTTAATTAAGTCAACGAGCTCAGCATGCGTGCAGGAAGGAGTGCCAATGCAGTCGTCGATGTAGCAAAGGAAAAGAGGGGGACAGATACCAGTATAGGCTTGGAACATGGATTGTTCCACAAAGCCAACAAAAAGACAGGGATAGCTGGGACCCATACAGGTGCCCATGGCTACACCTTTAGTTTGGAGGAAGTGGGAGGAGCCAAAGGAGAAATTGTTAGGAGTAAGGACTAATTCTGTTAGACAAACGAGAGTGGTGGTAGAGGGGAACTGGTTAGGTCTGGAATCCAAAAAGACGTGGAGAGCTTTGAGACCTTCCTGGTGGGGGATGGAGATATATAGGGACTGATACATATCCTTGTCAGGGAGAGGCACAGTCAATGCCTGTGGAAAGGAAGTATTCCTTGATTTATAAATGTTCAATATATTTTTTGTAATAATGTCACTAACTCTGGGGCACGTCTTTGATTTCTATTTTTTCATTACAGTATAACAAACAGCACACATCTCACTGTCAGTAGAAAGACATTGTAAAAAACATAAATGGATTTACCTCAACCCTATCAACTTAGAAAATCTCATTCAACAAAACATTTTTCCAGGAATAATTTCCTTTTGTAAATTGCACCATTCATGATTTACATAAGTGATATGCTGTAAAAAGTCTGAAGTGAAATTTCAGAAAATCACAAAGTCTTGGCCAAATGGCCTACATGTTATTTTTTACAATGTCCTTCAACGGGTAGTGTGAATAGCATGCTATTTAGTACAGCAAAAACCAGGTCAATAAATTGAAGCGCCAATGGCATAAGCACACAAATTTCCTCAATATTTATATTTTGGTGATTTCATCTTCCGAGTAGTATTGATGGAGAGTAGTTGTTCAGCTCTTCAAATATTTGCAAACGTTGAAGAGCTGGGGGGGCGGGGGCGGGTGTTGAATGTGGATGCTGGGTATCTGAACTAAAGCAGAAAATGTTGGGAACACTCAGCAGGTGAGGAAACATCAATGGAGAGTGAAACAGTTCGCATTTCAGACCAGGAACAAATATAGAACCCCGAAGCCTTTCTCATGTTAACGCCGGGAAGAAGCACCCGCCGAGTCAGTGCAGCCCTAGCAGGGCCTGCCGCTCCTCCAGCATGATCCAGCCTCACCTCCATTACACCATAACACACAGGAGCAGAATTGGGCCAGCCTTTCACTACCCCTCTCTCAGTCTCATTCTCCTACCTCCACTCCATAACCTTTGACACCCTTACTAATTAAGAATCTATCCACCCTTGTTTTAAATATATCCAATGACGGCCTGCAATAGATTCCACGCATTGGCCGCCCTCAACGCCAGCTACGGCCTCTCGACATCCCGGGCGCGCCTCGGGCCTGCGCTCACGCATCTCGGTTGCCGCCCCACTTAACGCAGCACGACTACAAATGCCCACGGGACGCCCCACATACTGAATCTCACCGACCCAGGGTCACGCTGTTTGTCATCGACTCTCGCTGCTTGTTCCACCCCTGCAAACGAAAGTGAAAGCCCTCAGGCAAAATACCAATTCAGACTGTGGGTCATTGACAATTTTATATACATCCGCTGACCAGTTAACCCTTTTAGGATCACAAGGTCCTTATAACTCCACTCTTTGTGCGGTTATAAAACACCTTTGGACTTTATGATTTTACTTCTCAGTATTTTTCTCCGCCCTCTCAATGCTTTCCTAATTTTCTCCTTTTAATACCATTCCTGTACTTCCAATATTAGGCAGAGCTTTGTGCAATATTAAACTATTGATGTCTTGTAACAGCGTTTGTGAACACCCTTGCAGAGTGAGATCACGGCAACGAGAAACGCAATGAGTGATTGATCCGCCAGCAAGTAGTAGCACCAGTGTAGCGATCTGCCAGTCTGTATGAAGAAACGGAAGTTTAAAAAAAAGAACTTTTTTTTTGGCCCCATTTTGGCTTTGAGCTCCTTGTCGTTCAGGGTGCTCTATAAAAGGCTCATTTTCCTTAAATCTCCTTTGTAATTGCTTCCATCGCTGAGATCGATTCACCTTTCCAACTAGACCACCTATGGTGAAGTGATTTCTCAATCTAATAAAATTGATCTTGCCCCATTTAAGAACGTTGTATTTATTTTATTTGTCCTTTTGCTTAACTCTGCAGAATCTAAACAAGTTATGATCACTTAACACAAAATGTTCTACAACTAACCATCTTCCCACTTATCTAGCTTCATAACTCAAAACCAAATAGAACATAGGACGTAGAAATCTACAGCAAATTATAGGCCATTCGGCCCACAATGTTGTGCCGACCATGTAACTTACTCTAACCTCTAGGAATTGCCTAGGATTTCCCTAGTGCATAGCCCTTTATTTTTCTGAGCTCCATGTACCTATCTAAGAGGCTCTTAAAAGACCCTATTGTATCCACTTCCACCATCACCGCCAGCAGTGCATTTCACGCACCCACCACAAATCCTGAAATGCAATTGCAAAGGAGATTCAACAAGATCTTGTTAATTTAAGAATTGTTTCCTCAATTTCTTTTATAATTGAACTGAATTCCAGTTAATATTAGGGTGATTAATATCCCCTGCTTTGAGTTACACTCTCTATTGTGCAATTGGCCCCTTTTTAACTTTTCAAACTATGTAACTTCATTTGATCCTTATAATGTCACCCCTTTTTGCAGCTGTGTTAACCTCTTAGCCAATACTGATTGACACTCAATAGACAATAGGTGCAGGAGTAGGCCATTCAGCCCTTCGAGCCAGCACCGCCATTCACTATGATCATGGCTGATCATCCACAATCAGTACCCAGTTCCTGCCTTATCCCCATAACCTTTGATTCCATTATCTTTAAGAGCTCTATCCACCTCTTTCTTGAAAGCATCTAGAGACTTGGCCTCCGCTGCCTTCTGGGGTAGAGCATTCCACATATCCACCACTCTCTGGGTGAAAAAGTTTTTCCTCAACTCCGTTCTAAATGGCCTACCCCTTATTCTTAAACTGTGGCCTCTGGTTCTGGACTCACTCATCAGCGGGAATATGCTTCCTGCCTCCAGCGTGTTGAATCCCTTAATAATCTTATATGTTTCAATCAGATCCCCTCTCATCCTTCTAAATTCCAGTGCATACAAGCCCAGTCGCTCCAATCTTTCAACATATGACAGTCCCGCCATCCCGGGAATTAACATTGTGAACCTACGCTGCACTCCCTCAATAGCAAGTATGTCCTTCCTCAAATTTGGAGACCAAAACTGCACACAGTACTCCAGGTGTGATCTCACCAGGGCCCTGTACAGCTGCAGAAGGACCTCTTTGCTCCTATACTCAATTCAAGAGTCTCCTGAGACATCTATTTGCTTCATATCTTCGGAAATTAGCCAGTCCCTTTCGGACGCTCACCCTTGAACTGCAAAGTAATCATTTACTGAAATATGTGATGAAATACTCACCATTGCAGCTGAAATACAGATGTCAGTTCACCATCCAATGCCCTCTTCTCATTACTACCATCTCAAAGGAGCCTGAAAACTAATACTTAACATTTTTGGAACAGCTCCTTCTCCACCACTATGAGATTTCCATGAATCTCTGAACACCACCTTAATATTTTGCTCTCTTTTTGCCCTATTTATTTATATATTTATATTTCTTATTGTAACATACAGTAATTTTTTTTTTATAAACACAAGTCTCCAGATGCTGGAAATCGAAAGCAACACACACAAAATGTTGGAGGAACTCAGAAGGTCAGGCAGTGTCTATGGAAATAGATGATTAATTGACATTTCAGGCCAAGACCCTTCTTCACGACTAAGAAGGAAGGGGGAAGATGCCAGAATGAGAAGGTGGGGTTAGGTGAAGGAGGCTAACTGGAAGGTGAAGGGTGAAGCCAGGTGGGTGGAAAGTAAAGGTATGCTTAGTGGTAGGATCCCTTTGGAGATGGCAGAAGTTGTAGAGGATAATGTGTTGGATGTGGAGGCTGAGGAGGTGGTGGGTAAGGACAAGAGGGAACACCCTCTGGTCACGTTCTGGGAACAGATGCAGTGGAGGCATTTTTACAGGAGATAGGGGAGGGGTATAGTTGAGATAACCATGGGAAACAGTAGGTTTATAAGACACAAAGATGAGAAAATCTGCAGATGCTGGAAAACGCTGGAGGCCAGCGTAAGCAGTCGATGTTTATAAAAGATGTCGGTTGACAGTTTGTCTCCAGAAATGGAGACAGTGAGATTGAGAAAGGGAAGGGTGGTGTCAGAGATGGACCATGTAATTTTTTTTTTGCTTTGCACTCTATTGCTGCTGCAAAACAACAAATTTCACAACATATGTTAGTGATAACAAACCCAATTTTGAGTTCTATTTAAGTTCCAAGCCTTAAGAGCTCACACCCCTCCTGGTGATAGTGAGTGTTACTACTACAGTATATGGCATGGAGTCCAGTTCTACAGAATAGTCCTCCTACAGAGAACGAAGCTCAGAGTTTTTCCAGTACCTCCTGCTTCCGTTGCTGGGGTTTGGTTGTGGCACAGTCATCATTATTGGATGAGTAATCCCATTTTAGTACCATGTTCATGTCATATCATTTAATGATATTAACATTCCAGCCATTCCTAGTAATGATGACCACATTGTGAAAATAATGTCCTTTGGGGAGGAAATCTGCTATCCTTAACTGCTCTGATTTTAGACACACTAATACAATTGACTTTGAATGCTGGCCTTGTCATCAATGCCCAGATTCCCAACAAAAAAAAGTTGAAACAACACAGAATCCAGACCAGCAGAGGGCTACTCTTAGAGTACAAAATGGGATTGTGGTATTTGGGGAAAATAGGTAAAGAGGAAGGACATGATCCTATTCTAGTACCTTGTAAAAAGAGAAGTAACTAACTTGTGTGTTATAGACACAACGGGTACTGCAGGTGATGCAAATCTAGAGCAATACACACAACATGCTCAAGGAGCTCTGCAGGTCAGGAAGCATCTTTGATTGGAATAAACAGTTGGTGTTTCAGGCCGAGACCCTTCATCAGGACTTCAAGGGATTCAGCCTGAAACGTCGGCTGTTTATTCCCATCCATAGATGCTGCCTGACCTGCTGAGCTCTTCCAGTACATTGTGTGTATAGCTTGGATGTTCTCCGTGATTCAGATTTTAAATCACACATAAAGTGACCGGAGCAAAATTTCTATACTTAAGAAACAGTGCAAAGGTATGTTTGTTTGTGTCACATAATGATGCTGAAAAGCTAATTCATGTCTTTATATTGACTAGATTACCGCAATGCACTTTTTACTGGTCTTCCAAAGCAATCTATTGACAACTTCAACTCACTCAGAACGCTGCTGTAGACTTTTAACCAAAACAGGAGGAGGGAACATATCATACCTATCCCAGCTACTCTGCATTGGCTTCCTGTATCTTTTAGAATTTATTTTAAAGTTCTTTTACTTAAAGCTCTCAATGGGCTGGGACCAGAGTACATCACAGAATAGTTTTCATTTTGTAATCCTGCTCGAGCTCCCAGATCTTCTTCCATCAGTCTCTTAAATTTAAACAATCTCCCTCAGAAGATAATTGGCAGGTCAGCTTGAATTTCCCTAAAGTGGTTTAACATCATGAGATGGAGTAAACAGTAAAGGTTTATTTCCCTTACCAGAGATTGGTCATTAAGAGACACAGATTAAAATTTGTTGATGAAAGGACTAGATTAGTGTTGAGAAAAAAGTTATTTCAATCAACAAGCAATATGGTTTGAGAACTCACTCCTGATTGGGTGGTGAAGGCAGAAACCTTCACCATGTGTAATAAATACCCGGATGACCCCTTGGTTAGCATAATCCCACTTCCAAGTTTTGCAGGTCGAGCTCAAATTCATTTTTGACCAGATTTAACATGATGGACCGAAGCTCAGATGGAACCATAAGGCTTCAAATAATCCCTTATAGCCTGACACTAATATGGACGTGAAATAGAATGACTCCATGACAATAAAATATTGATTTCTGTTTCCACAAGGGAAATTATGACTTGCTCAATGACAACATCGAGAACTTGATAGGATAGTGGGTGATTACGACGACTGTGTGGTATTGCCATAAAGATGGCAATAAAAGCTCTTTGCATATCTGTAGAATCTGACATCCTCTGACGATATTACTGCAACACACCATATAGATTAGGGTACGAAGAATTAATGCCACTATTACCCATGTTAACCACTAACCGCATGGAACAGGTACCGGAGAGTGATGAGCTCCAATTAAACCAATCCCCAGCTTCAGAAGGGGGTACGCAACATGACAGGAAATCAATGGATAAAAAGCAGAACAGTTTTTGACTCAGTAGATTGTTTTATTCTTAAATAAAAGTTTAGCTCTCATTTCAAATGCTAGTTATTCGAAGAGTGTTGGGGAGAAACCACAAATTCCTGGAAGCTTCAATGGTTTTAAGAGTTCATTCTTTAATGATGTCCATCATTCTTGTTGGGAGATGATAGTGCATATTCGACACCCAAAGCCACAACAAATGCCGCAAATCCCCACTTGAAGCCTCGGAAGAAAATACTGCTGAAAGTGATTGGCTTACTAAAGCCTCCACTGAACCGCCATGCCTCGTTGCTGCAAAGATACAAGATAGAAAATAGTCAGTCCATTTCATCACATGGTCACATACTGAGAATAGTATCACTTGCTTCCAATATTAACTAAAATCTTAATTTGCCGATAGGATTACTCTGTCGGTGACAAAAAATAGTTGACACCTCCAACAGGGGATAAATCAGCATCACAAAGACACAGAAAATGATGGAAACAACAACTGTGAAAATAGAATCAGAGTTAATATTTCAGAACTATGAAAAAATACAATTTAGTATAAAATTGCAGAGAGGGATGGATTGAGAAAAGGCAACATCTCTGATAGGTTGAGGTCAGAGATGCTGAGGATATTCTGTCAATGAGGTTATTTAGTTAAGAGGTTAATGAAAGTTAGAGGGAGAATACATAATTTTAAAAAAATAGTTAAAAGCTACAGTAGGCCAGAACTGCAGGAAACGTCCCCCAGATTAAGAAGTGTTAACAGACAGAATATCTGAGCAAAAATTACAGATGAATATTCAACAGTAGGCGAGGCCAGTTTTGATATACACAACTTCTTCCCTTAAAATGGTGAATTTGATAGTTGACTGTTGACATTCTGTTTCACTGGCTGACATTAGCTTCATTTTAACAGTGCAGGAGGCCACAGGCAGAAAGGTCAGAATGGAAGTGGAAGAGGTTTAAAATAAGAGACACGTGGGAGGCTGAATATGGGCACTCCACCAAGCGATCTTTCAATCTGTATTTGATTTCATCAATATAGAGAACACACTGCCAACACTGAATACAGTACATTAGAGTGGAAAAAGTTCTATTTATTCACTGCTTCACCTGGATGAGCTGTTTGGTTCTCAATGGAATTCAGATAGAGGTAAAAGGACAAGTGCTGTATATAGCAGTCCTACAGATTTTATGTCAAATTTAACAGTTTCAAATGACCTAATGTAGGTCATCCACCAGTGGGGGTAATTCCCTGGGAAATCACTACTTACTGCAAGAATTATTATCTCTTTGTTAATGCCAGCAAATCCACTGGGAGTATCTTGTTCGCCTATGTACAGTCACTGGAGAACAAAATTGAGGACAAAAGGGCAAGATTGCTGTTATCAGAGGAAAATGAGGAATTGCTATATTCTGCGTTTCACAGAGACTTGGCTTACTCTGAGACACAGGGTTTGGCTTCTCAATACACAGGATGGACCAAACTGCTGATTTGGGGAAGGCATAAAGTGGGAGTCTGTGTTTCATGAGAAACACTCTGTGGTGCTCGGTCTTGTCGCACTCTCGTTCCCCTGACCTGTATCATCTAATGATTAAATGCCCACTGTTCTACTTACCAAGAAAGTTCACCTCCATGATCCCGACCAGTTTACATATTGGCAAAAGCTAAAGTTAAGCAGGCACTCGAGATACTGATACTGAAAGTTGCCATCACCAAACAAGAAACAGCCCATCCTGACACATTTTAAATCATGGTCTGAGACTTCAATCAGGCTTGCTTAAAGAAATCTCTGCCCAGTTATCAACAGCATATAAGCTGCAGCACTAGGGGTCCCAACACACTCAACCACTGCTATACTACAAATAGGAAAGCCTACTGTTCCATGCTTCGGTTGTATTTTGGGAAATCTGGTTACTTCGCTGTCCTTCTCCTACCTGCACACAAGCAGAAACTAAAGAGCGCGGCTCCTTAAGTAGGCAGAACAAAGTGGTTGTCGCGGGAGGCAGAGGAGCAGCTACGGATTGTTTAGAGTCGATGGACTGGGCCGTGTTCAAGGACTCATCAGAGAATCTTAACGAATACACCATGGTTGTCCAGTTCTGAGCGTTTCCCCACAAAATCGTTCAGACTTTCAAAACCAGAAGCCCTATATGAACCATCAGATCTGCAAAGTGTTGAGGACCAGATCAGTGGCATTCAGGTCTGATAAGCAAGTAAAGTAAACGAGGATGATGTACGATCACTGGAAAGCCATCTCATTGCGACACGGCAATCCTGGACCAAATCTGAATCACTTCAGGGTGCTTGACAGCTATGGCAGGGCTTGAATACTATTACCACCTAAAATTGAAACCAAGTGACGTGGGTGACAACAGGGCTTTCCTGCCAGGTCAGCTCAATGCTCTCTGTGCTCACTTTGACTGTCACAACAAGGAGGAACCTTCACAAACTCCCACATCTCCCGATGACGCTGTGGCTTCAGTTCCTGAGGCAGAAGTGAGAGCATCCTTCAGGAGGGTGAAGCCACGGAAACGGAAAGCATCCGGCCCGGATGGGAAACCAGGCTGAGTACTGAAGACCTGCACTGATCAACTGGCTGGAGTGTTCACCAATATCAGCACCCTCTCGCTTTGATGGTAGGTGCTACCCACCTGCTTTAAGCAGGCTTCAGTTATACCGATACCCAAGAAGAATGTAATAACCTGTCTCAATGACTAACATCCAGTAGCACTTGCATCCACAGTGATGAAATGTTCGGAGAGTATCAACTCCCACCTGACAAATACCTTGGATCTGCTCCAGTCTGCCTACCGTCGCAACAGGTCCACAGCAGATCCCACTTTACTGGACCTTCACTCAACTCTGGAACATCTGGACAGCAAAGATGCATACATCAGGATGCTCTTTATCAACGCTAGGAAGAGGTGCAGTTGACGTTTCAGGCCGAGACCCTTCGTCAAGATTAACTGAAGGAAGAGTGAGTAAGGGATTTGAAAGTTGGAGGGGGAGGGGGAGATCTGGTCGAGTGGTGCCATAACAACAACCTCTCACTCAATGTCAGCAAGACTAAGGAGTTGATTATTGACCAAGAGGAAGAAACCAGAGAACCATGACCCAGTCCTCACCAGGGGATCAGAGGTGGAGAGGGTCGGTCAACAACTTTAAATCTCTCGGTGTTGTCATTTCAGAGGATCAGTCCTGGGCCCAGCACGCAAGTACCTCCTCTTCCTTAGGAGTTTGTGAGAATTCAGCATGACATCTAAAACTCTGACAAACTTCTATAGGTGGGCAGTGCAGTGTACATTGACTAGCTGCATCACAGCTTGGTATGGAAACTCCAATGCCCTTGAATGGAAAATCGTACAAAATGTAGTAGATAGTGCCCAGTCCATCACGGGTGAAGCCCTCCCCACCTCTGAGGCATCTACACGGAGTGCTGTCACAGGAAAGCAGCATCCATCATCTTGGACCTCCATCACCCAGGTCATGCTCTCTTCTTACTGCTGCCATCAGAAGGGTACAGAAGCCTCAGGACTCACACCACCAGGTTCAGGACCAATTATTACCCCTCAGCCATCAGGCTCTTTAACCATAGGGGATAAATTTACTTTGAACTTTTAAAATCAGATGGCCTATTGACATCCTGACCTCACATATCAAAATTGCTTCCTTTTCCCATCCATTGCTCCTGGTTTTTACTGGAACTTAAAACAATCTTGTTTTACTTCATCCCCAATTCTGAAGAAGGGTCTTTGACCTGAAACATCAATGCTGTTTCCTTTCTATTGATACTGCCAGAGATGCTGAGCTTTTAGTATTTTCTCAACTTACTTCAAACTCACAACTTTACAGTTTATTAAAATTACGATTTACTGGGAAATCACCACTGACTGATCACAATTGGAAAAGAACCAACATGGAATGACATTACAACCTGGTAACTCTGGTTTAAGAGAGTTCAAAACTCTACATAGCCATACAGCTATGCTTCAGACAGACTCTGACTTAGCGGTTAAAGCTGATAAACAGTAACATTTGCTTCACAAAGTATTATTCCCGTGTCTGCCCACTCATGTCTTAGGCACAAACCAAAACTCTCAGACGGTCTTCCTTCCAAGAGAAAGAGACAATGATCAGGCTCAAGGCTAGGATCTTTCATAGCAGGTGGGGGCTTATATGGAAGGCAGGTTTTGAGGGTCGGCACAACATTGTGGGCCGAAGGCCCTGTACTGTGCTGTACTATTCTATGTTCTGTGTTCTATAGCATCATGTTCAGGCATCCGAACACAAAGTATAGAAGGAGAAAGAGAAATGCGCCATGGTGTTCTCACAAAACTCTAGATTGCCCTTGTAAGGTGACTTGTCAATGACGAATTGAATAACTGGTATTTGTCCGATTTCAGATGCCATGTTAAAGAAAGGCTCCCGAATTCAACCACCTGAGCTATTTATGAACAGTCTCAGGTGGTGGGTGGGAGGGAGAACTTTCACAACATCTGGGCAATCGTCACCCCTCAACTCCCTTCAGGCATCACCGCCCCGCCACCCTGCTCTCACCGGGCCCAGGGATCGCGCAGGCCCCGCCGCGCCAGCCTCTCCTGCACCTGCTCCAGCGGGGTGCCCCGCGGGCTCCATATCTTGTGATCGGGCAGATCCACTCCGCGCCCCATACTCGCCTCGGCCGCCTCCGAGCCAACCGGAAGTACCGCGACTCGCCGGAAGTCCCCAGCTCACTGCGCGTGCGACTCGCCGGAAGTCCCCCACTCACTGCGCGTGCGTGGCCGGGACCGGAAGGGAAGTGGAACCGTTGCCATACGGGAGGGGAATTGGGGTTTGAGTGAAGAACACAGGGAGCAGGGATTCAGGGATTGAGAATGACCTTTAAAGCGGGGACGGGGACTCCGCTAGAGGCAGAAATTGGATTATTGCAAAATAGCAAAAGGATTGAGTGAATAACAATCCGTGTGGTCGAACAATAAATAGGAACGTGGTTTGCAAAATGGGAGTGAGTGGAATGCGGTGTGGAAATGAGGGTTTGTTTTAAAGAGGGAATTAATTCAAGGTAAAGCCTTTAAATTGGATGGAAGTAGGTTAGAATATTTTTAAATCTTACATCCATCCAACGTGAGGGAGTAAAAATCTTTTCGTTATGACTTCGTTGCAATGTGAATTTATAAGTCTAAGGGCTTGTAGAAAGAAGCTGTCCCGTAGCCGTTGGTCCTGGCTTTAGTGCTGCGGTACCGTTTGCCAGATGGAAGCAGCTGAACAGTTTCTGGTTGGGGTGACCGGTGTCCCCGATGATCTTCTAGGCCTTCTTTCTGCACCTGCTGTTATAAACGTCCTCAAACGGGTTAATTAATTATATTTGGACTGGGAATGATTAAGTGTCGTCTCCTGTTCTGCGCATTTCCTCGCACGATGTGTGCTAATATTACTCAGTGATTCTAACACGTTTTAGCTTTTATGGCGTATTCCTAATTGCATTTGAGAAGTGATAATAAAGCCCTGTATTCTGAATATTGAAGGTACTAGCACTTAGTAATTAGATAAGGAATTCCAGAATTTTATTAAAACAGAAATGAAGCTGGGCTGCACGGCTGGTGTGCGCGGTCAGGTCCCTGGGCTGCACGGCTTTGTCGTACTCCCGAAGGAACTGGGTTTGTTGGATTTGGGAGGTTTGCCCCCCCCCCCCACCCCCACCCCCACCCCCACCAAACATCAATAGCCAGAAAATCCAACAGCATGCGGTTCTTAAAGAAATTCGGCTTATAGACAAACACCTGCTCTTTCTCCCATTGCCTGGGCAGGTCCATGTGATTAAAGTAACGAAGTTCTCTTTTATGTCAAATATAATTTTGGTCTTCTAATGTCCTGTGTTTCTCTCTCTCACCGCCTCCCCCATTTAACCAGGAGAGAAGCAGCAGGGTACAATTTAATAATCAAATTTTCCCATCTGCTCGCTCCAAGTTCTCCCCTTCACATCTTACCCTCACTGTTTTTTTTGTTGTTACTATTTTCTTCACTGCTTTGAGATTTTTACTTCAGTTAATCCTTAACTTTAACGGCAATGGACTATGGGAAGGTTTGGTGGGATGTGGGCCAAGCACGGGGAACTGAAGGGCCTGATTCCATACTGTAATACTAACTTGCATCTCCCCAAGCAGATCCTTCACTACCAGTTGAAGGAAGGCCAGCAAGCCCCTGGTGGGCAAAGGCATCAAAGGTAACATCAAAATGCGCCTGAAGAAATTCATGACATCTAAAACTGGGAAGGCACTGTACTCAACACAGACACCTGGAGGAAATCTGTTCAAGAGGGAGCTGCGCCAAATGAGGGACCTCTGCTGTGTCGCAGAGAACAAGCAGCAGCTGCCAAAGGAGAGGCTGGACAACCAAAGGACCCAGCCACTAACCACAACCATTACTTATTCTTGCCCACGCTGCACCAGACTATGTGGATCCCAGATCACTCGACTCGAGTGATCGCACTACTACTATTACTCCAAATGTCATGGGGTAATCTCTGTCTCTGGAACCTTTTTTTAAAAAAAAAGAAATGGGGAAAGGGTATAAAAATGGAAACATATGCATCACCTTCCTTTATAAAAAACGTTTCTGGTTCATGGGGAGTGAATGCAATCTCCCAAGTGTTGACTCAACTATAAGTAGACATTATTCCTACTGATCTGTTACTTGAATAAGCAAATCGACATGCAAGCTTGTGATAACTAGGGGAAGGAGCAAGAGAGATAATTTTTCCTTTATCTCTTTATTATAGCACTGTTATTCAAACCATCTTACCCTTACTTTTCAGTGTGGCTGATGGAATGTGAGAAAGCAGAAACACATGCAGCTATGTATCACAGTTACGTAACAAAAACTTACATCTGTGTGGGGCCTTTGACATAATAAAAGTCTCCCAAGGCCCTTTATAGGGAGATTAGGAAACAAAATTTGGCACCAACCACATTAGGAAATGTTTGGATAAATAGGCTAAAGTCTGATCATTTTTAGAAGCATTCTAAACTAGGAAAGAGAAAATGAGTGTGAGAGTGTGCGTGTGCACTTAGCATAGCAGTTAGTGCAATGCTATACAGCGCCTGCAGTAAGGTCGGGGTTCAGTTCCAGCCGCTGTCTGCAAGGAGTTTGTACATTCTCTCCATGACCGTGTGGGTTTCCTCTGGGTGCTCCAGTTTCCTGCCACATTGCAAAGATTATGGTTAGGGCTAGTGAGTCGTAGGCACGCTACGTCAGCACTGATGTGTGGTGACTCTGGCGGGCTGCCCAGCACAGTCCACACTGATTTGATGCAAACGGCGTATTTCACCGTATGTTTCAATGTACCTGTGACAAGTAAAGCTAAACTCATCTCATAGACCTGATACAAATGACAAAGTTGGATACAAGGTGGTGATGGAGGAATTTGAGCTCATATTAGGGATGGAAAGAAAAGCACATCATTTGCTAAGTGGGCCTGTACTCGGTGGAGTTTGGAAGAACAAGGCTGGAGCTCTGAAACCTATCAAATATAGAATGGTCTAGATCAGGGTTTCACAGCCTCTTGTTAGGCATGGACCCTTACCATTAACCCCGGGTCCATGGACCCTGACCATTAACTGAGGGATCCATGAACCTTTACCGTTAACCACAGGTCCATGGACCCTTACCATTAACCCTGGTCCAGAAAGAGTAGATGTGGGGAGGATGTTTCTTATAGTCTAGGACCAGAGAGCATAGCCTCAGAATAAAGGGACATCCATTTAGAACAGGGATGAAGAAGAATTTCTTTAGCAAGAGGGTAATGATTCTGTGGAGTATATTGTCACAGACAGCTGTGCAGGCTAAGTCATTGAGTACATCAAAAGCTGAGGTTGATAGGTTCTTGATTAGTTAGGGTAAAGTTTACTGGGAGAAGGCAGGAGAATGGGATTGAGAGGAATAATAAATCAGCCATGTTAGAATGGTAGGACAGTGTCAATGGGCTGAATGGCCCAACTCTGCTTTTATGTTTTATGGTTTAAATCTGAAATTGATAATGGGACACTGACTATTAACATACTTTGTCTTTAATATCTTTCTGAATCAAGAGTAACCGTATATCCAGTTTCACCCATGCTGGTTCCAGACATTCAGCAATTGTCCCCAGGTTACCTGTAATGAAATTGTTAAAGTCTTCCAGACTTACAACTAACTGCTGAACAGTGAAAGTAGCTTCTTGGACAGTGAGTATGATTAGGGAATTATTAAAGTGGTTATGAAGATGGGTATTCTGTGTTTGAATCAAAATGACTCAGCAGTTGAAATTAAATACAGAGTGAATTGTTTAATACATTTTAAGAAACCCCAGGTGGATTAGATTCAAAGAAAACAATTAATTGACAACTGTCCTGATGAAGGGTTTCAGGCCGAAACGTCGACTGTTTACTCTTTTCCATAGATGCTGCCTGGCCTGCTGAGTTCCTCCAGCATTTTGTGTGTGTTGCTTAGATTTCCAGCATCTGCAGATTTTCTCTTGTTTGAGAATTGACAGCTGTAACAAATGAACATTGAACAAAGTGTACTTACATTTTTATATCTCTGAAACTCTGGTAACATTTTTTCACATTTACGAGACAAAGTCTTGAGTTACAAGGACAGGCGGAATCGGCTGGGGGCTTTTTTTCCCCTGGAGCATAAAAGAGGGTGTGGGGTGATTTTGTAGATTTTGTATACAATTATTAGGGATTATAGACAAGATGGATGGGAGGAGTCTTAAACTAGAGGGCCTAGGTTCAAGGTGAAGGGGGACAATTTTAAATGGGACCTGAGGGGTAGCCTTTTTACACAGAACGTAGTAGGATATAGAACAGGCTACCAGAGGAAATGGTAGGGGTGAGTACAATTACAAATTTAAAAGGCATTGGAACAGTTACGTGGATAGGAAAGATTTGGAGGGATACGGACAAACGCAGGTAAATGGGACTAGCACTGGTTGACAACTTGGTCGTCACAGACTAGCTCGGCCAAAGGGGCTATTTTCAAGGGTATACAGTGCCTATAAAAAGAATTCACCCCCCAGAAGTTTTCATGTTTTATTGTTTTACAACATTGAATCACAGTACATTTAATTTGTCTTTTTTGACTGATCAACAGAAAAGATTTTCATGTCAAAGTGAAAACAAATTTCTGCAAATTTGTTTAAATTTATTACAATTATTAAACACAAGTTAATTGATTGCATAATTACTCACCCCCTTCAAGTCAGTATTTAGTAGTTGCACCTTTGGCAGCAATTACAGCCTTGAGTCTGTGTGAATGGTTCTCTATCAGCTTTGCACATCTGGACACTGCAATTTTTCCCCATTCTTCTTTACAAAACTGCTCAAGTTCTGTCAGATTGGGTGGGGATCGTGAATGAACAACCCTTTTCAAGTCCAGCCACAAATTTTCAATTGGATTGAGGTCTGGACTCTGACTTGGCCACTCCAGGACATTAACTGTTGTTTTTAAGCCATTCCTGTGTAGCTTTGGCTTCATGCTTGGGGTCATTGTCTTGCTGGAAAACAAATCTCCCAAGTTGCAGTTCTCTTGCAGACTGCATCAGGTTTTCCTCCAGGATTTCCCAGTATTTTGCTGCATTTATTTTACCCTCTACCTTCACAAGCCTTCCAGGGCCTGCTGCAGTGAAGCATCCCCACAGCATGATGCAGCCACCACCATGCTTCACGGTAGGGATGGTGTGTTTTTGATAATGTGCAGTGTTTGGCTTACACCATTCATATCGTTTCGTCTGAAGGCCGAAAAGCGCAATTTTGGTTTCATCAGACCACAGAACCTCCTTCCAGCCGACTTCAGATTCTCCCACATGCCTTCTGGCAAACTCTAGCCGTGATTTCATGTGAGTTTTTTTCAACAGTAGCTTTCTCCTTGCCTCCCTCCCATAAAGCTGTGACTGGTGAAACACGCGGGCAACAATTGCTGCACGCGCCATCTCAGCCACTGAAGCTTGCAACTCCTCCAGAGCGGGGGCCTCCCTCACTAGTCCCCTTCTTGCACAGTCACTCAGTTTTTGAGGATGACCTGCTCTAGGCAGATTTACAGCTGTGCCATATTCTTTCCATTTCTTGATGATTGACTTAACTGTACTCCAAGGGATATTCAGTGACTTGGCAATTTTCTTGTATCCATCTCCTGACTTGTGCTTTTCAATAACCTTCTCACAGAGTTGGTTGGAGTGTTCTTTTGTCTTCATGGTGTAGTTTTTGTCGGGATACTGACTCACCAGTAGTTGGAGCTTCCAGATACAGGTGTAATTTTACTACAGTCAATTGAAACACCTTGACTGCACACAGGTGATCTCCATTTCACTAACGATGCGACTTCTGACAGCAGTTGGCTGCACCAGTGATGATCCGGGTGAGGGCGGAGGGTCGGGAGTCCCGGTTGCTGGCTGGTGGCTCTGGCTCTGAGTGGTGTGGGGATGTTGGGAATGGTGTGGGTGCAGGGAGGGGGAAGGATCTGGAAAAGGAACCGGAAATGCAGGGACAGGGTTCGGGCGAGGGCTGGTCGGCGGGGGCAGGTTGCAGTAAAGTTGAATCTAGATCTGGAAAACGCAGGAAGAAACATGATATTGGAATGATTTCAAGTGAAGGAGAGGAAGGGCGGGATTTTTAAAAGTAAAAAGAAAGCAGACCTCAAGGTATTGTTAAAATTTGACCCGGAATAGCCTTCTTCCCTCAGTCTACAGAGTTGACATCGGCTGGAGGGAATATAGATTGTACTCATACTTCAGGAGGAGGGAATATGTTAATCGTTTGTAAGGATAAGAAGCAGTGAGAGAAGGCATCACGTTTGAAGACCTAATTTGGCAAAAAGATAGTATCTATGTTGCCTAATGGGAATAGAGGTGTTATAGCAGGTGTTCCGGGTGGAGGTTTCGGTAGAAGAGGTTAATCTCATTTATTGAGAGGCAAATTAAAAGGAGGTAAAGAGATTGAAAGTAGTTAGAAATGGGTAAAGGATCGATTTATTTTGATGAGGTGAAGCTCCCTGATAAAGTTGTTTTGGGGTATGTTAGTTATAATGTATGAGCTTATATTCAGCCCCGCTTAGATGTTACAAATGTCAGAGATTTGGGCATGTTGCGACAGTATGTCGTGGGAAACTATGATGTAGTAAGTGTGGTGGGGAATAGAAGTATAAAGATTGTGAAGGTGTAAAGTTTAATTGTTGTAGTTGTGGAGGAGAACATAGTGCAGCTTATAGAGTATGTGAAATGCTTAAGGAGGCAGCTGGTTAACATATAGTTAGATGTCTCATGCAGAGGCCTTGCAAAAAGTTAAACCGATGTTGATAAAGTATTACCAATCAGAGAACAGACTTTGAAGTCTGTGGCTCTATGTTGACATCACAGTTCTCTTACTAAAGATACTTTACTGGTGGATAAAATGAAGCTTGTGATGTTTATAACGGATGTGGTGAGTTGTACTAATTAGGCATCTAGTCGTACTGATAATAATAAAATTGTGAAAGCTGCAGGTAAGGGTGGGTAAGGTATATTCGGGCTTCTATGAGATAGAGATTGGGACTCCACAGGGCAGTAATAGTAGCCCTTTATTGTTTAATATTATGATTAATGATATTTTCTCTGAGATAGTTTCTGGGGTGGGTAAATCACTTTTTGCAGATGATGGAGCATTATGGATTCGAGGTGGAAATTTCAATTTAACTGTATATAGGATACAATTAGCAATTAATAAGGTCAAATAGATGGGGTTTTATGCTTTCAGTAGCTAAAACACAAGTATGTGTTTTACAACAGATATCTATAGACCTGCATTTGATTTGAAGTTATATGGTCAAACTCCTAAAAGTGTCAGTGGTAAGATTTATCGGCATGTGGCTGGATAATAAGCTGACTTGAAAGTAGCAGATCAGTAAAATAATTGATAAAGTTAGAGGGGCTTTAAATATCCTTGGGTGTCTATGTGGGTATTCTTGGAGTGCTACACAAAAATCTCTGGCCATTTATATTTGTTTAATTAGATCTCTACTTGATTATGACAGTGTGGCCTATGGATCAGCTTCATCTTCAAATTTAAAATGTTTGGATGTGATGCAAGATCAGGCTTTAAGACTGTTGTGGTGCAGTGAGGTTGTCTCCTGTTTTGGCTTTACTGGCTGAAATGGGACAATTGAAGTTGTTGTTAATGTACTGGATTAATTTGAGGGGGCAGCGAAGTGATCACTCTGTTAAAAGTGTGTTGGAAGACTGTTGGGAACATCACAAGAAGAGTGTTTTTAGTCTTGGGTGGCTGGGTTCTTGTCACATGAGGAACGTGGGTTTGCTGGATTATGCAATATGTCCCACTGTCGCTTTCTTGGTAACCCCACCTTGGTTTTTCCCCCAGTAACTTTAGTTGATTTTGGATTGCATGATTTAATGAAGTCCAAGGATTCTGATATGCCTGAGGGTCTGTTAGTTCATCAATATGTTCAGGAAAATTATTGTGATATGTTAACCATTTTTTACTGATGGATCCAAAGACAATTTAACTGGGAATGTTGGTATGGCTGCTTTTGTGCCTGAGTTACAAGTAACAATAAAGACAAATCTTACTAACTGTCTATCAGTATATACTGCAGAATTGGTTGCCATCGCATTGGGCTCACAGTGGGTGGAGGAAATTTGTCCTTGCAAAGTTGTAATTTGTTCGGGTTCAAATCAGGTCATTCTAACAGTGGTTCAGATTTACTGCTGGAAGCTCTTCAAATTCTGTTTGTAAGTTTTGGTTTACATGTCTTAATGGGTTCCTGCACATAGAGGTGATGAGGGGAATGTGCGGGTGAATTATTTAGCTAAAAAAAAGCTGTTAGAAGTTCGACTGTGGATATAGACTTTCTACTTAGCAAATCAGAAACTAAGAAGTTGGGGGGGGGGCGCTAAGTATTAACAGATTATGGCAAGCCTTTCGGATAATGGCCAAAAGGGGAGACACCTTTACAGAATACATCAACCCAAGAGTCTTATGGGAGAAGAGTGTAAAACAAGAAGGGAAGGGAATGTATTGACTCAACATAGAATTGGGCATACTATGCTTAATATTTCCTTGTATCTTGTTGGAAAGCATCACTCCGGGGTGCGTAGGTGTTGTCATCATTTTGAAACAGTTGAACACCTTTTACAATATGAAGCGTACAAGGTTGAAAGAAAGCAAATGCAGGCTGTACTACTATTTTTGGGGGTTGATAGTTTTCATTTAAAACTTTATTAAGTTATGGAAGTGACTTTAATTCACAATATTGTTTTTCGTTATTTACAATCTATAGGGCTTTTGGGGGTAAATTAGTTTTCACTTGATAAAGAACTAATGGGGGTTTTATTTCCCAACTCTCTACACCACACTCCAGTCCAATTGGTGGTGTAAATGCACCGTTAAGTTGGACTGCCAATCACCATTATAAGTCAGAAGAATTTATTTTGGGGTGTCATATTAAAGGGGGCGGTGAATACTTATGGAATCAATTATTGTATTTTACATTTGTAATTAATTCAGATCACTTTGTAGAGATCTGTTTTCACTTTTTCTGTTGATCAGTGTAAAAGTGACAAATTAAATCCACTGTGATACAATATTGTAAAGCAAAACATGAAAACTTCCAAGGGATGGGGGAGGTGAATACCTTTTTTAGGCGCTGTAACTCTTTGTACAACCGCAGATTTAAAATGGTTCTGTGTGAAATATGGACCTGGGATATATGTTAATTGTAACTAGGCAGATTGCTGAAGATGGATCACACTCCTTCTCTCCCCCTGCCCCCCCCCCCAGCGTCAACCACAATGGTCCCACAGCCTCATCTTTGACCACCCATGTGGACACAGTGCTCCTTCCTGCAGCCAAATGGAAAGCAGAACCTTCTGGACCCAGTTAGATGGTCTTAGACAGTTGGCCAGTTGGCTTGTTTTCTCCATCAGATATTTTAAAAACTAAATAAAAATGTTCAAAGATTTTTTTTGTTTTATAAATAGAAATGCAACTTTTTAATGCTTTTTTTTCCCCCTCTTTGGTTAACACACAATCATGTTCTGGAGTTATCCAGCCAGAAACACTAGAGTTATCCTAACCGTAGTTTCACCTGTCAGACATGGTGAGTATAGAACATAGAATAGTACAGCACAGCACAGTACAGGCCCTTCAGCCCACAATGTTGTGCTCACCCTCAAACCCTGCCTCCCATATAACCCCCCACCTTAAATTCCTCCATATACCTGTCTAGTAGTCTCTTAAACTTCACGAGTGTATCTGCCTCCACCACTGACTCAGGCAGTGCATTCCACGCACCAACCACTCTCTGAGTACAAAACCTTCCTCTAATATCCCCCTTGAACTTCCCACCTCTTACCTTAAAGTCATGTCCCCTTGTATTGAGCAGTGGTGCCCTGGGGAAGAGGCACTGGCTATCCACTCCATCTATTCCTCTTATGATAAATGTGTACAAGATAATGTCTCCTCTCATCCTCCTCCTCTCCAAAGAGTAGAGCCCTAGCTCCCTTAATCTCTGATCATAATGCATACTTTCTAAACCAGGCAGCATCCTGGTAAATCTCCTCTGTACCTTTTCCAATGCTTCCACATCCTTCCTATAGTGAGGCGACCAGAACTGGACACAGTACTCCAAGTGTGGCCTAACCAGAGTTTTATAGAGCTGCATCATTACATCGCGACTCTTAAAGTCTATCCCTCGACTTATGAAAGCTAACGCCCCATAAGCTTCCTTAACTACCCTATCTACCTGTGAGGCAACTTTCAGGGATCTGTGGACGTGTACCCCCAGATCCCTCTGCTCCTCCACACTACCAAGTATCCTGCCATTTACTTTGTACTCTGCCTTAGAGTTTGTCCTTACAAAGTGTACCACCTCACTCTTCTCTGGGTTGAACTCCATCTGCCACTTCTCAGCCCACTTCTACATTCTATCAATGTCTCTCTGCAATCTTCGACAATCCTCTACACTATCTACAACACCACCAATCTTTGTGTTGTCTGCAAACTTGCCAACCCACCCTTCTACCACCACATCCAGGTCGCTAATAAAAATCACGAAAAGTAGAGGTCCCAGAACAGATCCTTGTGGGACACCACTAGACACAATCCTCCAATCTGAATGTACTCCCTCCACCACCACCCTCTGCCTTCTGCAGGTAAGCCAATTCTGAATCCACCTGGCCAAACTTCCCTGGATCCCATGCCTTCTAACTTTCTGAATAAGCCTACCATGTGGAACCTTGTCAAATGCCTTACTAAAATCCATATAGATCACATCCACTGCACTACCCTCATCTATATGCCTGGTCACCTCCTCAAAGAACTCTTATCAGGCTTGTTAGACATGATCTGCCCTTCAGAGAGCCATGCCTGCTGTCCCTGATCAGACCATGATTCTCTAAATGCCCATAGATCCTATCTCTAAGAATCTTTTCCAACAGCTTTCCCACCACAGACGTAAGGCTCACTGGTCTATAATTACCCGAACTATCCCTACTACCTTTTTTGAACAAGGGGACAACATTCGCCTCCCTCCAATCCTCTGGTACCATTCCCATGGACAACAAGGACATAAAGATCTTAGCCAGAGGTTCAGCAATCTCTTCCCTTGCCTCGTGGAGCAGCCTGGGGAATATTCCATCAGGCTCCGGGGATTTATCCGTCCTAATGTATTTTAACAACTCCAACACCTCCTCTCCCTTAATATCAACATGCTCCAGAACATCAACCTCACTCATATGTCCTCACCATCATCAAGTTCCCTCTCATTGGTGAATACCGAAGAGAGGTATTCATTGAGGACCTCGCTCACTTCCACAGCCTCCAGGCACATCTTCCTACCTTTATCTCTAATTGGTCCTACCTTCACTCCTGTCATCCTTTTGTTCTTCACATAATTGAAGAATGCCTTGGGGTTTTCCTTTACCCTAATCACCAAGGCCTTCTCATGCCCCCTTCTTGCTCTTCTCAGCCCCTTCTTAAGCTCCTTTTTTGCTTCCCTATATTCCTCAATAGACCCATCTGATCCTTGCTTCCTAAACCCCATGTATGCTGCCTTCTTCCACCTGACTAGATTTTCCACCTCACTTGTCAGCCATGGTTCCTTCACCCTACCATTCTTTATCTACCTCACCGGGACAAATTTATCCCTAACATCCTGCAAGAGAGCTCTAAACATCGACTACATGTCCATAGTACATTTCCCTGCAAAAACATCATCCCAATTCACACCTGCAAGTTCTAGCCTTATAGCCTGATAATTTGCCTTTCCTCAATTAAACATTTTCCTGTCCTCTCTGATTCTATCCTTTTCCATGATAATGCTGAAGGCTAGGGAGTGGTGGTCACTGTGCCCCAGATGCTCACCCACTGAGAGATCTGTGTCCTGAGCCGGTTCATTACCTAGTACTAGATCTAGTACGGCAATCCCCCTAGTTGGCCTGTCCACATACTGTGACAGGAATCTGTTCTGGACACACTTAACAAACTCTGCCCCATCTAAACCCTTGGAACTACTCAGGTGCCAATCAATATTAGGGAAGTTAAAGTCACCCACGATAACAACCCTGTTATTTTTGCATTTTTCCAAAATCTGCTTCCCAATCTGCTCCTCTGTATCTCTGCTGCTACCGGGGGCCTACAGAATACCCCCAATAGCGTAACTGCTCCCTTCCTTATCCTGACTTCCACCCATACTGACTCAGGACTGGTTATAACTCTGGTGTAGCCACCTCTTCTTAACAAACCTCAGCTCCCACCCCCACACCTAACACCCAAGCAAAATGTGTTCATTAATTCAATACCTGACAGCTGTATGGGAGATCAAATATCTGGAGATGATAGTGTCATGTGTGACGCCAAGCAGAGCTACCGGAAGGATGATGCTAATGAGAGAGATAACGGAATACAATGGAGAAACATTCAAAATGCTAATAAGAGAGAAGAGAGAGATTAATGAGAAAGAAACACAATTCGGATATTGACAGACCATTTGCTTTGAACCTGAACTGTTTGAAGTTTGATGGACAGGTGATACCCCAGCAGGGGGATAAAAACAGCAGGTTTGCTAAGGCACGACACGCCATGAGACCCTGGAAAGAGCAGTGTGCCCCCACAAGTTGGTGGAAGTTTGGAGGACCGGTTCGCGGGAACCGATCAGAGGCAAAGGTACGATCGGTGGGAACCTGGGGTGTGTGTCCGCCCTTGCCTGGGTGCCAGGTTCACTGCGAAAGAACGATCGTATCGGGAATGGAGGGGTCACAGTTGGTGACCACAGTGGGATTAGAAAACATAAAAAAGTCTGCCTGAAACCAACTGCATCTCTCACTCTCTCTCTCTCTCTCTCTCTCTCTCTCTCCAACAGTACAACAACAGCGACTACTTCGAATTGCACTAAACTGAACTGAAATCTGCTTCACCTAAGACTGATCATTTTACCCCTGGGCAGTGATAGAGCTTGATTGATTCCTATTACCCTAGTTCTGTGTATATGTGTGTATTATCATTGTATATCCTTACAATTAGTGTACTGTATTACTTATTTCTTTAATAAAACTTTATTAGTTCCTAGTAATCACAGACTCCAACGAGCGTTCCATTTCTGCTGGTTTGGCAACTCAGTTATGAGGTACGTAACATAAGTGGGGATCTCATCTGGGATTTGGAACGCCAAAATTGGGACTGGGTAAATTGATTGGGTTAAAATTCCCAAAAGAAAAAAAAGAGGGCAAACAGCAGAAATGGAGGTTGAGGAATTTTTAAAGTCGCCAACTTTGGAGGCATTAGAGGATGCCAGGAAATCAGAATTGGTGACTGTTGCCAAACAGTTGAATCTTTTTAAGGGGAAGCCGATAATGAGGAGCGCGGAGATGCACAGAGCTATCGTTGAGCATTATGTATCTAAAGGTGTGTTTCCCCATGGGGAGCTGGAGGTGGTGTCTATGAGCAAACCTGGTGGAGAGGCAGTGCAGCTGCAGATGGAAAAATTAAGACTCGAGCACGAGTTCCGAGTACAGCAGCTAGAATGGGAAGAGAGAGAGAAGCAGAAGGAAAGGGAGTTTGAGCTGGAGAAGTTAAGGATGACGCTAGAGAGGGGCCAAATGCTGATCCAAGGTGGAGGGTTCAGGGTGACCCAGGAAGTTAGTTTGTTTCCCCCATTTGAGGAGGCTGATGTTGATTGGTACTTTCTGCATTTTGAAAAAGTCGCTGCAAGTCAGGACTGGCCGAGGGATAAGTGGGCTGTTTTGCTTCAGAGCGTACTTAAGGGGAAGGCTCAGCAAGCTTACTCGGCGTTGTCAGCAGAAGATGCCCAGAGGTATGATGTGGTGAAAGAGGCTATACTCAGGATTTGAGAGTTGGTCCCGGAGGCATACCGGCAAAGATTACACGTGAGATGCAGATGTATTGTGAGCGTTGGTGCGCCTCAAAAGGGGTCACTGGGAATTATGACAGACTGCTACAGCTAATACTGATTGAGCAATTTAAAGGTTGTGTCCCTGAAGATATGAGGCCCTATCTAGATGAGAAAGAGGCAGAACCCTTATCCGCAACTGCTAAGTTAGCGGATGAGTACGCGTTAACACACAAAGCAAAGTTTACCCCGAGTAAGAGCTACCAGGAGGGTAGTCGAGAGGGTGGACAAAGTCCACTGGAAAAGCCAGAAAGTAAGCCGGGGACTAGTGAGAAGGATAAGGAAGACAGGAAGAAGTTTGGTAGGAAGTCTCCTGGGGTCGTATGCTATAATTGTGGGAAAGCCGGTCACATTGCGTCCAGGTGATTTGCCCCAAAGAAGGAGACGGGAAAGGAAAAACGACGACTCCGACCGGCTGTATTGAGCCGGCAAACAAACTGCTAGGGGAGAAGAGGTCTGACAGAGTTCAGGAAGGGCGCGAGAAGTTTATCTCAGCCAGATTGCTGTCGGTGAAGGAGGGGTCAAGCCCAGTTCCAGTACGGATCTGGAGAGACACTGGGGCTTGTCAGTCATTGATCTTAAGGAGGGTGTTAGACTTTAGTTCAGAGACCGAGACTGGGGAAGTCAGTGTGATAAAAAGCATTAGGAAAGGGACTGAAGCAGTACCTTTGCACCAGATACACCTAAAAAGTGACTTGGTCTCCGGACCGGTCACGATAGGGGTGAGGCGCGAATTACCGATGGGAGACGTGGAGATGTGTACCCAGCAGTAAAGCTGACGAGCAAGTCTGCCAGGATTGAGGCCCCGCCCACGGACTCACAGGTTTATCCCGTTTGCGCAGTGACTCGGCGCATGTCCAGAAAGGCTGCCGAAGCGAATGCAGATTTAGCTGAGATGTTTTTACCAGCCTTGTACCAGGAGGGGTTAGAAAGTGAGAAGAAGGAGCATAGTGGAGCGGAAGGAAGTGTGGGAGTTGAGGCAGATTTATCTTTAGCAAGGAAGGAATTTATACAGGCACAGGAGACGAGGAGCTCATGGTTTTGACGGAGACAGCTCTCTCCGAAGCAGAAATAAAAAGGGAACCAGTGGGCTATTACTTGAAGGAGGGAGTACTGATGAGGAAGTGGAGACCAAGTACCGTGCCCGCAGATGATGAGTTGGGGGTGGTACACCAGGTGGTAGTGCCGAAAATTTATGGGGACAAGAGTTTTAACCTGGCCCACAAGATACCCCTGAGTGGACATTTCGGGGTGAGGAAAACAGTTGATAGAATTATGAAAGAGTTTTACTGGCCAAACATGAGGAAGGATATTATTGAGTATTGTAGACGTAAGCGGACACAGTTAATGCATATTAATATGTTAAAAGCTTACCACGATAAGAAAGCAGACCTAGTTGGTGTTATCACAAAAATAAATGAGGCTGGGGTTCCAAATGATAAGGGGAAAACCCATTTTGAAAAGATAAATATGGTGCCGACCAGATTGGAGAACTCTATTGTTTTGGCCAACTTTCCTGATAAGTTCTCTCACTTAACCCCTGAACAGAGCGAGCTGCTGATAAAGCTAATTAACCAGCATGCAGATGTATGTCTGGATGTACCGAGGCGATGCAAGGGGACGGTACATGATGTTGTCATGACATCAGATCAGCCTATTAAGCAACACCCCTATAGGATTAACATGGAGAAGGGTAAGCTAGTGGAGAAAGAAATTGAACACATGCTAGCCACAGGTATTATTAGGCCATCCAAATCGGTCCCGAAACCCGATGGGAGCATACGATTCTGTACAGATTACACAAAGGTGACACCATCACAAAAACTGATGCTTACCCCATCCCAAGGGTAGACGATTGCATCGATAAAGTGGGAGAGCTAAGTACATCACAGAGATCAATTTGCTGAAAGGGTACTGGTGTGTTCCTTTAACTGACCGGGCTAGAGAAATCTCAGCATTTGTCACTCCATCCGGGTTATACGAGTATAATGTTTTACCTTTTGTCATGAAAAACGCCCCAGGGACCTCCCAAAGGATGATTAATTCAGTGAGAATTTAAAGAACGCAGAAGCGTATATTGACGATTTAGTAGTTTGGAGTGACACGTGGGAGGAGCACATTGTGGCGGTAGAGGAACTGTTTAAACGGCTGTCTGAAGCCAACCTGACAGTGAACCTCGCGAAAAGTGAGATCGGCCACACTAAGGTCACATATCTGGGGTATGTGGTAGGACAGGGGCAGCTGGCACCGATGCAGGCTAAGGTGCAGGCTATCTCTGAAGTTCCCATCCTGACGGACAAGAGAGCCCTGAGAAGGTTCTTGGGGATGGTGGGGTACTATCGGAAGTTTTGCGAAAACTTTGAGCATATTACCCTCCCTCTTGCTAAGCTCTTGCCGAAGAATGCGAAGTTTGTGTGGAACGACCTTTGTCAACAAGCCTTCGAGAGTCTGAAGGAGATTCTGTGTCACCACCCCGTATTGAATGCGCCTGACTTTTCAAAACCCTTCTCCCTAGCAACAGATGCTAGCAACGAAGCGGCAGGGGCGGGGCTGTTGCAGACAGACAAGGAGGGAATT
This sequence comes from Mobula hypostoma, assembly GCF_963921235.1. Taxonomy (NCBI): domain Eukaryota; kingdom Metazoa; phylum Chordata; class Chondrichthyes; order Myliobatiformes; family Myliobatidae; genus Mobula; species Mobula hypostoma. The sequence continues at coordinate 131,862,987 of NC_086102.1, read as the reverse complement.
GAACACCCAGTGGCTTATTTTTCTGAGAAGTTTAATGTCCATCAGAGAAATTATTCCACTGTGGAGAAGGAATTACTGGCAATCATACTGGCATTACAACATTTTGAGGTTTATATTTGTCTGGCATGGAAACCACTGATAATTTACACTGATCACGATCCATTAGTGTTTTTGGCCACAATGAAGGATAAAAACAAACGCTTACTAAGTTGGAGCCTGGTCTTACAGGAATTTGATACAAAGATAAAACATACAAAAGGAACTGACAATGTGATTGCTGATTGTCTGTCAAGGTGTTAAAACTTAAAGTTCTCTGTATTAGCCGAATAGCTGATGACTACCTGTATATTAGTGTGTATCTAATAATGTGCATTCATGTCCATAATTTTTACCCTGGTAAAAATCCTTTTAAGGATGGGGCTGTCATGTGTGATGCCCAGCAGAGGTAACGGATGGATAATGCTAATGAGAGAAATAACGGAAGACAATGGAGAAGCATTCAAAATGCTAATAAGAGAGAAGAGAGAGATTAATGAGAAAGAAACACAATTCAGATATTGACAGACCGTTTACTTTGAACCTGAACTGTTTGAAGTTTGATGGACAGGAGATACGCCAGCAGGGGGATAAAAACAGCAGGTTTGCTAAGGCACGAGATGCCACGAGACCCTGGAAAGAGCAGTGTGCCCCCACAAGTTGGTGGAAGTTTGGAGGACCGGTTCGCGGGAACCGATCAGAGGCTCACAGGGTGTAAAGGTATGATCGGTGGGAACCTGGGGTGTGTGTCTGCCCTTGCCTGGGTGCCGGGTTCACCGCAAAAGAACGATCGTATCCGGAACGGAGGGGTCACAGTCGGTGACCACAGCAGGATTAGAAGACATAAGAAGGTCTGCCTGAAACCAACTGCATCTCTCTCTCTCTTCCCCCCCCCCCAACGGTACAACAACAGCGACTACTTCGAACTGCACTAAACTGAACTGAACTCTGCTTCACTTGAGACTGATCATTTTACCCCTAGGCTGTGATAGAGCTCGATTGATTCCTATTACCCTAGTTCTGTGTATATGTGTGTATTATCATTGCTAACCTGTTACATTTATATCCTTACGATTAGTGTACTGTATTACTTATTTCTTTAATAAAACTTTATTAGTTCCTAGTAATCACAGACTCCACCGAGCGTTCCATTTCTGCTGGTTTGGCAACCCAGTTATGGGGTACGTAACAATAGAAACTGGAGTCCTTAACTGGAGCCAAGAAACAATGGTCTAATTAAGATGGACTGTAATCTCTGTAATAAGCAAAATAAACACACATATTTACTACATTATAGTTTTATAACAAAAGGACCTGTCAAATAGATTTAGACATTTTCAAATTGAGAACTGATTGTTTTCTTCAGGAGTGAAGTGGCTATGGATGAGCTTCGTACCCTGTACATCATTCACTAGTTATGTCACATTCTTTCAAGGAGTCTTTACAGCTTGTTCTCAGTATTATTTTTATTATTTGCTTCTTTACTCTTTGCATATTGGCCATCAGTTACTGATTACAAGGTTCATTTTATTGTCAAAGTATGCATGTGCAGTACAACTCTGATATTTGTCCATGAAGTACAGATGAAAAAAAATAAAAGATTCAAAACTCAGACCCCAGAATCCCCCACCCCTCCCCACAGGTAAAAACAGCAACAATAACAGTTCCCGATTCTCGTCCTCACAGAAAAAAACATCAATTACACTTCCCCGCCAAAAACATCAATTACACTTCCCCCACCAAAAACCAACAATAACAATCCCTAACCCCCTCCATAGGGAAAAAACACCAATAACAACAATCCCTGACCCCCCACAAGAAAAACAACAACAATAACAATCCCAAGCCCCCTCCCTACAGAAGAAAGCAGCAATAAAAATCCTGATCCCCTCTCCCACAGAAAAAAACACAGCAACAATAAAAAATTCCAGTTCCCCCACTCAGAGAAAAAAAAGACAGTGGCAATAGCAACTCACCCCCCAAACTCCTGCCCCGCAGAGAATAAAGGCAGCGAGTAACTGTCTTGCTTGGGAAAAAAAGAACAGGAATAGTGGCATCAACACACACACCTTACAGATGACCCACCCACTAATCAGCCACAAGAAAGAAAATACTGAGAAACTGAAGGGGATCAATATAAAGTACAGTCCAATCACATAAATCTCAGAACATTGAACAATCCTTCCATGACACAGAACTCACACCTGGTCCGAAGAGTGGCCTCCATTGCCGACCCTCTGGCCCCCGTTGGGGGCGGTCGTCGAACTTCTGGCTTCTGTCAGGAGTCCAAACAGCTTCACCTCGATGCTTCAGTCTTCCTCACTGCTTTGAGATGGAGTTGTTCATGACCCTGCGTCAGCTTTGGTTTTCTCCACGAGGCTGCTGTCCGGACATAGTACAGTGCTGGATCCTTCGATCGAGATCCAAGCTGTATGGCACAAGCACCAACAGTTTCAGAATGAACAAGCAGAAGGTGTAGAAATAGTTTAAAAGATCTGCGATCTGGGAGATGTCACCCAAGGAATCATTGTTTGCTGATGCTGTCTTGACCAGATAATATAGTTGCTGCATATAGTTGTTTGTAAATTCTGTTGCATTTCTTTATTTTTCTATAAATAAAAATGAATCTCAAGGTAGTACAGTGGATTCTGGTTAATTGGGCCATCAGTTAATCAGGACAGACACTTATTTGGGACAACTCTTAAAGAACAAAATCAAATTGAGAAAATAGCCGTGATCCATTTGTTTATTTGGGATATAATGCCACTGAATTGGGCCAGGAGAGTGTTGCTGAACAGTTTGTAAGTAGCATCAGTCGCGTGCACACATGTGGCCATGGGACATTACACTGTGCTTTTGCAAACAGTTTTTAAATAACACAATTTGTATGTGTTTGTGTTCAGAAAGCAGTGTTCCTTGTCACTGATAGTTGGCAAGAAATAAGCAGTAAAACAATTCAGAACTGTTTTGCTAACTGTGATTTCAAGCATTCAGGCTTGTAGATGCCAGAAACGGCTGGGAGTGAAAATGAAACTATTTCATTAATTTAAGTCAGGAACTACAAAGGATTTGGAAGTATCAATATTCTTGAATATTACAATGAAAATGAAGAGTTGGAAGGTACATTCATTAAAAGGATTGTACAAAGGCAGTTCATGATCTATATAAGGTGCCTGAGCTGATTTTGTTCATTTACAGTCAATCGGAAGAATATGGCAGCATTCACTGGATGATACTATTAGGAACCAATATACAGTTTTATAGTACTGCAATAACATTGGTATTGTTCTAATTTGTTCTGTATTTAATTTAAATACATAATTGTTAAATGGTAGCTTGCCTTTTTTTTATACCTTTTTAACTATTTCTGTGAAACTTCTAATTGGGACAGCTGCTTAAATGAGCCAAAATGTACTGGTCCCAAGGTGTCCCAGTTAATCAGAATCGATTGTGTATGATAACATATATGTGACTTGATAACACATTTAATTTTGATCTCTTACCGGGAGCTATAAGTCTCGTTGACAGTTCTGTGAGCAACCCAGGAGTGTATCTTTTATTCTCATTTTGTTTGTTGTAGGTGAGGGGAAAGGTTATGATGTCTGTCAGGGGTGGGGGTGGAATTGGTGGGAAGAAAAAATATCTGCAGGAATACGTCCAACTAAATTTGACAGCAGTAGTTCTTGCATTCAGCAGGCCTGCACTTAGACCTTTAAGTGGGAACAAGAATAAAAATATGTTCTGGGACCCGAGTTATCTCTTGCTCCTTCTGGATCCACATCAGTGTAAATCTAAAGAGATTTTGGGGGAGTAGCAATCCCTGTGAAAGCAGATGCTCAAGGCCAGTACATTCAGATGGAACACATGCCAGCCCTGTCCAGAGAGCCCTTAAGTTTTCAATGAGCCCTATCAACCCCATAGGTATAAGATTTGCACAATGAAACTAGTTGTAATGAGCTGGGTGGTTAGCTGAAATTACAACAAAAGTCCATCAGATTGGAAAGTCCTAACATATATCTGTTTATAGATGTCCCTTGAATTGCTGACAAACTTAGCCATTGTAAAGACCCAGAAATATGCAGTACCTGGCACACTAAAATCTTAACTTTTGGGTGAGTTGAAACTCCTTTTTCCTCAGCAACAGAGAAGTGAGCGAGCTGGAATTTGTAACAGGTGACCGATCCAATATTTCCTGCTTGTGTCCTGTGATGAAGATGAACGTCAACCCCATTTTGATTCCTTCCCTTATCCATTTAAAATGTATCACAAATGGTGTCTGTGCTCACACCAGGACCTACCAAGGATTGTTTGTGAAATATCTTCAAGGGAACTGGGATGTTCCTTTGATATCAGAAACAAGAGAAAATCTGCAGATGTTGAAAATTGAAGCAATACACACAAGATGCGGGAGGAACTCAGCAGGCCAGGCAGCATATTTGCAAAAGAGCAAACAGTTGATGTTTTGGGCTCTGAATGGCAGTGAGGGAGGTGGTGTAGGGGCAGGTGTAGCACTTAGAAACATAGAAAACCTACAACACAGTACAGGCCCTTCAGCCTACAAAGCTGTGCCCAACATGTCCTTACCTTAGAAATTACTTAGGGTTACCCATTGCCCTCTATTTTTCTAAGCTTCATGTACCTATCCGGGAGTATCATAAAAGACCCTATCATATCCGTCTCCACCACAGTCGCCGGTAGTCCATTCCACGCACTCACCACTCACTGTGTAACTAATTTACCCCTGACATCTCCTTTGTACCTACTTCCAGGTATCCTAAAGCTATGCCCTCTCGCGCTAGCCATTTCAGCTCTGGGAAGAAGCCTCTGACTATCCACATGATCCATGCTTCTCATCATCTTATACACCCCTATCAGGTCACTTCTCATCCTCCGTCGGTCCGAGGAGAAAATGCTGAGTTCACTCAACCTGTTCTTATCCATACTTGTTCCACTTGTAAGGATTAGTGCCAGGAGAGAGATAGTGGGGAGGATTGAATGGACAAGCAAAAAGTGGGGGGAAGAAAAGATGTGTTTGGTGGTTGGATCCCATTGAAAATGGTGGAAGTTACAGAGAATTATGTGCTGGACGCCGAGACCGGTGGGGTGGTAGGTGAGGACAAGAGGAACCGTATCACTGGTGGGTTGGGGGAGGACAAATGTGGGCAAAATGGAAGAGATACTGGTGAGGGCAGCATTGATGGTGGAGGAAGGGTAACCCCTTTCTTTGAAGAAGGAGACTTTTAGTTCTGGAATGAAAAGCCTCATCCTGAGAGCAGATGCTGTAGAGACAGGGGATTTGAGAGAAGGCGATGGCATTTTTACAATCAACAGGATGGGGTATAGTCCAGGTAGCTGTGAGAGTCAGTGAGTTTATAAAAGATCATTAGGTAAGCTGTCTCCAGTGATCGAGACAGAGAGATCGAGAAAGGGGAGGGAGGTGTCGGAAATGGACCAAGTAAATTTGAGGGCCTGGTGGAAGTTGAAGACAAAGTTGATGAAGTTAACAAGCTCCGCATGGGTCAGGAAACAGTGTTGATGCAGTCATTGATGCAACTTTGGTATAACCGGCCTGAGAACAGCAAACCCACATTACTCTGGTTTGCTGGCCAGTAAACAAAAGGAATTCATTGTTATTTCCACCACAGTATCGTTGGAAGAAACTCCCATAGCTTGCAGAAGTCTGAAAAATAGAAATCAAAGTCTAATGAGTTTCAGATCATGTACTGTGTGAACACATTGGAATACATAGTAAAACACTTCCAGCATCTCATGCAGTTGGAGCAATGGGGTGGCAAATTTTGCCCCCAGAAATATGTTAACCATATGCTGTGTTGGAGAGGTACAAATACCCCATCAAATTGAGGGCCTTCAGACCTCCATTTGATTTGTGTCATTCCATTGTTTAATTTGCACAAATGGAATCTTTTTCTTTGCCTTCTCCAGTTGTGAGCTTTCTCCTGCTGCGCATAACTCAGCACAGAAAGTTAAGCTAGTCAATCTGTCAGATCAAATCTAGAATAGCAACAATTATTACATGAGGTAACATATTTCCTAGAGAATTGTTTATAGTTTTCCTTACTTTCCTTTTTATTCTCTCATTTAATGGAATATTCTTTTCCCTGTCTTTGGAGAGGGTTCAGGGAAGATTCACAAGACTGATTCCAGGAATGAAAGGGTTACCGCACGAGGAACGCCTGGCAGCTCTTGGGCTGTATTCCCTGGAGCTCAGGAGAATGAGGGGGGATCTGATAGAAACATTCCGAATGCTAAAAGGCCTCAACAGATTAGATATTGCGAAGTTATTTCCCATGGTAGGGGATTCTTGGACAAGAGGGCACAGCTTCAGGATTGAAGAACATCCATTTAGAACAGAGATGCGTAGAAATTACTTTAGTCAGAGGGTGGTAAATCTGTGGAACTTGTTGCCATGAGTGGCTGTGGAGGCCAAGACATTAGGTGTATTTAAGGCAGAGATAGATTGGTTCTTGATTAGCCAGGGCATCAAAGGGTATGGGGAGAAGGCAGGGGAGTGGGGATGACTGGAAGAATTGGATCAGCCCATGATTGAATGGTGGAACAGACTCGATGGGCCAAATGGTCTAATTCTGGTCCTATATCTTATGGTCTTTGTTACTAGTTCTATACCCTAGTTGATTCTGTTACCTTTTCATAAATTTAATTTCCATCTTTCTTAAGAATTACTGTTGGTCTCAATAGTCAATTAATTCCCTGCTGCCCCAAAAATTTTCATTTGAGCTGAAGTCTGCAGTAAATTGTCTTGCGTTATCCGTGGTGTGATGTCTCACTCTAGGAAGACCTACACCAAGAATTGCGAGCAAAAGGAGGATAGAAGAGCTTTGATCCTCTTTACCATTTACTAAAATCATGGCTGAATTTCATTTTTCACCCAGTCCTTCCTAATTCCATAACAATCCGCAAATCTGTTGAGCTAAAGTTTGTATATGTGCATTATCCAACTATCCATACAGAACTCAAAATAAGCATAGGGAACAGAAGCAGTAAGCTCCTTGTGCTCGCTCTACCTTTCAACATGATCATGGCTAATCTTCTACCTCAGTATCACTGTTCTTCACTAGACCCAGATCCCATAACTCCTTTAGTATTTCGATATCCATTTATCTGTGTCAAGTATACTCTGCAAAAGAATCTCCAGATCTCTCTTGGATAGGGAATTCCTTAGGTTCAATACCTTCTAAGTGAAGAAATTTCTTCTCTCTGTTTGAATGGCTGACCCTATAATCTGAGATTGCAAATCTTGGACTCAAGGCACATCAGCAAAGGAAAATATCAACATCACGTCTCTCTTGTCAAACCTCATTAAAAATTTGTATATATCAACGGGATCCTCTCATGACCTTCTCCCCCAAGGGCAGCACAGTACATAGTGGTTAGCACAACACTTTACAGTACCAGTGACCGGGATTCAGTTCCCATCACTGTCTGTACGGAGTTTGCACATTCTCCCTGTGACCTCTGGCTTCCTTCCACAGTCCAAAGACCTACTGGTTAGTAGGTTAATTGGCCATTGTAAATTGTCCTGTGACGAGGCTAGGATTAAATCAGGGTTGCTGTAGCACGGCTCAAAGGGCCAGAGGACTTATTCTGCACTGTATTTAATACGTAAAATAAACAATCCTCTTCAAAGGACATACAACTTTTTTTAGAAATCAAAAACAAATAGAAGCCCCAGGTGTGGTTTCATAGAAGCCCTGTGGATTTGCAGCATAAATTCCCATTATTCAAACCTTGTGTAATAAAAGGGTTAACTGAGTTTGAATGTTTGTGGCAATATTTCATCAGGCCTGCAAGGGTGGATTTATTTTAGGGAGATGGCTTTCTCAGTGAGTTTTAATCGATTTTTATATTGTGAAAAGGGAAGGGAGGAAGGCACTTTAGGGAGTATTCTGGAGTTAAAGTGAATATAGCAGATATTAATTCAAGCAAGAACCAGTCTTCATGTTTTATTGTAAATTGCAAGCAACAAACTGAAATTACAAGCCCACAGACTGAGAGAGATGGTTTACAAAAAAAATGACCATGGTATATTTGCATATATATGAGTCAGATGTTAAGACAATGGGGATGTGTTAATTGGCTTGCATCAATCCAGGCAACATGGACTACATTATTTGCACCATTGTGACTTGAGTTCAAGCTGGCAGACCAGACTGATGTTGTCACTTAACATATCAAACATGGGCACAGGTAGAGGCAAGCAATAGTTTATGTGTACTCAGAGACAGCCCTGATAACATTGATTGTGGGTGTCTGGCTCTTTGTCTTCAGAAGTTTTTAGTCTATCTGTGTGAATTACTTAGCAACCAGGGTGTTTAAGCATCCAGAGGTGTTTCCCACTGTAGAGATGTAATTCAAAGGTAGCATTGTCAAAGCAAAATAATGAAGCATAAAATATCATTGTAACTATTGAGATTGTATTGAATTACCTTTGATCTTAAGGGGAAAATGGGATGTACTTTTGGTTTGTGACCCTCTAGTGAGAGTCTCCATGAGAATGCCTGCTTGTTATGATGAATAAAGACTTCTACATCACCAGCTTCAGTGTCCCTCCTGTGACTTTGATCACAGTCACACCAGGCACCAAAAAGTCCTTGATAAAGAAATGTCAGAGACATTGTGTAACATTTGCTTCCGATTTCAGTAAGATTCAATAACCCTGTTGTGGTTCCCCTGGTGACTGGAGAATAACACTGGGTGCAGTATTATGAAATCCTTAAAGTAGAGAAGGAGGCCATTTGGGACCTACTGTTAGTTCCCTTTCTTCTCTTTCCTTATTGACCTGAAATTTTAATCCCATCAAGTACATCAAATTCTTTTTGAAACACATATGCTTTTAGGCAGTGCGTTGTAGATCACGTCAACTTTGCCTGACACCTTATTTTGGCATCCTCTGAATCAGAATCAGGTTTAATATCAAGTCGTCACTTTTTATTGTCATTTCAACCATAACTGGTGGTACAGTACACAGTAAAAATGAGATGTTTTTCAGGACCATGGTGCTACATGAACAATACAAAAACTACACTGAACTATGTAAAAAACACAAAATGACACTGGACTACAGACCTACCCAGGACTGCATAAAGTGCACAAAACAGTGCAGGCATTACCATAAATAATAAACAAGACAATATGCACAGTAGAGGGCAGTAGGTTGGTGTCAGTCCAGGCTCTGGGTGTTGAGGAGTCTGATGACTTGGGGGAAGAAACTGTTACATAGTCTGGTCATGAGAGCCCAAATACTTCAGTGCCTTTTGCCAGATGGCAGGAGGGAGAAGAGTTTGTATGAGGGGTGTGTGGGTCCTTCATAATGCTGTTTGCTTTACAGATGCAGCGTGTGGTGTAAATATCTCTAATGGCGGGAAGAGAGACCCTGATGATCTTCTCAGCTGACCTCACTATCCGCTGCAGGGTCTTGCATCCGAGATGGTGCAATTTCTGAACCAGGCAGTGATGCAGCTGCTCAGGATGCTCTCAATACAACCTCTGTAGAATGTGGTGAGGATGGGGGGGGGGCGGGGAATGGACTTTTCTCAGCCTTCGCAGAAAGTAGAGACACTGCTGGACTTTCTTTGCTACAGAGCTGGTGTTGAGGGACCAGGTGAGATTCTCTGCCATCACTAGCATATGTTGTGAAATTTGTTATGTGTCAGCAGTACTTTGCAATAATGATAAAAACTAAATTACAGTAAGTGCAGTATAAATAAATTTTTTGCAAAAAAAAGGGAGAAAAAAAGTAGTGAGGTAGTGTTCATGGGTTCAATGTCCATTCGGAAATCTGATTTCAGAGGAGAAGAAGCTGTTCCTGGATCATTGAATGTGTGCCTGCAGGCTCCTGTACCTCCTCCCTGATGGTAGCAGTAAGAGGGCATGTCCTGGGTAAAGGGGGTCCTGAATGATGGATGCCACCTTTTTGAGACATCACCTTTTGAGGATGTCCTTGATGCAGGGGAGGCTAGTGCCCATGGAGCCTGCTGAGTTTCCAGCAGCTTATTTCAATTCTGTGCAGTACCCACTGCCCCCCCCCAAATATCAGACAGCGATGCAGCCCGTTAGGATGCTCTCCACTGTACGTCTGTACAAATTTGCGAGTGTCTTTGGTGACATACCAAATCTCCTCATGGAATATAAGCATTGTCATGCCTTCTTTGTAACTGCATCGATATTTTGAGTCCAGGATAGATGTTGACACACAGGAACTTGAAATTGCTCATCCTTTCCACTTCTGATCCCTCTATGAGGATTGGTTCGTGTTCCCTCGTCTTACCCTTCCTGAAGTCCACAATCAATTCTTTGGCCTTACTAATAACGTCAAGTGGAAGATTGCTGCTGCATCACCTCTCAACCAGCTGATCTATCTCACTGATATACACCTTCTCGTCACCATCTGAAATTCTGCCAACAATAGTTGTGTTGTCAGTAAATTTATAGATGGCATTTGAGCTGAGCCTAACCACAGTCATGTGTGTGGAGAGTAGAGCAATGGGCCAAGTACACATCCTTGAGATGTGCCAGGGTTGATTATATAACCATATAACAATTACAGCACAGAAACAGGCTATTTCGGCCCTTCTAGTCCATGCCGAACGCTTACTCTCACCTAGTCCCACCGACTTGCATTCAGCCCACAACCCTCCATTCCTTTCCTGTCCATATAGCTATCCAATTTTACTTAAATGACAATATCGAGCCTGCCTTTACCACTTCTACTGGAAGCTCGTTCCACACAGCTAACACTGAGTAAAGAAGTTCCCCCTCATGTTTCCCTAAACTTTTGCCCCTAACTCTCAAAAAAAAGTCCCCTTGTTTGAAGCTCCCCTACTCTCAATGGATAAAGCCTATCCACGTCAACTATCTATCCCCCTCATAATTAAACACCTCTATCAAGTCCCCCCTCAACCTTCTACGCTCCAAAGAATAAAGACCCAACTTGTTCAAGTTTTCTCTGTAACTTAGGTGCTGAAACCCAGGTAACATTCTAGTAAATCTTCTCTATACTCTATTTTGTTGACATCTTTCCTATAATTTGGTGACCAGAACTGTACACAATACTCCAAATTTGGCCTCACCAATGCCTTGTACAACTAACATTACATCCCAACTCCTATACTCAATGCTCTGATTTATAAAGGCCAACATACCAAAAGCTTTCTTCACCACCCTATCCACATGAGATTCCACCTTCAGGGAATTATGCACCATTATTCCTAGATCCCTCTGTTTTACTGCATTCTTCAGTGCCCTACCATTTACCATGCATGTCCTATTTTGATTAGTCGTACCAAAATGTAGCACCTCACATTTATCAGCATTAAACTCCATCTGCCATCTTTCAGCCCACTCTTGTAACTGGCCTAGATCTCTCTGCAAGCTTTGAAAGCCTACTTCATGATCCACAATGCCACCTATCTTAGTATCATCTGCATACTTACTAATCCAATTTACCACCCCATCATCCAGATCATTAATGTACATGACAAACATTGGATCCAGTATAGATCCCTGAGGCACAGCACTAGTCACTGGCCTCCAATCTGAGAAAGAGTTATCCACCATTACTCTCTGGCATCTTCCATCCAGCCACTGTTGAATCCATTTTACTACTTCAATATTAATACCCAACAATTGAACCTTCCTAACTAACCTTCTGTGTGGAACCTTGTCAAAGGCCTTACTGAAGTCCATATAGACAACATCCATCGCTTTACCCTCGTCAACTTTCCTAGTAACCTCTTCAAAAAATTCAATAAGATTTGTCAAACATGACCTTCCATGCACAAATCCATGTTGACTGTTCCTAATCAGACCCTGTCTATCCAGATGATTATATATACCATCTCTAAGAATATTTTCCATTAATTTACCCACCACTGACGTCAAACTTACAGGCCGATAATTGCTAGGTTTACTCTTAGAACCCTTTTTAAACAATGGAACAACATGAGCAATACGCCAATCCTCCAGCACCATTCCCATTTCTAATGACATTTGAAATATTTCTGTCAGAGCCCCTGCTATTTCCACACTAACTTCTCTCAAGGTCCTAGGGAATATCCTGTCAGGACCCAGAGACTTATCCACTTTTATATTCCTTAAAAGCGCCAATACTTCCTCTTCTTTAATCATCATAGTTTCCATAACTTCCCTACCTGTTTCCCTTACCTTACACAATTCAATATCCTTCTCCTTAGTGAATACCGAAGAAATTGTTCAAAATCTCCCCCATCTCTTTTGGTTCCATACATAGCTGTCCACTGATTCTCTAAGGGACCAATTTTATCCTTCACTATCCTTTTGCTATTAATATAACTGTAGAAACCCTTTGGATTTATTTTCACCTTACTTGCCAAAGCAATCTCATTTCTTCTTTTAGCTTTTCTAATTTCTTTCTTAAGATTCTTTACATTCTTTATATTCCTGAAGCACCTCATTTACTCCCTGCTGCTTATATTTATTGTAGATATCTCTCTTTTTCCAAACCAAGTTTCCAATATCCCTTGAAAACCATGGCTCTCTCAAACTTTTAACTTTTCCTTTCAACCCAACAGGAATATAAAGATTCTGTACCCTAATTTCACCTTTAAATGACCTCCATTTCTCTATTACATCCTTCCCATAAAACAATTTGTCCCAATCCACTCCTTCTAAATCCTTTCACATCTCCTTAAAGTTAGCCTTTCTCCAATTAAAAATCTTAAACCTGGGTCCAGAGCTATCCTTCTCCATAATTATATTGAAACTAATAGCATTGTGATCACTGGACCCAAAGTGCTCCCCAACAAATACCTCCGTCACCTGACCTATGTCATTCCCTAACAGGAGATCCAACACTGCCCCTTCTCTAGTTGGTACCTCTATGTATTGCTGCAAAAAACTATCCTGCACACATTTTACAAACTCCAAACCGTCCAGCCCTTTCACAGTATGGGTTTCCCAGTCTGTGTGTGGAAAATTAAAATCTCCCACAATAACAACCTTGTGCGTACTACAAATATCTGCTATCTCCTTACAAATTTGCTCCTCCAATTCTCGCTCCCCATGAGGTGGTCTATAATACACCCCTATAAGTGTTACTACACCTTTCCCATTCCTTAATTCCACCCAAATAGCCCCCCTAGATGAGCCCTCTAATCCATCCTGCCAGAGCACTGCTGTAATATTTTCTCTGACAAGCAATGCAACACCTCCTCCTCTTGTCCCCCCAATTCTATCACACCTGAAGCAATGAAATCCAGGAATATTTATTTGTCAGTCACACCCCTCCTGCAACCATGTTTCACCAATAGCTACATCATACTTCCAGGTATCAATCCATGCTCTAAGCTCATCCACCTTTCTTACAATGCTCCTAAGCATCAAAATAAATGCATTTAAGAAATTTTCCACTTACTGTTTATCACTAATGGTGCAAACAACTTTACCATCTCCTTTTTCTTCCTCCTCCCCTACATCTGTTCTTACACTCTGGTTTCCCTCCCCCCCCCCCCCTTGTATCTAGTTTAAATCCACTGGAGCCTCTCTACAAAACCTACCTGCAAGAATATTTGTTCCCCTCCAGTTCAGATGTAATCCGTCCCGTCGGAACAGGTCCCACCTTCCCTGGAAAACTGCCCAATTATGTGTAAATCTGAAGCCCTCCCTCCTGCACCATGTCTTCAGCCACGTGTTGATCTGTGCCAACTTACAATTTCTAAACCTGCCTGCACATGGCACTGGTAGCAATCCTGAGATTGCTATCCTGGAGGTCCTGTCCTCTAACTTAGTGCCTAACTCCCTAAACTTACCTTTCAGGACCTCCTCACTCCTCCTACCCACGTCATTGGTCCCTACATGGACCATGACACCTGGCTGCTCACCCTCCCTCTTGAGAATACCGAGAACTCGATCCGACATATCACGGACCTTGGCACCAGGGAGGCAACAGACCATCTGGGATTCTTGATCTCTTCCACAGAACCTCTTATCTGTCCCCCTTACTATCGAATCCCCTATCACTACTGCTCTCCTCTTTTCCCTCCTTCCCTTGAGCTGAGGGTTCAGTCTCAGTGCCAGAGACACGACCACTGCAACTTGTCCCTCGTAGGTCATCCTCATCAACAGTATCCAAAATGATATACTTATTATTGGTGGGAACGGCCACAGGGGTGCTCTGCTCATTCTGTCTATTCCCCTTCCGTCTCCTGACAGTCACCCAGCTACCTGTATCCTGACTCTTAGGGGTGACTATCTCTCTGGAACCCCTGTTTATTTCTGCCTCTGCCTCCTGAATGATCCAAAGTTCATCCAGCTCCAGTTCCCTAACCCAGTTTGTCAGGAGCTGCAGCTGGATGCACCTTTTACAGGTTTAGTCATCAGGAACAACTGTGCTCGCCCTGACTTCCTACATACTGCAAACGGAGCACTCGACTGCCCTAACTGCTGCCTCCATTACCTACTCTTAAGGTAATTAAATTAATTAAAGGAACTTACCTGGTCTTACCTCACTGGGAGTGAAGCTCGTCCTCAGCCTCTGCTCGCTGAAGCCCCTTGAGCTAAAGCCTTCCTACTCTGTCTCCCTCTACAATGTCGCCTGCTCCGTTAATCTGCTCACTTTTTAACTCTCCCGCTGCCTCACGGTCTGACTTTCACACGCTTGCACAGTCGTGCCCCGTTCAACCGCCGAAGAAATGACCCTTATCAGCAGGGTGGAAATGTCATTTCCAATCCACACAGACCGTGGTCAGACAGTGAGAAAGTCGGAGATCTCGTTGCAGAGGGAGGTACAGAGGCCCAGGTTTCAGAGATTTTTTGATTAAAACTGTAGGAATGATTGTGTTAAATGCTGAGCTGTAGTCAACAAACAGCAACCTGACGAAGAATTAGTATAGTCCAGGTGATCCAAGACCACATGAAGGACCAATGATTCTTGTGTTAATGGGGTGGTTAGAATCTGGCTTTGTCAGTAATGCTGGAATCCTGATACTATTCCAGTAACTTCCTTCTGCTGCCTCTCCAAGGCCTTCACCTCGTTTCCAATCTGCAACATTATCTCACCAACAACAGTCAATACAACTTGATAAAAATGATTTGCCTTTTAGATATCCCACTAGCTTTCCTGAATTGATCCACAAGTATTGAAGTACACGAGGAGTGACTGGCTGGAAAACCATGCTATTCTGCTAAAGAATCCACTTTCACTCTGTAAATAAATCACAGCGTAGCTCACTCCAGCTTGTTTGTTGCTTTTACTCAACTTTCAATCAACCCCAGATTTGAGCACTAACCAAATGATCAACTAATTTCTCACATCAGTTATGATTCTTACCTTTGCTCTGTTATTTCAAGTAAAGATTTAGCAGCTTCTGGATCTTTCTTCAGGAACATTTGGTAACAAGATAAGGATTTAATTAAACCCATGATCCCTGAGATAGATGCTTGGTGCTTGATTAGAATATTGTCAACTCTGGAGGGGGAAAAAAAGGAAAAACAGTTCAAATACGAAACCAGAAAATGCAAAATACCCAGCAAGCTAGATAGGATCTGCACAGAAATGAAAGCTAATATTTATAATAACATGTATTCATTCTCACAGTAAACAAAATGTTTTCATTTTAAAGAATTAGCAATGAGATCTTGCTTTTAATATCTGGTGAACCTGTTTTCCAAGTACTTTGGCTTGATCAAACTAATCTTTCCTCAAGTTTATGTGTGCTATTTAGTTATTGAAAATACATCACCTTTAATGAGATTGAATCCAATCTGCCATGTCTTAGCTCATTTTCCCATCTTATCAAATTCTTCCTTCAGTTTCATTGTCTTCTACAAATGTTTTGATATCACATACATAGTTAACTGCTCTCTTCTAGCATACTTAATTTTGAAATTTATGACCAGATTTCTTCTGGGTCTAGTGGAATAAAGAAGAGCATAATAAAACACTACTTACTCTCACACAGCAACCATCTCCTTCGAATTCAATTCCCACCTACCTGCTTTCACTTAAAATTTCCTCTGTTGACTTCAATAACCTTTAAGCTCTGTTATTTTAATATAACCAACTCACACAAAACACTGGAGGAACTCTGCAGGACAGGCAGCATCTATGGAAAAAAAGTACAGTCAATGTTTTGGGCCGAGACCCTTGGGCAGGACTGGAGAAAAAAAGCTGAGGAATAGTTTAAAAGGTGGGGGAGGGGAAAGAAAAACGCAAGGAGGTAGGTGAAACCGGGAGGGGGAGGGATGAAGTAAAGAGCTGGGAAGTCAATTGGTGAAAGAGATACAGGGCTGGAGAAGTCGGGGGGGGGGGGAACAGAAGGCTATGGAAGAAAAAAGTGGGGAGGAACACCAGAGGGAGGTGATGGGCAGGCAAGGAGGTAAGATGAAAGAGGGAAAAGGGGCTGGGGAACGGTGAAGGGGGGCATTATCGGAAGTTCAAGATATCAATGTTCATGCCATCAGTTTGGAGGCTACCCAGACGGAATATAAAGTGTTGTTCCTCCAACCTGAGTGTGGCCTCATCACGACAGTAGAGGATAACATGGATTGACATATCGGAATGGGAATGGGAAGTGGAATTAAAATGGGTGGCCACTGGGAGATCCTGCTTCTCCTGGCGGATGGAGTGTAGGTGCTCGGCGAACCAGTCCCCCGATGTACATCGGGTCTCACTGATATACAATACAAAAAGATTAAAGATTAGCAGTATTTGTCACATGTGGATCAAATCAGACAAGAAATGCATTGTTTTTGTCAATGACCAACACAGACCAAGGATTTGCTGGGGGTAGCCTGCACAGCATCTCCTCACTTCCTGTGCCAAAATAGCATGCAGATGTTGGTAAGACAACAGACAAAGTCGAGAAACGCAAACACGAGGAATTCTACGGATGCTGGAATTTCAAGCAACACACATCAAAGTTGCTGGTGAATGCAGCAGGCCAGGTGGCATCTATAGGAAGAGGTACAGTCAATGTTTCAGGCCGAGACCCTTCGTCAGGACTAACTGAAGGAAGGGTTAGCAAGAGATTTGAAAGTGGGAGGGGGGAGGGGAGATCCAAAATGATAGGAGAAGACAGGAGGGGGAGGGATGGAGCCAAGAGCTGGACAGGTGATTGGCAAAAAGGATATGAGAGGATCATGGGACAGGAGGTCTGGGGAGAAAGAAAAAGGGGGAGGGGGGGAAAACCCAGAGGATGGGCAAGGGGTATAGTGAGAGGGACAGAGGGAGAAAAAGGAGAGAGAGAAAAAGAATGTGTGTATATAAATAAATAATGGATGGGGTACGAGGGGGAGGTGAGCATTCGACAAAGTTGAGTATGGTGCGACTAGTGTCCTGAGCTGCATATATTTCAATGCAAGAAGTATCGTAGGAAAGGCAGATGATAATGCTGAAGATGAGGTAGCTCATTTACAAACAGAGGCAATGTACAATGAGGAGAATCTGTTGATAGGACAAGATTGCAGTCAACAGGATGAGTTGCAATGTAAAAAGTAGATAAAATCGAATGGGTGAATATAGGACTGAACGTGTTGTATTTGAATGTGCACAGTATACAGAATAAAGTAGATGAACTTGTAGCGTAGTTGCAGATTGGCAGGTGGGCATCACTGAATCATGGCTGAAAGAAGATTGTAGCTGGGAGCTTAATGTCCAAGGATACACATTGTATCGAAAGGACAGGCAGGGAGGCAGAGGGGGTGATGTTGCTCTGTTGGTAAAAGGTGAAATCAAATCTTTAGAAAGAGGGAACATAGGGTCAGAAAATGTTGAATCGTTCTGGATGGAACTAAGGAACTGCAAAGGTTAAAAAAAACCCTGATGGGAGTTGTATACAGACCCCCAAACAGTAGTAAGGATGTGGTTGACATATATTACAACGGGAGATAGAATATGCATGCCACAAGGGCAATGTTACAATAGTCATTAGGATTTCAATATGCTGGTAGATTGGGAAAATCAGGTTGGTGCTGGATTCCAGGAGGGTGAATTTCTAGCATGCCTATGAGAGGGCTTTTTAGAGCAGCTTGTGGTTGTAAGGGATCAGCTATTCTGGATTGGATGTTGTGCAATGAACCAGAATTGATTAAAGAGCTTAAGGTAAAAGAACCTTTCAGGTTAGATGATCATATGATCAAATTCACCCTGATATTCAAGAAGGAGAAGCTACAGTCAGATGTGTCAGTATAACAGTGGAGTAAAGGGAATTACAGAGGCATGAGTGAGGAGTTGGCCAGAATTGATTGGAAAAGAACACTGGCAGGGATTATGGCAGAGCAGCAATGGCTGGAATTTCTGCAAGCAATTTGGAAGGCACAGCATATATACATCCCAAAGAGGAAGGAGTATTATAAAGGCAAGGCGACACAACGATGGCTAACAAGAGAAGTCAAAGCCAACATAAAAGCCAAAAAGAGGACATATAATAGAGCAAAAATTAACTGAGAAGTTAGAGGACTGGGAAGCTTTTAAAAACCCATAGAAGGCAACTAAAAAGTCATTAAAAAGGAAAAGATGAAATATGAAAGTAAGCTAGCAAATAATATAAAGAGGATTCCAAAAGTTTTTTCAGATACACTAAGTGTAAAAGAGAGGTGAGGGTGGATATTAGACTGCTAGTAAACAATACTGGAGTTTTAGTAATGGCGGACAAACTAAGTATTTTGCATCATTCTTCACTGTGGAAGACACTAGCAGTATGGTGGAAGTTCCAGGTGTCAGGGGTCATGAAGTGTGTGAAGTTACCATTTCTAGAGAGTAGGTAGGTGTCACCTGGACCAGATGTTTTGAAAGAGGTGGCTGAATAGATTGTGGAGGCATTAGTAATGATCTTTCAAGAATCACTAGATTCTGGAATGGTTCCAGAGGACTGGAAAATTGCATTTGTCACTCCACTCTTCAAGAAGAGAGAAAGGTAAAAGAAAGGAAACTATAGGCCAGTTAGTCTGACCTCAGTGGTTGGGAAGATGTTGGAGACAATTATTAAGGATGAGGTCTCAGGTTACTTGGAAGCAAGTGATAAAATAAGTCATAGTCAGCGTGGTTTCCTCAAGGGAAAACCTTGCCTGACAAATCTGTTGGAATTCTTTGAGGAAATAACGAGTGGGATAGAAAAAGGAGAATCAGTTGATGTGTGCTTGGATTTTCAGAAGGCCTTTGACAAGGCACCACACATGAGGCTTAACAAGCTATGAGCCCACTGTATAACAGGAAAGATGCTGTCATGGATAAAGCAGTGACTGATTGGCAGGAGAGAAAGAGTGGGAATAATGGGAGCCTTTTCTGACTGTCTGCTGGTGACTAGTGTTCCACAGGAGTCTGTGTTGGGTCTGATCCATTTTACATTATATATTAATGATGAGGATGATGGAATTGATGGCTTTGTTGCAAAGTTTGCAGATGATATGAAGATGGGTGAAGGGGCAGGTAGTTTTGCAGAAATAGGGAGGCCACAGAAGGGCTTAGACAGATTAGGAGAATGAGCAAAGAAATGGCAGATGGAGTGCAGTGTCAGGAAGTGTATGGTTATGCACTGTGGTAGAAGAAATTAAAGGTAGACCATTTTCTAAATGAAGAGAAAGTACAAAAACTGAGGCACAAAGGGACCTGGGAGTCCTTGTGTAGGGTGCCCTAAAGGTTAATTTGCAGGTTGAGTCTGTGGTGAGGAAGGCAAATGCGATATTAGCATTCATTTCAAGAGGACTAGAATATAAAAGCAAGGATGTAATGTTGAGACTTTATAAAGCACTGGTGAAGCCTCACCTGGAGTGTTAAGAACATTTTTGGGCCCCTTATCTTAGAAAGGATGTGCTGAAATTGGAGAGGGTTCAAAGGGGGTTCTCGAAAATGATTCCAGGATTGAATGGCTTGTCATATGAAGAGTGTTTGATGGCTCTGGGCCTTTATTCACTAGAATTCAGAAGAATGAGGGGTGACCTCATTGAAAGCTATCAAATGGTGAAAGGCCTTGATAGAATGGAGGTGGAAAGGATGTTTCCTGCAGTGGGAGAATCTAAGACCAGGGGATATAGCCTCAGCATAGAGGGGCATCCTTTTAGAATGGAGATGAGGAATTTTGTTATCCAGTGAATGGTGAATCTGTGGAATTCTTTGCCACAGGCAGCAGTGGAGGCCAAGTCTTCATGTATATTTAAGGCAGAAGTTGATAGATTCTTGATTGGTCAGCGCATGAAGGAATATAGGGAGAAGGCAGGAGATTGAGGCCGAGAGGAAAGTTGGATCAGCCATGATGGAATGGTAGAGCAGACTCGATGGGCCAAATGGCCTACTTCGGCTTCTATATCCTATGGCCTTGTGGTCTTTCCACAGGGATTGCTCCCTCTGTGATTCCCTTGTTCATTCACCCCTCTGCACTAATCACTCCCCTGGCACATCCCTGCAAGCAGCCTAAATACTACAGCTACCCAGTCACCTCCTCCCTCACCTCCATTCAGGGGCCCGAAGCAGTCCTTCCAGGTGAGGCAACCCTTTACCTGTGAACCTGCTGGGGTCACCTATTGTGTCCAGTGCATCAGATGTGCCTTCCTCTACACTGGTGAGATCCGTCGTAAATTGAGGACTGTTTCATTGAGCACCTCCGCTCCATCTGCCAAAAGTGGAACTTACCGGCAGTTAAACATGTTAATTCCAATTCCCATTCTGGCACATGCCAAGATGAGGCCACCCTTAGGGTGGAGGAGCAACACCTTATATTCTGTCTGGCTAGTCTCCAACCTGATGGCATGAATATCGATTTCTCCTTCTGCTTAAAAAAAAATTCTCTCCCCTCTGCCCTTCTTCTATTCCTCATTCTGGCCTCTTACCTCTTCTCACCTGCCTATCACCTCGCTCTGGGTCCCCTCCCCCTTCCCATTCTCCTATGGTCCACTCTTCTCTCCTATCAGGTTCCTTCCTTTCCAGCCCTTTACCTTTCCTACCCACCTGGTTTCACCTATCACCTTTGAGCTATCCTCCTTCCCAACTCTATATTTTATCATCTTCCCTCTTCTTTTCCAGTCCTGATGAAGGGTCTCGAACAGAAACATCGACTGCTTATTCATTTCCATAGATGCTGCCTGACTTGCTAAGTTCCTCCAGCACTGTGTGCATGTTGTTCTGGATTTCCAGCATCTGCAAAATTTCTCATGATTAAAATTCAATTCCCATCAGCCCAGATAAAGTTTGAAAAGTTATTCTTCAAATCCTATTCACATCTTTGATGTCCCATCTTTGATTATTCTGCAGAACAGCTTCTCATCTAGAATATAACCAGAAGATGATCCTCTGAGATAGTGTCCCACCTCTGGTCCACTCAGAGAATGCTGTATGAATGGTGGGTCTTCAAACCTGCCTCAGTACCACAATTCTGATTTAAGCAGAGCCTCTGCATGGTGAACATCAGTATCAATTGCTGCCTCCAGGAATGATTATTCCAGTAAAGACCCCTCTGAATTGTTTACTGCCTGCATCTCATACACTGGGGTGGCACGGTAGCATAGTGGTTAGCACAGCACTTTACAGCATGCCAGTTGTAAAGTCAGGGTTCGATTCCCATTGCTGCCTCTGAGGAGTTTGCACGTTCTCCCCGTGACTGCTTGGGTTTTCTCCAGGTGCTTCGATTTCCAACGACACACAGGTTAGGATTAGTGAGTTGTGTACATGCTATGTCGGTGCAGAAGCCTGGCGACATTTGCGGGCTGCCCAGCACAGTCCTCACTGATTTGATTTGATGTGATGACACATTTCACTATGTTTTGATATACATGCGACAAATAAAGCTAATCTCTCTAATTTTGTTTTTCCCCCTTCATCCCTCTACATCTTCTGTTTCAAATACAAGGATCAGCAGGTTCCTTTGTACGGCAACAGTTTGCACACTCATTCCCTTTAAATAATAACTTGCTTGCTTACTCCTCCCTCTAGAGTGGGTAATCCTGATTTTCCCCACATGATATTCCCTATGCCAAACTTCTTCCCCACTCACTTGATCCAAATAAATCTCCTTGCTGACTGTGTCCTCCTCACACCTGCCTTTGCACCTTCAGTGAACTTGGCCCAGGTGCTCTCAGTCTTTTCCTTCATGGCATTAATATAGACTGTTAATAGCTGAAGTCCCAGCACTGATCACTGTGGTACCATCCTCCCCCAGGATCAGGTCTTGATGAAAGGGTCTCAGCCCAAAACATCGATTGTACATTTCCCTCCATAGATGCTACTTGACCTCCTGAGTTCCTCCAGCACTGTGTGTGTACAGTATTGCTCAAGAATTCCAGCATCTTTAAAATCACCTGTGTTTGTGATTTACTAATTGACTCATTTAAATTGACCATCTATTTTCTGTAAGTTAGGCAATCCCTATTCATGTCAATATATTACTCCCAATCCTGTGTCCTTCTCCCTTGTGCAGTTATCATACATGTAGCATTGTACCAAATAGATATACTTTTTTTGATCCCAGAGGAAAATAAAGTCTGGACATACATAGTACCTATATAAAGTATTCACCCCTTCCCCCCCCCCAGAAGTTTTCATGTTTTATTGCTTTACAACATTGAATCAATGGATTTAATTTGGCTTTTTTTGATGCTGATCAACAGAAAAAAACTCTTGTGTCAAAGTGAAAGTGATCTAAATTAATTAATATAAAACACAAAATAATTGATTGCATAAGTATTCACCCCCTTTAATATGACACCAAATCATCACTGGTGCAGCCAATTGGTATTAGCAGTCATGTAATTAGTTAAATGAAGATCACCTGTGTGCAGTCAAGGTGTTTCAATTGATTGTAGTAAAATACACCTGTACGTAGAAGGTCCAACTGCTGGTGAGTCAGTATCCTGGCAAAAACTACACTAAGACAAAAGAACACTCCAACCAACTTTGTGAAAGGGTTATTGAAAAGCACAAGCCAGGAGATGGATACAAGAAAATTCCTGGAGGAAAACCTGATGCAGTCTGCAAGAGAACTGCAACTTGGGAGATTTGTTTTCCAGCAAGACAATGACCTCAAACATAAAGCCAAAGCTACACAGGAATGGCTTAAAAACAACAGTTAATGTCCTGGAGTGGCCAAGTCAGGGCCCAGACCTCAATCCAATTTAGAATTTGTGGCTAGACTTAAAGGGCTGTTCAGTCATAATCCCTGTGCAATCTGACAGTTTGAGCAGTTTTGTAAAGAAGAATGGGGAAAAAAATTGCAGTGTCCAGATGTGTAAAGCTAATAGAGACCTATTCACACAGACTCAAGACTAATTGCAGCCAAAGATTCATCTACTAAATACTGACTTGAAGGGGTTGAATACTTCTGCATTTAATTATTTTTGTTTTATATTTATAATTAATTTAGATCACTTTGTAGAGATCTGTTTTCACTTTGACACAAGTCTTTTTCTGTTGATCAGTGTCAAAAAAGCCAAATTAAATGCACTGTGATTCAATGTTGTAAAACATGAAAACTTGCAAGAGGGGTGAATACTTTTTATAGGCACTAATTACTTTGGATCCTGTTATCCGCTCTTGTATGTTACATCCTCAGAACTCCAGCAGCTTTGACAAGCATGATTTTCAGAAAGCCATACTGACTCTGGCCTTAAGAACAATACAAATCGAGTATTTGATAATGCTACATAAAATGGCCAAAAGCTTTCTACTCTCCTTTCCCAGCTCTCATCTCATCCCCCACCCCCACCCACTCATCTTCTTCCCTCATCTGGCTTCACCCATCATCTGCCGGCTTGTACCCCTCTTCCATCATCCCTCCTTTTTGCAGTTTCTGCAACCCCCCCCCTGCACTTTCCAGCCCTCATGAAGGGTCTCAGCCAAAACATTGACTGTTTATTCCATTCCAGAGATGCTACCTGTCCTGTGAGTTCCTCCAGCATTTTGTGTCTGTTACTATAGCTTTCTGCTTTGTTTTCATTTTTTAGTTAAAATATTGAACAGAATGAAAGAACTGAATGAAGTTCCTTCCTCTATTGGAAAAGTCCTGAAGGGGGGTTATTATCTTAAAGTGACTGTTTCGCCATTTACAAATATTGGCAGGATTCCTACATTGAGTTTTTTTTTAAATAAAAAAAACAGTTCAAGAAATTTTCAATGTTATCTGGCCAAACCTTTCTTTGTCTGAGAATGTGATAGCTTCAAATATTTCTTTGTATTTATTCCAAACCATCTGTGTTCTTTCACTCTTGTAGGGCACTAATCTCTCGTACATCTGCAAATAATTGATGAGAAAAATTATGCACTGTATTAGTCAATAACAATTGTTAAACTAATAACTACATTGAATGCTGGCAACAAGAAAGCATACCCCATATTTTCAAGCCCTGTAGCAAAATTGTGACTGAAGCATTTCTGGGACTTAGTTTAAACAAAACAAAGTCTATTCATTAGAATGACAGAAAGGCCATATGTTCAGTGAATTTCTAAAAGACAGAACCTACCCAAGTTATGAATGGATTCCATTTGTACAAGTACCCATTAGTCCATTTTATCCTAGAGTCTGAAAATATACAAAAATCCAATACAAAACTACACAAAAATACAAACCAATAATTCAGTTTATTTTCCTTTATATTTGTCATTGATTGTACTGTATTGCTGCTGTAAAGTTAAATTTCACCACCTATGTCAAAGATATTAAAACCTGGTTCTGATTCTGAAAAGTCACTGATTACGGTAACCATACCTTCACAGTATTGTAATGCACAGCATGTCCAATAAGAACAATGAATAAGTGGAGGGAGGGAGAGAGGAAATGAGTACTGTCATTCATAGTGATGAGCATACAGTATGCCAGTGAGTTGAATTTAATAATATTGTGGGAGCTTGTTTGCATGTAGAGGTGTCCAAAGGTCAGGTGTTTATAAACTGGGAACAATCTGTGGACAAAATGAGAATTAGCATTTGTCCTTTTGTCTACTGATACCATCAGAAATTATTTTCTGCACTAATCTCAATAGTCCAGCATGAAGAGGACAAAAGAAAATCCAAACCATTAACATTAGTTTAAGATCTGTGAAACATACTTGAAGATGAAAATACAGGAAAATACAGGAAAATTGCCAAAAACCTTGATTAAAGAGATCAGAGCAGGACACTTAATTATAAAACAATCAAGCAAAATTAATGTGATTTCATGAAAGGGAAATGATGTTGGCCATATTTGCTGGAGTTCTTTGTACATAGAAGCAATATAAACAAGATGGATAAGAGAAAACAATACATGCAGTGTATTGAGTTTCCAAAAGGTGCTCAATAATGAGGTCCATAAAAGGTAATTGCAAAAGGTAAGAGAGCATGGGGTTGGGGTAAAATACTGGCACAGATAACTGATAAAAGCACAGTTAGAATTAATGTGTGATTTTTGGATCAGTAATGAATAGGAAGTCAGAGATCAGTACAAGTACCTAAAATATTTACAATCAATCTTAATGATTTGTATCAGGCAGGTGAATTTTCTGTAAGGCAGGTTTTCTGAAGTTCAAAGATGGGTCCTGACGAAGGGACTCAGCCTGATACGTTAACTGTTTATTCCCCTCCATAGATGCTGTCCGACTTGCTGAGTTCCTCCAGCATTTTGTGTGTGTTGCTCTGGCTTTCCAGCATCTGTAGAATCTCTAGTGTCAAAGTTAGTTTAACAAGTTTTGAGGTTACAAAGAGTTAGCTAAGGGACATGAATATGTTTGACAAGTGGATAAGAAGATGGTAAGTGGAGCACAAGCTGGGGAAGTGCAGGATCATCCTTCTGCAAAGAAATAAAAAATGTTTCTCTTTTTTAAAAAAGTAATTAGTTCACAATATATTGTGGTAGAAAGAGATCTGGGTGAAGGTCCTAGTGCTTGCCGTTACAAAGAAAGCACAATAGCACCTCTATTTTCTTTGAAGTTTGTGCAGATTCACCTTGTCATCCAAAACTTTGACAAACTTCCACAGATACGCAGTGGAGAGCATCCTGACAGGGTTCATCATAGCCTGGTATGTCCACGAATGGAAAAGCCTACAGCAAGCACATTGAGCACATCTGCAGAGAGCGCCACAACAAGAAAGTGGCTTCTATCATGAAGGACTCCAACCATCCAGACCTTGCTTCTTCTCACTGTTGCCATTGGTAAAGAGGTACGGGAGCCTTAGGTCCCACCCCACTAGATTCAGGAGCAGTTATTACCCCACAACCATTCGGCTCCTGAACCAGCTTCACATCACTCATCTCAATTCACTCTCAAGGACTCTACCACTCATGTTGCCAGCATTATTTATGTACTGTTATTTGTTTTTACACAAATTTTCCTCTTTTGCACTTTTTTTTGGTCAGTCTTTGTGTGCAGGTTTTCATTGATTCTTTTGCATCTCTGGCTTACTGTGAATGCCGGCTAGAAAAGAAGGGTCTGCACAGTAGCTTAGCAGATAACACATCGCTTTACTGTGCTAGTGATTCAGGTTTGATTCCTGCCACTCTTGTATTTTCTCCCCGTGACCACGGGAGTTCCTCTGGGTGCCCAGGTTTCCTCCGTCATTCCAAAGCACAAAGGTGACTTGGACCTATGGGTGTCATTGGGCAGGAAGTGCCTGTTACTATGCTGCATCTCAAAATTAAAAAGAAATTTAAAATTAGTACATGGAGATTATATGCTGTGTATTTTGATCGTAAATTTACTTTGAACTTTAAAATGCAGATACAACAAATAATCAGAGTGTGCTTTGAGAGATATTGCACATAAAGTAGAGATGTTTGGATCCAACTTTCCAAGGCACTGGTGGGACCGTACCTGGAGTACTGCAGACAATTCCGGGCTCCCTACGTAGGAGCTTGCAATAGAGTCCGTGCAGAAAAGATTTACTGCGGTGAAGAAGTTAATGTATTAAGAGAGGAGCTTTAATGGTTGCAGTTTAGAAGAATGAAAGCTCAATGAAAGGACATAAGATTTTGAAGGAGGTTGACAGGACGAGTGTGCTGAGAGGATTCATTCCCAAGTGGGGCAAAATAGAACTGGGAGTCATGTTTTCAGAATAAAGAGTAACCCATTTCAGATGCAGATGAGGAGGAAATTGTGTTCTTGGGGATCATAAGAGTTCTCCAACTCAGCGAGCTGTGTTGACAGAGACTTGAAATATGTCCATGGTGGAGACTGATAGACATCTGAACTACACATCATTCAAGGAGTTTAAGGACAGAGCAGTAAAATTGAAGCCAATGTTGGATCGTGATCTTATTGTGTAGTAGAGTAGTTTTGAAGGGTCAACTATTTTACAGCCTCTCCTGCTTCTTACGTTCAGCCTTGTTAGTCCGATCACAATATCGACACAATCTTACTTGTTGAAACCAAGATCGATTTTACGCAAGGCAGAGAGTAAACACACAGTCGGTTTGGAAATTTAAGATTCAAACTCATGCCTGACCGCTATAACATTCACAAAAGCTTTCTGAGAATCTCAAGAGACACAGAAACGTGCCTGTTTCAGTTACAATGCTATTTGACGTCTTACCTCTTCCACAATCTGAGTCAGACTCTCGGAGCAGCCGTTATAATGCATGGCAAATGGAAATCGGTAGCTATGGAGAGCCAAGCAGCCTTTTGGCTTTAGAATCCTGTCAACCTCCTTCAAAAACTTCTCCACATCAAACCAATGTGCTGCTGTCGCCGCTGTGACCAAGTCAACAGACGCGTCCTTGAAATCCATCTTCTCTGCCGCACCCTGTCTGTAGAGAACAATTACACGTAGAGATACAACATCGTCAATAATCCGCTGGTTTTTATGGAAGGAATCTGATTCTATTTCAAATATAAAGAAATATTTATTGGCAAAAATCGATTGGCTACAAAACTAGGTTGGGTAGCTCCAAAGTTTTGGCTCTACAAAGTTCACAATTCACGTACAAGATGGATGAAAGTGCACTAATTTAGCGCAATTTATGCTATTGGACAAATTGTTCACTCTGATAGCATGTGTACTCACACCACAAGTATGCAGAGCAGGTAGTAGGTATCATATCATACACCGTTGATTGGCACCAACCCCGCCAAACGGGCCGGGAAGATCCAGATAAACCAAGTGTCTCGGCCTGAAACGTCGACTGCGCCTCTTCCTATAGATGCTGCTTGGCCTGCTGCGTTCACCAGCAACTTTGATGTATGTTGCTTGAATTTCCAGCATCTGCAGAATTCCTGTTGTTTGTGATTATTATGCATGGATTCCTCACACAACAGAACTCACAACTGCGCAATATGAAGGGATCCTCAACCATCAGTAGTTCTGAGTTGGGACAGAGTTGCGTCTGTTCGCTTCGCACTCTCAGTACCGCAGGGGCTGAGCTCTGTCCATACGTTAACCCACATCCTTTGGCGCAAGCTGGTGCTTTGGTGGACTGTAACAGGAGAGAGGAGGGAGGAGGAAGGAGGGAGCAGGAAAGGCTGACTAGTGGAGGAAGGGCAAAAGGCATCTCCACACAAGGGTTTATCCAGCGGTATTGCAGAGAACAGCTTTGGCAGGCTTTGTGAGAAAAATAAGCAGCACTTCAGTTAAGGTGATCTGAAAGTGGGCAACTTGCCCCTAAAGTGCCTTCGAGCTGCCACCACAAGCTGTTAGCAGTACTTCACTAGTACCTCTGCTCTATTCATAATTCAAAATGGACGAGAATACAGCTGATTATATGAAGCAGCATTGCCCATCACTTTCTTCCGACAACTGTTTTCCTGCGTGTTAAAGCCAGTTAGTGCAACAAAGCTGGAATAAATGATCTCTGAATAATATAAACCCTAACAATCACAAAGTTACAGCGACTCTTAAAATCTAAAGAACAATTGCTTGTTAACTCGTCTCCACTTACAAGCAGGCTAAAATCAGAGCGGTAAGGCTTGATAGGAGATATGCAAGGAAATACGCAAAAGCAGAGAGTGATAAATCCTGGAGTCAAAAGGGTGAGTTACCAGTAGCCAGGAGTTGAGAGAGGAGATGAACAATCTCTCTCCTTGTACCCATCCCACCATTAATCCCTTACATTACATGTGTCAGAGCGCTGGAGCAGGGATCCAATCGCAGACCCAGTACTGTGTACACAGTGATATTAATTGAGTAACAAATCTCAAGGTGCAAACAAAGTCAGTGTCAAAGTTCAGGTAGAGAACAAAACATCCAGAGAAATCCAAAAATCAGAATCAGGAAACCAGACAGACAGACAGACAGACAGACAGACAGACAGACAGACAGACAGACAGACAGACAGACAGACAGACAGACAGACAGACAGACAGACAGACAGACAGACAGACAGACAGACAGACAGACAGACAGACAGACATGCTGGAAAACTCACTGACACAATCCAGCAACAGACAGGTGAAAACGCAGGACTAAAATACACTGAGCAATAAACAGAGAGGCAGATGATAGGTGGAGCACAATGAGACAGAAGTGGCAGCAAAACAGGTAATAATGAGAAACAGGTGAGAGACGGAGTACTCAGTAATACAGGGGCCGGAGTAGAGCAGGATTGGGGACAGGAGCACATGGGGCATGAAAACAAATGAGCACATGGCAATACAAAACCACAGACTGACGGCTAGGGGGAAAACCCACAAAAAGATATAGTTCAACTGGAAGTACTGACAACATGGTCTATGAGGCCAAGAATATTAACTCTTTAGCTGCAGCAATCAGCTCCAAACACCCAGAGGTTGCACCCATTTTATAGTGTTCACTTCTATATCCCAGTTTTCACCCTAAAGTCTTCAACATTTTTCACTTTAAATCACTAATTTTCAGCACATGCATATTCAGCGATTACCTATAGGAAACATTATTGAGTCCACATGTCTTCTTGGCCTCTTCAATCTGAGCCTCGCTCACATCAACTCCAACCACAACGTCAAAGAAGGGAGCCAGTCCCCTGGAACTCTGGCCAGAACCGCAACCCACATCCACCGCAAGGCTGAATGGCTTCCCCTTCTGTAAAGGGAAACATGATTCAGCCAAACACTTTCCACTCTGCTGCAAATATGTCTTCAATAACAACACATCCATTTATTATAGTTGCACAAGATGCAACTAACTGCACCTTCAGCAACAAATTGGATAGCATCTTTAACATATCACTTCACAAAGTATTTTATAGGAAGAAGACTTACCCATATAAGGAGATGTTTGGAAAGTGAGAAACGAAGAGGGTGAGAAGTTTTGAGAAGTTATGGCTTGGAAAGCTGAAGACAATTCTGACAGAGGTGAAACAATGGCAGTCAGTGTTGTTTAAAAGGCTAGAACTGGAAAATAAGGACATTCTAGAGGTTGCAGAGGTACAGAAGAGCAACACTTTACATTTATGTCCCCCATCTTTGAACCAACCACAATTAGAAACAGTTTCTCTCCAAAAATTCTATCAAGTCACTGTGATCTTGTAGGACAAATGAAAACCGTTTAAAAACTGCTCACAGTGGGAGTTCTGAAATAATAACAGAAAATGCTGAAGATGTTCGATGGGTTAGACAGCATCTGTGCAGAGAGAAAGAGGATTAATGTTTCGGGCAGAACTGGAAAGGAAAATCAAGTTTCCTGACAACCTTTGCTATGGGGAAAACCATTACGGCTATCACAATAGTTATGCGATCACTTGAGTCGAGTATGATACTCTGCTAAGGGGTTGTCCGTTGGTGGGTCCTCAGGTGGTTGTAGAGGCCAGTCCCGGATCCATGTATTCTGGTGCAGTGTGGGCACGAGTAAGTGGTGGGGGTGGTCTGTGGTTGGGTCTTTTGGTCACAGGCTGCTTGTTCTCTGTGGCATAACAGTGGTCATTCTCATGCAGCACAACTCCCTCTTGAACAGATTTCCTCCAGGTTGATCAAAATGGAGAAAGCCTGTGCGTGACTTTGCTTAACGTGGGGAGTCTGATGGAAGGGTAGTCCTTGACAGGCCAGTGTCAGGGTCCAGTGGCACGGAGTGCAAGGTGACTGACACCCTTCACGGCTGCATCCTTCCTCCACTTTCACTGCTGTTGTGATATATCATCATCTTCTGCCCACTCCACCTCTGAGGTCTTGGTTAGAGGGTTCTTTGTCTAGAACACCTTGCTTGACCTTAGTGCCATGGGTGACACTACCATATGGCTTTGTTCTTGGCATCTCAGGAACTCATAAGCCTATCCACCACGACGAGGCGAAAGAAAATTTGATTGGTATAGATATTTGTAAAGTAAATTATTGTTAAAAACTCTGTTGAAAACTGAGATTACAGCTGCCTGGGAAGCCACACCACCAGGTTCAGGAATGGTTATTACCTCTCCACCGTCAGGCTTTTGAACCTATGGAGATAACTTCACTCAACTTCACTTGCTCCATCACTGAACTGTTCCCACAACCTCTGGACTGATTTTCAAGGACTCTTCATCTCATGTTCTCGATACTTATTGTTTACTTATTTATTATTATTATTATTATTATTTCTTTTGAACTTGCGTAGTTTGTTGTCTCTTTCACACCCATTGTCCGCCCTGCTGAGTACAGAATTTCATTGATTTTATTATGGCTTTTGAATTTACTGAATATACCCAGTAGAAAATGAATCTCAGAACTGTATATGGTGACATGCACTATGTACTTTGATAATAAATTTACTTTGGACTTTGCCAGTGGTGAAAAGATTAAATGTCAGAACTTTCAGATACCTTAAAAGATTTTTTTGTTTGCAAATCAGATCTCTTTGATATTAGGACCCAGCCCAGTAGCATTTTAAGAATGTTGAATGGGTATCCAGCTCAGTAAATGACATGGAGGACAAAGAAAAGGCCATTTTAAAGTTATCAACAGCTGCATCATGTAGCTAATAGCTCTCCTCTGTGTCCCACAAGAGACTTCCACAAGATGGCACCGTAAGATCCTAAATTCCACTGCAGGGAATTTATTGCTAACATGTTGAAGGCCGGATTGTCACTCTTTCCCATTTTAGTAGGGAGTTGGTCATCAAAGTGGGAGGCACAGAAGTTAAAGCAGAAACTCCCAACTGGTGAAATGGTGAAGTTTTATGGCAGATGTTGTTCCTCCCTCTGCATACAGGTAGAGGCTTAAGAGCAAGGCTCCAGAGATGAGGATATTAAAAGATGTGGTCACGAGAGCGGAGGAGCAGCTATGGGTTTGCTTCAGATTGGTGGACTGGGCTGTGTTCAAAGTAAATTTATTATCAAAGTACATATGTGTTTCCACATACAACCCTGAGATTCATTTTCTTGCAGGCAAACTCTATAAACCCATAATAGAATAATAACCATAATAGAATCAATGGAAGACAGTACCAACTTGGGCATTCAACTAGTCTGCAAAAGACACAAACTATGTGGATGCAAAAAGAAAGAAATAATAATACTAAATAAATAAGCAATAAATATCGAGAACATGATATGAAGAGCCCTTGAAAGTGAGATCATAGGTTGTGGGAACATCTCAATGATGGGGCTAGTAAAGTTGAGTAAAGTTATTCCTTTGGTTTGAGAGCCAATTGTTTAGAGGTAATAACTATTCTCAAACCTGGTGGTGTGAGTCCTGAGGCTCCAGCATCTTCTTCCTGATGGCAGCCACAAGAAGTGAGCTGGTTCTTGTTGATAAAAGTCCCTGATCATAGATGCTGCTTTCCTGCAATAACATTTTATATTGATGTGCTCAGTGATGGGGAGGAAAATACCCGTGATGGACTGGGCTGTATCCTCTACTTTTTGTAGGATTTTCATTTCAAGCGTATTAGTGTTTCCTTAGCAGCCTGTGATGCAGTCAGTCAATATACTCTCCACTACATGTATATAGAAGTTTGTCAAAGTTTTAGATGTCCTGCTGAATCTTTGCAAACTCCTGAAGAAGTAGAGGCGCTGCAGTTCTCTCTTCATAATTGAACTTATGTGCTAGGCCCAGAACAGGTCCTCCAAAATGATAACATCAAGGAATTTAAAGTTGCTAACCCTCTTTACTTCTGATCTTCCAAAGATAACTGGCTGATGGACTTCTGGTTTCCTCCTACTGAAGTCAATAATCAGCTCTTGGTCTTGCTAACATTGAGTAAGAGGTTGTTCTTCTGGCACCACTCAGCCAGATTTTCAATCTCCCTCCTACGCGTTGATTCATCACCACCTTTGATTTAGCCTATGACAGTGGTGTTGTCAGCAAACTTCAATATGGCATTGGAGCTGTGCTTAGCCACACAGACATAAACGTACAGTAAGCAGGGCAGGGGGCTAAGTACACAGCTTTGTGGTGCAATTGTGCTGATGGAGTCTGTGGAGGAGATGTTGTTGCCAATCCAAACTGATGGGGTCTGCAAGTGAGGAAATCGTGGATCCAATTGCACAAGGAGGTAGTGAAGCTTATTGACTAGTTTTGAGGAGATGATGGTATTGAATGCCAAGCTGTAGTCAATGGAGAGCCTCCTGATGTTTGCATCTTTGCTGTATAGATGTTCCAGGGTTGAGTGAAGAGCCAGTGAGATGGACCTGCTGTGGACCTGTTGCTCTGGCAGGTAAATTGTAGAAGATCCAAGTTGCTTCTCAGGCAGGAGTTGGTATGTTTCAGAATCAGGTTTAATATCACCAGCATATGCTGTAAACTTTGCTGTCTTTGTGATAGCAGCACAATGCAACATATGATAAGAGAAAGAATTACAGTAAGTATATAAATATATGAAATAGTTGAGTTAAATAAGTAGTGCAAAAGTAGAAATAAAGTAGTTCATGGGTTCATTGTCCACTCAGAAATCTGGTGGCAGAGGGGAAGAAGCTGTGCCTTCAGGCTCCTGTACCTCCTACCTGACGGTAGCGGTGAGAACAAGGCGTGACCTGGGTGATGCTTAATGATGGACACCATGTTTTTGAGGCATCCTGGATACTATGAAGGCTCGTTCCCATGATGGAGCTGACTGAGTTTACAACTCTCTGCAGCTTATTTCGATCCTGTGCAGTAGCCCCACCTCCCATACCAGTCGGTGATGCGGCCAGTTAGAATGCTCTCCACAGTGCAACCATAGAAATTTGCGAGTATTTTTGGTGACATACCAAATCTCTTCAAACTCCTAAAGGAATACAGCCGCTGGTGTGTCTTCTTTGTAACTGCATCAATATGTTTGCTCCAGGTATAAACTTCAGAGATGCTGACATCCAGGAATGTTAAACTGCTCACTCTTTCCACTTCCGATCTCTCTCTGAGGACCGGAGTGTGTTCCCTCATCTTACCCTTCCTGAACTCCACAATCAGTTCTTTGGTTTTACTGGCATTGAGTGCAATGTTGTTGCTGTGACACCACTCAACTAGTTGGTATATTTCGCTCCTGTAGGCCCTCTCATCACCATCTGAAATTTTGCCAACAATATGTTGTATCAGCGGCAGATTTATAGATGGCGTTTGAGTTGTGTCTAGCCACACAGTCATGGGTGTAGAGAGTGTAGAGCAGTGAGCTAAGCACACATCCCTGAGGCGTGCCGGTGTTGATTGTCAGTGAGGTGGAGATGTTATATCCCACCTGCACAGATTGTGGTCTTCCAGTTAGGAGGCTGAGGACCCAGATGCAGAGGGAGGTACAGAGGCCCAGGTACCAGAGCTTCTTAATCAGAACTGTACCTTGCTTCATCACCAACCTCTCAAAACACTTCATCACAATGGATGTAAATGCTACTGGATGATAATCACTGAGGCAGTTTACCACGTTCTTCTCAGCCACCAGTACGATTGAAGCCTGCTTGAAGCAGGTGGGTACCTCAGACTTCCAAAGCAAGAGGTTAACGATCTCATTGAACACTCCAGCCAGTTGATCCATACTATGGATCTGAAGGAATACACTATGGTTGTCACAGACTTTATAAAAATGAGTGTAGCCCTACAAAATCATTCAGAAATTTACCCAGCCAGAGGCCCTGGATGAGCCATGAGATCCACAATCGGCTGAGGCCGTATCAGAGGCATTGAAGTCTGGTGACCAAAAAAGGTTGCAAGAGATCCAGGTATGATCTCTGGAAAACCATCTCATGAGCAAATTGGTGAATCTGGACTAAGCATGAATCAATGAAGGTTGCTCGACAGCTGTGGCAGGGATCGAATGCTATCACCTCCTACGAAGTGAAGTCAAGGTGACTGCAGGGCTTTGCTCCCAGATGAGTTCAATGCCTTCTATGCTCAGCTTGACTGTCAAAACATAGAGAAACCATCACAAGCTCCCACATTGTGATTTCAGTCTCTGAGCCCGACATGAGGAGGGTGAACCCATGGAAAAGATCTGGCCCCGATGGGTATCTGGCTAAGTACTAAAGACCTGTGCTGATCAACTGGCTGGAGTGTTTATTGAGATCTTTAATCTCTCGCTTCAGCAGTCTGAGGTACCTATCTGCTTCAAGGAGGCTTCAATTGTACCGGTGCCAAAGAAGGACATGGTAACCTGCCTCAGTGACTATCATCCAATAGCACTTACATCCACTCTGATGAAGTGCTTCGAGAGGTTGGTGATGAAACATATCAATTCCCGCCAGAGGAGAGATTTGGATCCATTCCAATTTGCCTAACGACACAACAGGTCCGCAGCAGATGCCATTTCATTGGCTCTTCACTCAATCTTGGAACATCTGGGCAGCAAAGGTGCATACATCAGGATGCTCTTTATTGATGACAGCACAGTGTTCAATACTATCATCCCTCAAAACTAATCAATAAGCTTCAAGACCCCCTTGTGCAGTTGGATCCTTGATTTCCTCAGTTGCAGACCCCAGTCAGTTTAGATTTGCAACAACATCTCCTCTACAAGGCTCAACTCACTTTGCCATTAATGTTGTGTGGGTAGCCACAGCTCCAATGCCATACTGAAGTTTGCTAGCAACACTAGTGTCATAACCTGAATCCAAGGTAGTGACGAATCAGCATTTATGAGGGAGATTGAAAGTATGGCTGAGTGGTGTCATAACAACAGCTTCTCACTCAATGTCAGCAAGACCAAGGAACTGATTATTGACTCCAGGAGGAGGAAATCGGAGGCACATGAGCCAGTCCTCATCGGGGATCAGAGGTGGAGGGGGTCAGCAACTTGAAATTCCTCAGTGTTATCATTTCAGATGACCTGTCCTGGGTCCAGCACACAAGTGCAATTACAAAGAAAGCACAGCAATGGCTCTACTTCCTTAGGAGTTTGCAAAGATTCAGCATGTCACCTAAAACTTTGACGAACTTCTATAGATGTGTGGTGGAGAGTATACTGACTGGCTGCATCACAGCCTGGTATGGAAACACCAATGCCCTTGAATGAAAAATTCTACCAAAAAACAGTGGATATGGCTCAGTCCATCATGGGTAAAGCCCTCCTCAGATGTCACAGGTGAGCAGTATCCATCATCAGGGACTCCTACCTCCCGGGTCATACTCTCTTCTCGCTATTGCCGCCAGGAAGAGAGTACAGGAGCCTCAGTACTCACACTATCAGGTTCAGGAACAGTTATTACCCTTCAACCATCAGGCTCTTGAATCAGAGGGGTTAACTTCACTGAACTTCACTTGCCCATCACTGAACTGTTCCCACAATCTATGGACTCACGTTCAAGGACCCTTCATCTCATGCCCTCAATATTGATTGCTTATGTATTTATTATTATTGTTATTTCTTTTTTTCTTTTGTATTTGCACAGTTTTGCACACTGGTTGTCCACCCTGTTGGGTACAGTCTTTCATCAAATCTAT
Source organism: Mobula hypostoma (assembly GCF_963921235.1). NCBI lineage: Eukaryota > Metazoa > Chordata > Chondrichthyes > Myliobatiformes > Myliobatidae > Mobula > Mobula hypostoma. The sequence continues at coordinate 131,826,255 of NC_086102.1, read as the reverse complement.
TATGGTTGTTGGATATACTGAGAATGCCCACAAGGGTTGTATATATGTACTTTGATAATAAATTTACTTTGAACTTTGTATTTTAAAAGTTGAATTCTGTCATTCATCCAAATCATCCAATCCTTTTGCTATATCTTAAATCATAGGTGATTATTGTCAAATGTGGTTGACAGTTCAAGTTTGTGGTTATTCATGTGTATATAGGTACATTGCCAAATGAAACAACGTTCCTCTGGACCAAGGTGCACAGTACAGTACATATAACTCAGACACAACACATAAAGTAACATTTCCACAAATAAATTAACAAATAATCAAATATATTCCAGAATTATGAATTATGGAACTAGATATTTTTTCTAATAGAATCATTCAATGTGTACTGTTCCTTTACAGGAACTAAGAATATCTCACTTTATTTTCATGACAAAGTTAATGATCTTTCCCTCATGGCTTGGTACAAAGTTTAATCTCTCATGGGTAACGAGGCATGAACCAGCAGCTTAAAGTGCAACTGAATGCACAGGGTGAATAGAAGGACACCTTTAAAACTCCTTTATCTCTTGACTTCATGCACGCATATGTTTATGCACAGCTATTCACATTTTTAGAAATCCAGTTAAAAATAATCCTGATTTAATTGTGGCTTCTGTTAGCGTGTAGAAGATCAGAATTCGAAGCTCTTTCCTTTTACTGCAGTGGTCAGAAGCTAATCTTATTTCCTGGCATCTATCTGCTATGTTTTCTGAGTTCTCTCACCTTTTTCTCCAGGTATTTGAGGATGAGGCTGTTAATTTCAGTAGATGCAAAGGGTCTGTACTTCTGGTACAGAGCAGCATGTTCCTTCCCCTCGAAAAAACGTGTGGCCATGCTTGTGTGAAATAAAACTACCAAACTCTTCGCCAGCAGGCTTGTTAGATACAAGTAGTTCTCTGTCTGATGAAAGATCTTCCACTTGAAGCATTAACTCTGTTTCTCTTTCTGCACAGATTGCCCGAGTGCTTACAGTGTTTCCTGTTTAGTATTCTTAGTCACTTTTCTCACTTGTCAGATCAGCAATGAAAAACCAGTAAGTTTCTGGGGCAGCTCCCGGCCTCTCCAGCCCATTGGTTCTCTCATTTCCCTGCCGTCAGTAAACATATCAGTATGCAGCTGAAGAGGGCAACGTGGGGTAACCCTGAGTGGAAAAGACTAAACTCAAGAAAATTATTGCCAGTTTGCTGAGTTTATTGGAAGTGTGTTTCACCTCGCTGAAGCCATACTTGTTGATCAGACCTGGCAAGCAACTCACGTGAGGAGGAGTTACACAGAAAGTCTTGGAATTATAAAGTGCTTTTCAAGAACGTTGGACTATGTCAGACTGCTTCAGAGTGAATTAGGTGAAATGAATACTCCTGTGCTCCATATTCAACAATTACATTACAAACATTAATGCAGACACCTGCAACACCCACTGCAAACGTTAACACCCAATCACATAATTTGTCGCATTACTTCCTTGCGCATGAAGCTAATTAAAATAACTGAATAGAAATGATTTTGTTGTTGTGGGTGTTGATGAACAGCTGAGATAGGTGCACGAAGTGCCTTAAATCTCCGTAAAGCTGGAATACCTGTCAATCTGATTAAGGTCAGAATACCCACATCACTACCTTGCATAATTTATATCTTAAGGATCTTCCCCGCCCCCCCCCCCCCACAACCCAAACTACCTGACCTGAACAGTATCCGCTGAAACCAGCTTGGATAAGTTCTAACCAGGGATCCCAAAATTAAGTAAAGAGACCCCAAAAACCTCCAGCAGGCACCCCGTCCTGCCCAGACTGCTCAGTATGAGACCTTCTGTCATTTAGCTGTCTTGGTCCTCCTGAAATTCTTTTCTGTCTTGATGGCTGGGACTTTAAACCACTCACTGAGGTGAAAGTTAGTAGATTCAGCTCCTAGCAGACAATGCCAGATAACAAACTATATTTTTTACTGGCAAGCAGCTGGTCAGAAGGTGAGATACTTGGCTTTTGCTGAGACATTCTGCTGGTGGCCACTTGCCAACCAGAAAAAAGTGATACAAGCAATTACCACCTATTGGTAGATTAGACTGGCCCACCTATTGAATTGAACTGACTTTATTTCTTACATCCTTCACATACATGAGGAGTAAAATTCCTTATGTTACGACTCCATCTAAATGTGCCATGTGCAATCATAGTAATTTATAATAATTTATAATAAATAGAACAGTCAATGTAATATTGAGTACACTCAAATCAGCGAGAGTTCATCAGTCTGATGGCCTGGTGGAAGAAGCTGTCCCGGAGCCTGTTGGTCCTGGCTTTTATGCTGCAGTACCATTTCCCAGATGGTAGCAGCTGGAATAGATTGTGGTTGGGGTGACTTGGGTCCCCAATGATCCTTCGAGCCCTTTTTTCACACTTGTCCTTGTAAATGTCCTGAATCTTGGGAAGTTCACAACTACAGATGCGCTGGGCTGTCCGCACCACTCTCTGCAGAGTCCTGCGATTGAGGGAAGTACAGTTCCCGTACCAGGCAGTGATGCAGCCAGTCAGGAGGCCCTCAGTTGTGCCCCTGTAGATTTCCATTTCATGGTTTTCTTGGTGTTTCTTTGTGCCAGTGGATGGCATTGTGAATGGAAAACGTTGTGGCATTTCCTGAAGTTCAAAGCCTTACACCGCTCAAATCTATTAACAACACTTGTAAGGAAGCATTACAAGTGGGTGGCGTTTGGGATTGTTTATAGTTAAAAACCACAAAACTGTGCTGGGAACTTCTCTGTTAGTGCACCTGCCATCAATGGACATCAGTGCCTGTGCTGACATTGAATGGACTAGACAGCTTCATACCATGGCATTCATTGGCGAGCCTCGGCAGAACTTGCAGTAGTCAATGCTGCCTCTTATTTTTGTATTTAAAGAAGGAAACTGCTTAAATGATGAGATCTAACTGGGTATTTTCAGAAGATTGTGTTGTACGCTCAAACACCAGCTAAGGTCCACAGATTGTGTTTGAATTAACACGGAATACCTTATCAAGTATTGAGGAGCTGATACTCATTCAATGGGTAGCGTCAGTGCTGACCAAGAGGAAGAAGGCAAAGAATTAGCCTGTATACCTATATTTTTCTGCTGAGCAATGTTCTCACTGGCCCACACATTCCAAAGCTGTTATCAATGAAGCATTTGATATTCTGTTGGAAGGCTGTTGTGTGTTTAACATTTCAGTAGTATTTGAGTAATTTTGTAAGTATATTGTTTGATTAAGCATTCTTGTTCATTTTAGTAATTCACTATGGGTTACATGTAAAAATAAGTATATTGCATATGTCATGATGCTGCTATGTGATAAGTGCGCACTTCGCTCAAAGTAAAGAACAAGCTAAGACTTATATCTCTCAGCTCCTTGTTTTTCTTCCAATTAGTTTAATGTTTTGAAGTTACAAAGCATAACAGTGGCAATGAAGCATTTTTAAAACGAACCCAAGACAGCTACCTACCATTTGAAGTGCCGTGAAACATTCGAGTTTTAGACTAATTGTTTATAAAAACAGTGCAGCAAGTGAGAGAGAGAGAGAGAGAGAGAAGTGATCAAATTAAAAGAAAAACAGAAAATGGAAGAGTTCATGGGTTCATAAACAATGAGTACCATGTGATGATAATCATATAAAAAAAGTGCAGAATTGGCTGGCTGCATCGGAAAGATTGACCTGTTCAATTGCACAAAACATAACAGTTTTTTGCATACTGAGCAAATTGAACAGTATTTTGAAGCGAATGAAATAGCCAATGAGAAGTGAGTGCCTACTTTGCTGAGTGCATTAGATTTCAAAACATACAGTTTACTTAGAAGTTTAACTACTCCAACCAAACCAGCTGAAATGAGCTTTGCTGATATCATGAACGTAATGCAGGAACACTTAGAAACAAAACCATTGTTGATTGCAGAAAACTTTAGGTTTCATAAGCAGAATCAAAAAGAAAGGGAGTCTCTTTCAGCGTACATAGTAGAATTGAAGAGATTCTCTGAGTATTCTTGGTTTAATAATGGGCTTAATGATGCACAAACAGATCATTTAGTTTGTGGGATTGAAGAAGAAAGAATTCAAAATGGCTCCTAACTGAAGCACAATTTAAATTTAAAAAAGCAGTTGAAATAGCTGTATCAATGGAAATGGCAGATAGAGACACAACTGAGTTGCAGTCAGGAATGAAAGTGAGGGAGTCAACAGAGATACTAAAACAAAGAATTTGTCAGATGATGTTGTAAATGAGGAAACCGAGTGGAGAGATCATATCATAAAGACAGCAATAGAAGGATTAATAAGAGAATACTCCAGTGAACTAAATGCTCCTTCCCAAGATCAAGATGCACAAACTAGAAGAAAACAGAAGGAGGGGAAAGGTGTCCAAAGCTGTCAGAACCACTTCCAGCAGTCCCAGAGTCAACTCCTACAACCACGGTGGTGGAGACCACAGGATCTGAGATTGTTTCACAGCCACAAGTCTCACCTGCTGAGCAGAGTGATTCCCCCTGTCAGGAAAGACGTTATCCCACAAGTAAGAAATTCACTGCAGTGATTAAATCATTTTGGGCCTGAATGGGACAATTTAAAAATTTACTATGCTGTGGATGTCCGTATATAGTAATTGTATTGTATAATATACTCTGTATATCGTTAAGATGCAATCTCTATTAAATTGGAGTTTATAGCTAAGTGAGGAGGAGTTGTATTTTAATATTTCAGTAGTATTTGAGTAATATTGTAAATATATTGTTTGAATACACATTCTTGTTTGTTTTAGTAATTCATTGTGGGTTATATGTACAAATAAGCAAATTGCATACATCATGATGCTACCACGTGATACATGCATGCCTCACTTAAAGTAAGGAACAAAGTAAGGCTCAGATTTCTTGGCTCCTTGTCTTTCTTCCAGTTAATTTAATGTTTTGAAATTAGAAAACATAAAGGTCATCAATCATTCTCTAATTCCTGCACTGATCTCTGTGTTGAGATCAAAGTCACAAATTGGCTCCATTGTAGATTTGCTTGTCAAGATCATAGTTGTATTGATCTTCCTGTGATTGCTTCTATGGACACTGATATTCCGATTCAGAGGTTAAAGTTCAAAGGAAACTTATTATCAAAGTACATATATGTCACATATGTTCATTTTCTGGCAGAAATTCACAGTAAATACAAAGAAACACAATAGAATCAATGGAAAAAATGCACACAACAAAGGCAGACAAATAACTAATGTGCAGAAGATATTAAGGCATCTGTTAGTCTTGCGGGACCATGGATCTGCACCTGGAAAGTCTTCACTCTCCAGGGTGCAGGCCTGGCCAAGGTTGTATGGAAGACCAGCAGTTGCCCAACCTGCAAGTCTCCCCTCTCCATGACACTAGTGTTGTCCAAGGGAAGGGCATTAGGACCCAAACAGCTTGGCACTGGTGTCGTTGCAGAGCAATGTGTGATTAAGTGCCTTGCTCAAGGCACTTGAGCTGGGGCTTGAACTCATGACCTTCAGGTTGCTAGTCCAATGCCTTAACCATTTGGCCACGTGCCCACACGCAGAAGATAACAAACTGCACAAAATACAAAAAAAACCTACATAACAATAATGTATAAATAAGCAAGAAATATCGAGAATATGAGATGAAGAGTCCTTGAAAGTGAGTCCAAAGGTTGTGGGAACCGTTCAGTGATGGTGCAAGTGAAGTTGAATGAAGTTATCCCCTTTGGTTCAAGAGCCTGATGGTTGAGGGGTAATAACTGCACCTGAACCTGGTGGTGTGAGTCCTGTGGCTCCTGTACCTTCTTCCTGATGGCATCACTGAGAAGAGAGCATGGCCTGAATGGTGGGGGTCCCTGATGATGAACGCTGCTTTCTTGCAACAGGACTCCTTGTAGATGGGCTCAGTGGTGGGAAGGGCTTTATCCGTGATGGACGGGGCTGTCTCCACTACTTCTCCTAGGATTTTCTGTTCAAGGGCATTGGTGTTTCTATACCAGGCTGTGATGCAGCCAGTCAGTATTCGCTCCACTGTGCATCTGTAGAAGTTTATCAAAAGTTTTAGATGACAGGCCAAATCTTCACAAATTTCTAAGAAAGTATAGGTGCTGTTGTGCCTTCTTTGTAATGATACTTGTGTGCTGGGCCCAGGAAAGGTCTTCTGAAATGATAAAGCTAGGAATTTAAGGTTGCTGTCCCTCTCCATTTCTGATACCCTCATAAGGACCGACTCACGAACCTCTAGTTCCCTCATCCTGTAATCAATAATCAGCTCTCTGGTTTTGCTGTTATTGTGGCACCAGTCAGCCAGGTTTTCAATCTCCCTCCTATATGTATATTCGTCATCACCTTTAATTCGGTCAACAACAATATGGCGTTGGAGCTGTGCTTAGTCTCACGGTCATCAGTATAAAGTGTGCAGATCAGTGGACTAAGCACACAGTCAGTGCTGAAGGAGATTGTGGAGGAGATATTGTTGCCAATCCGAACTGACTGGGATCCCCAAGTGAGGAAATCAAGGATTCAGTTGCACAAGGAGGTACTGAGGCCTAGGGCTTTGAGCCTATTGATTAGTTTTTGAGGGGAGTCGGTGTTGAATGCTGAACTATAGTTGGTAAAGAACATCTTGCTGTATGCATCTTTGCTGTCCAGATGTTCCAGGGTTGAGTGAAGAGCCAATGTGGATCTGTTGTGCCAGTAGGCAAATTGGAGTGGATCCAAGTCACTTCTCAGGCAGGAGTTGATATGCTTCATCACCAACCTCTCAAAGCAGTTCATCACAGTGGATGTAAGTGCTACAGGTAGGTTACCACGTTATTCTTGAGCACTGTAATAATTGAAGCCTGCTTGAAACAGGTGGGTACCTCAGACTGCCGAATCGAGAGGTTAACTATTATCAGTGAACGGTTGAGCCAGTCGATCAGCACAGGTCGTCAGCACCCAGCCAGGTACCTCGACTGGGCCGGGTGCTTTCCATGGGTTCACCCTCCTGAGGGATGCTCTCACGTCGGGCTCAGAGACTGAAATCACGGGGTCGTCAGGGACTGTGGGAGTTTGTGAAGGTGCCTTCATGTTTTGTCGATCAAAGGGAGCAGAAAAGTCATTGAGCTCATCTAGGAGTGAAACCTTGTTGTCACCTGTGCCATGTGGTTTCACTTTGTAGGAGGTGAGAGCATTCAAACCCCTGCCACAGCTGTCGAGTGTCTTTCTGTGATTCAGGTTTGGTTCGGAACTGCCACGCCGCATGTGAGGTGTGTTACGTACCCCGTAACTGGGTTGCCAAACCAGCAGAAATGGATCACTCAGTTGGAGTCTGGAGTACTAGAACTAAGAAAGTTTTATTAAAGAAACAAGCAACACAGTAATCGAAAGGATAATAAATGCAACAATTCAACAATGATAACCACACATGTGCACAGAATAACAGCATCAATCAAGCTCTATCGTTGTCTAGGGGTAAATGATCAATTTCAAAATGACTCAAAGTTCAGTCCAGTTTGTAGTTCAGTTCGCAGTAATCATTGCCATGGCGATGGACAAGGTGGGGGGAGAGAGACAGAATAGGAACAACTGATCATTCAGAACGGCTTCACTCACAGACCAGCGAGATGGCTCACAAACAGCTTTTGGGCAGGTCCTTGGTGATGTCACCTGAGGTCACCGACTATGACCCCTCCTCCAGATGCGGTCGATCCTCTGCAGTGAACCCGGCACCCAGGCAAGGGCGGACACACACCGGGTTCCCGCTGATCGTACCTTTCCACCCTGTGCGTTGTCCGGGACTTCTCACCCACTCGTGAGAAGCGCACCGCTTCCAGGGTCTTGTTACCTCGGGTGGCGTGTGTCTCTGTCTTAGCGAACCTGTCCCTTTTTATCCCCCTGCTGGGGTATCGCCTGTCCATCACTTCAAACAGTTCAGGGTTCAAAGGGGGGAGCCGCTCCAGACAGCTCTTCCTCCCACATCCCTTCATTACACATCTCCAGACGCTGCTCCATTGTTCCTTATCTCTCCTTCCCCTGAGGGCAGGTGGCAGACCAACTGCTGATGCCACTGATGCTAGCCCAGGCCAGCAAACATCTTAATTTTATGTGTATTCTCGTAACAGGTGGCTTTCCAGAAGCTGGACCTGGACCTTTGTATTTTACATGGTTTTCACTGATCTGGCCCTCAGCAGACTGCAGATCTCTTAGTTCATCCAGGGCTTCTGATTGAGATATTAGAGCAATTGGGTAGTGTCAGTCCAGCAGACGTTGGTGTCTTCTTCATAACGGTGATGCAGGCATCCTTACCGCCCCGACTCAGACAACGTCACAATCTAACAGGCACCAGTGTTTGGACTGGGGTTTGTGGGCATGAGATCTGGTGTTTTGTGCCTCTGGTGAACAGGAATTGTATGAGAAGGGTTTTGCTCCGTAGCACCAGTAACCAGCCAGGAGACACCTGATGATATACAGATTCCCATCGCACCCTTTCAGATATACAGTACTGTACAAAAGTCCATGCACCCGAGATTTATTGTTTGGTTTCAGGTGGCATGGCTTCCTGATCTCAACAGCAGCGAGGCTGTCTGGGATTACTTGGAGAGACAGAAGCAAGCGAGACAACCCAAGTCTGCAGAAGAACTGTGCCAGGTTCTCCAAGAAGCTTGGGACAACCTGCCAAGAAATCAGTGGTACCTGGAGGAGAAAACTCTTGCCACCATTTCCAAGGCTCTTCGTATGGGGCCATACGACATAGGAGCAATATCAGGCCATTTGGCCCATCAAGCCTGCTCTGCCGTCCCATCGTGGCTGATTTATTATCTCTCTAATAAGGAGCCCTAAGCAGAACCCCTTGTCCACCCTGAGAAACAGGCCTTCCTCTTGCTGCCAATTACTTTGAAAAGGATTTCTACATCTCTCCAGGAAACCTGTGTATCTCTAGCTCCCCCTCCCTCAGCTTATCACTCGCCTGTGGCAGCAATGACATCTGTTGCTGTAGGCTGGCTGCCATGAAGCTGGATTGAGTGTTGTCCTTTTGAAAACACTCATTCTGTGCGTAAACCCGGCAGATATCTGCTAACTGGTATCACCAACATTCAGCTAAAACACACGAGGAGACAAATTTCCCAATAAATGCTAAGATGCCTGAAATTGTGCACAAAACTCTGGTTTTGGAAACAATGTTAAAGATCATTCAAAAAGTCCTGAAAGTGGTGCAAGAGTTCTGTCCTCCAGCTACCACTGATTTCTTGGAGGGACAGAGAAATCTTTGTCAAAGTACTCAGGAATTACAACGATGTTGGTGCAATCTCTTGCTGTTATTGTAGCAAGGATTCATTCATTCATGTGTTATAGTCAGCACACGTACCTGATAGACTGTGAAAGGAATTTATAGCAACACACACAAAACACTGGAGGAACTCAGCAGGACAGGCAGCAGCTATAAGAGTGAATATACAGTCACCGTTTTGGGCTGAAACCCTTCTTCAGGACTGGAAAGGAAGGGGGAAGATGCCAGAATAAAATGGTGGGGAGGGGGAGGAAGGAGAATAGCTAGAAGATGATAGGTGAAGCTAGGCGGATGGGAAGGGCGAAGGGCCGGAGAAGAAGGAATCTGACAGGAGAGGAGAGTGGACCACGGGAGAAAGGGAAGGAGCAGGGGCACCAGGAAGAGGTGAGAAGAGGTAAGAGGCCACAGTGTGGAATAGAAGAAGAGGGAAGGGGGAAGAAAGAGAATATTACTGGAAGGAGAAATCAAAGTTCATGCCATTGGTTGGAGGCTACCTAGACAGAATATGAGGCATTGCCCCTCCACCCTGAGAGTGGCCTCATCATTGCAGAAGAGGCGGCCATGGAGCAACATGCTGGAACAGAAATGGGGGTAGGAATGAAAATCTCACCCAGTCAGCCACCAGGAAATACAGACGAAGTGGAGGAGCTTGACCAAGTTGCACCCCACCCCCATCCAATTTATGTCCGGGCTCTCTGATGTAGAGGAGGCCACATCAGGAGCACCAGATACAAAAGACGACCCTAACAGATCCGCAGGTGACATATCACCTCACCTGGAAGGACCGTTTGGGGCTCAGAATGGAGGTGAGGGAGAAGGTGAATGGGCAGGTGTAGCGTTTCTGTCACTTGCAGAGATACGTGCTGGGAGGGAGATTAGTGAGGAAGGACGAGGGGAAAAAGGAATCATGGAGGGAACGGTCCCTGAGGGAAGCCGAGAGTGGGGTGGGGGGTGTATAGATGTGTTTGGTGGTAGGATTCTGCTGAAGATGGCGGAGACTGGAGAGAGCGATGTGTTGGGTAGAGTGTTGGGCAAGGACTAGAGGATCTCCATCCCTGTGGGTGGTGGGAAGATAGGGACGTCCAGGAAATGGAAGAGATACGGGTGAGGGCAGAATCACCTGACCTCTCCTGTGTTTTGTTTGAGCTATATGGAAGATCTGTTTGGCCCTTTATCTTTAGGGGGCGTTTTAAAGGAGAGGATGTGCTGGGGAGAACTAGAGAGGGATTTTCACACCACTGAATCTTCAAAACAAGGACAAATTCTCAAATTTTGCAAAATCTATTCACACCTACTCCTTAAATTCTCAGCATCCACTGCTTACACAAAAGAATTTTATCATTTCTCGTACTATTGTCAAATGTTGATTATCATGTGGATTTACTGAAGAGAAGGCAGAATCTTAAATGAATGCCTCTAGACACATCAGACTTCTGAACTATGGAGCGTAGAACCAGAGCTCAGACAAATGTATTTTGCAAAACCAATGTACACACCTTGAGCTGCTGATCTGCCTTTCAGCAACAGGGCGCACACTTTTTAATAACTACATGTAGGTCGCTATGGTTCAGCGGAGAAGTACAATCAAATGATTACAGTTTTATTTTTCAGGCAAACTACATCATTGTATCAGAAACCGCTTCTATAATTGAAGCCTACCATTAAGTGAGTGAAGCAGTGGTGAGGGGAGGATGGGTGAGAGAGTGAGCCTGGTGTAGGTCTCCTGAGCACCCTCAGTATTAATTACTATCCAATTTACAGCTGTGCTTCACTTCGCAAGTCTTTGTGCGTGATAATTCCTTCCCCTTTCCCTACTTAATATCCTCCTTAATTGCTACCTCTTTGGCCAAGCTTCAGTCTAACTAACGCTGCCTTCTGTTGCAGTTTTTATCTGATAACACTCTTGTGAAATACTTTGCAGTCTTTTATTATGCTAAAAGCACTGTGTAAATGTTATCTCCACACTGGAGAAAAGATACTTTTGAAGTATTTTAAAACGTGTGACGACAATCAGTACAGTTGCACAATGTCAGTCTGGACTTTGCGTTCCAAGGGAATGGGCTTCATTCCAGCAACTGTGATAAATTAGATGAAGTTATTTAGGGCAAATCTAACTGAACAGAGAAGAGGGAGGGGTGGCCCTGATAGGAGTTTCTTTTAATGCACAGTTTAACCGATGTTCTTGTTTACCCATACATTGGTGGTGATTGGGATTAGATTTGGCAAATGGGACCTTTATGCTGAGAGCAGCACTGTAGCCTAGTGGTTTGTGCAGTGTTTTACAGCGCTCCAGCTGTGAGATCAGACTGTGAATCCTGCTGCTATCAATAAGGAATTCATACATTCTCCCCGAGACCACCCAGGTTTCTGTGGGATGCTCCGGTTTCCTCCCAAATTCCGAAGATATACGGTTAGGGTTAATGAGTTGTGGCATGTTAGGTCAGAAGCGTGGCAACACTTGCAGGCTGCCCAGTACAACCCTCGCTGATTTGATTTGATGCAAATGACGTATACTTCAATATTTCAACGTAACATGTGGCAAATAAAGCTAATCTTTATTGTTAAAATTGCATATTTCTTTATACAGCTCCTCCTACCGTGTAATGAAAGTGAATATTCAACATTTAGTTGCTGAGGTATCCCTGAGGTGGAAAAGCAGCTGGAGGTTGGGTGTGTTAAAACAAGGACGTGAATAGAAAGAGAAATGGCCTCTCGAGCCTGCTATGACATTCAATATTGTGCTTGATCCCCTACCATGTATAATCCCCATAACCCCTGATTTCCCAAGAGCACAAAAAACGGTCATTCTCAGCCTTGAGCAGACTCATTAGCTAGGCAGCTATAACCCTCTGGGATAGAGAATCCCAAAGATCCACAAATTTGTAATGAAATTTCTCTTCATAGCTGACCTGTAATCCTGAGGCAGTAATCCTGGTCCCCTTCTAGGGAGAAAAAGGGCCCTTGGCATTAAACTGCTCTCAGAATATTAGTATTTTAATAAAATTGCCTCTCATTCTTACATCTAGAGTAAAAGTTAGTTTTAAACTCTCCAGATATGTACCCAGAATAATCTAGTTCAGCAATTTACTTCCAAGCTCTTTACTCCATCCCCTCTCCCTCCAGGTTTCACCTATCACCTTGTGTTTTTCTCTCCCCTCCCCCACCTTTTAAATCTATTCCTCAGCTTTTTTCTCCAGTCCTGCCGAAGGCTTTGGCCCGAAACAGCAACTGTTTGCTCTTTTCCTAGATGCTGCCTGGCCTGCTGAGCTTCTCCCGCATTTTGTGTGTGTTACATAGAAAAAACATAGAAACCCTACAGCACAATACAGGCCCTTCGGCCCACAAGGCTGGGTTGATAGGTTAGGACTTCATTCGTTTGAACATAGAAGATTTGACAGCGGTATATGTACAAAATTATGAGGCTTACAGATAGGGTGAATGCAAGCAGGCTGTTTCCACTGAGGTTGGGTGGGACTACAACTAGAGGTCATGGGTTAAGGGGGAAAGGTGAAAAGTTTAAGGGGAACATGAGGGGAAATTCAGAGAGTTGTGAGAGTGTGGGACAAGCTGCTGAGATTTGAATGGCAGGGTTGTAGGGAGCTATGTTTCAGGTGCAGGTCGGAGTGAGTAGGCATTTTAAGTGGTTCAGCACAGACTAGATGGGCCAAAGGTCCTGTTTCTGTGCTGTTCTTTTCCATACCTCTGTTGCTCTATATCTGAGGCGGGTATGTCCTTCCGGAGAGATTCAGAGACAGAACTGTACTCAGCATCCATGGTTACTCACATTCCCACTTTGACTCCGGGTAAGATTTAAACCCAATGCTTCAACATCAAAGTTTTTAAAGAGAGGGAGGGCTAGAGTTGAGCTTTATCTGTCACACGTACATTGAAACATTCTGTGGTGTTTGCTTCAAATCAAATCAGTGATGATTGTGTGAGGGGTGTTGCTATGGTTTCAGCGCCAACACATCATGCCCACAATCACTAGCCCTCACTGTATGTATGTCTTTGGAATGTTGGAGGAAACCAGGGCACCAGGTGGAAACCCACACGGTCACAGGGAGTATGTACAAACTCCTTACAGGCAGCAGAGTTTTAAACTCCAGGAAATACAAAGGTTTCTTGGAGGGTGCGCAGTACAGTATATATTTTACTCTGTTCTCGGTGGCACAGTGATGCAGCTGGTAGAGTTGTTGCCTTAATTCCAGCAACCTGGGTTCAATTCTGACCTTTAGCACTGTCTGTGCGGAGTTTGCATGTTCTCTGTGTGACTGCACGTGTTTCATCTGGGTGCTTGGGTTTCCACCCATATTGCAAAGACATGCTGGCTGGTAGTTCGAGTGTCCTCTGTAAATTTTCCTCGGAGTCTGTGGGACTTAGTGATGGAAGTGTGGGAGAATAAAATGGATTCGTATGGATGAACATAAATGGTGTTGGATGATTGATATATATCTGTTGAGTGGAAGGTCTTGTTCCCTGCTCTATGACGATATAGGTCAAAGGTCTTGTTCCCTGCCCTATGACGATATAGGTCAAAGGTCTTGTTTCTGCGCTGTATGACGATATGAGTAGTTCGGGTACAGTTTAGACAGTGTTCATTGCCCTGCCAACGTTAAATGAGAATTTCCTTCAGCATCAGTCAGGAAAATAGTTTTTACTTCTGCCTTCAGTCAGCAAGGTGGTAATTTTACAATGCATCGTACGTTCCTTGAACTGAAGGACAGCGATAAGGATCTCTTGTTCAAACATGGAGTTACACAGCAAGCAGGCAGAAATTAAGCTGCCACAGAAATGTACTAGGTCATAAAACACAGCAAAGACACACAGACAAACACCTGACTCTTCTCAATCTAATTCGTGTATAGACAAATCCTGTATATGTTTGAAGTAATGAAATAATTCCAGGGAAGTAACTTTATTAACATGTGTACTTACATGCAAAGCACTCCAGTAGCTTTTGCTGAATGACAGGAGAGTGGCGTGGGCAACAATAATGATATGTAATATCGCAATAGGTCAAAGATCCGTGCGAGCCTGAAGATCAAAGTCGTTAAGTCTAGAAGTCGCGCCCAATGGTCAAAGTCTCTGAGTTGTCTAGTCTGGAAGTTGGGCGCCCGATGTCTGGGAATCTGGGCCAGGGACTGGAGGGTGGAGGCTTGTCTGTGTGTGGATAAGTGGGATAACGGGAGGGAGGAACGGGGACCCTTTTGTGGTTGCATTATTTTGTTCCTGTGTTGTAGTTGCCTGCGTGTTCTGCTGAACACTGTGGGCAGGCTGTTGGCACCAGAATGTGTGGCGACATTTGCAGGCTGCCCCCAGAATTTGCTTCGGTTGTGTTGGTTATTAACGTAAATGGCACATTTCATTGTAGGCTTCGATATAGTCAGACCAGAAGGATTCATGATTTACAGAATGGGTCGAACTGCGGACTCAGGTAAAGCAAAGGGAGGAGGTGTGTGCTTATGATTAATTCTTGTTGGTGCTCCAACTTGGCGATTCCATCAAACTCATGTTCCCCTGACTTGGAACACTTAAAGATCAAATGCCGTCTGTTCTACAAACGTTTGTATTTACCTCGGGAATTCTCCTGTGTAATCCTGACTGCAGTTTACGGACCACCAGCAACTGACTACAATCAAGCGCTCACAACGCTGCACAATGCCATCTCCAAACAAGAAACAGCCCAGCGTGTAAGAGCAATTGCGAAGGAAGAATGGGAGCACCTCTACTTCCTTAGGAGTTTGAGAAGATTCGACATGACATTTAAAACTTTGACAAACTTCTATGGGTAGTGGAGAGTATACTGGCTGGCTGCATCACAGCCTGGTACGGAAACATCAATGCCCTTGAACAGAAAAGCCTAGAAACAGTAGTGACTACAACCCAGCCCATCACAGGAATTTTTTTAACTGGAAGGAGAAATCAATATTTACACATTCTTTGATAATAAATGTAATTTGAATCTTTGAATCAGCTTGGAGGCTACCCAGATGGAATATAAAGTGTTGCTCTTCCACCCTGAGGGTGGCTTCATCTTGACACAATAGGAACAGGAATGGGAATTGGAATTAAAATGTATGACCACCGGGAAACTCAGCCTGTGGCGGATGGAGGGGAGGTGTTCAATGAAACGCCTTCAATTTGCAACGGATCTCACCAATGTGGAGGAGGCTGGATTGGGAGCATCAGACACAATAGATGACCTCAGCAGATTCACAGGTGAAGTGTTGCCTAATCTGGAAGGTGCCTGGGGCCATGAATGGAGGTGAGGGGGGAGGTGAATGGACAGGGATAAATGCAGGAATGGAGGTGAGGGGGGAGGTGAATGGACAGGGATAAATGCAGGAATGGAGGTGAGGGGGGAGGTGAATGGGCAGGGATAAATGCAAGAATGGAGGTGAGGGGAGAGGTGAATGGGCAGGGATAAATGCAGGAATGGAGGTGAGGGGAGAGGTGAATGGGCAGGGATAAATGCAGGAATGGAGGTGAGGGGGGAGGTGAATGGGCAGGGATAAATGCAGGAATGGAGGTGAGGGGGGAGGTGAATGGGCAGGGATAAATGCAGGAATGGAGGTGAGGGGGGAGGTGAATGGGCAGGGATAAATGCAGGAATGGAGGTGAGGGGGGAGGTGAATGGGCAGGGATAAATGCAGGAATGGAGGTGAGGGGGGAGGTGAATGGGCAGGGATAAATGCAGGAATGGAGGTGAGGGGGGAGGTGAATGGGCAGGGATAAATGCAGGAATGGAGGTGAGGGGGGAGGTGAATGGGCAGGGATAAATGCAAGAATGGAGGTGAGGGGAGAGGTGAATGGGCAGGGATAAATGCAGGAATGGAGGTGAGGGGAGAGGTGAATGGGCAGGGATAAATGCAGGAATGGAGGTGAGGGGGGAGGTGAATGGGCAGGGATAAATGCAGGAATGGAGGTGAGGGGGGAGGTGAATGGGCAGGGATAAATGCAGGAATGGAGGTGAGGGGGGAGGTGAATGGGCAGGGATAAATGCAGGAATGGAGGTGAGGGGGGAGGTGAATGGGCAGGGATAAATGCAGGAATGGAGGTGAGGGGGGAGGTGAATGGGCAGGGATAAATGCAGGAATGGAGGTGAGGGGGGAGGTGAATGGGCAGGGATAAATGCAGGAATGGAGGTGAGGGGGGAGGTGAATGGGCAGGTATAACACTTAGGCCACTTGCAGGGATAAATGCTGGGAGGGATGATGTGTTGGATGCAGAGTCTCTAGTTAGTAAGGACAAGAGAAACTTGCCACTGTTCGGGCAGCGGGAAGATGGGGTGAGGAGATGTAGATGAAGACAGCACCAATGGTGGTGGAAGGGAAACCCTATTCTTTGAAGAAGAAGGACCTCTCTGATGCCCTGGAAAGGAAAGCCATGTCCTAGGAACAGATGTGGCAGAGATGAAGAATCTGAGAAAAGGTTTATCTCCAGGGATGGAGTCAGAGTGATCAAGAAAAGGGAAGGCAGCTGTCAGAAATGGACCAAGCGAATTTAAGGGCAGGGCGGAAGTTAGAAGCAAAGTTGATGAAATTGACAAGCTCAGCATGGGTGTATGAAGTAGCACCATTGCAGTCTTCAATGTAGCAGAGGAAGAGTTGGAGAGCATTACCGGGGGAAGGCTTGGAACATGGACAGTTCTACATAGCCAACAGAAAGGCAAACCTGGCTGGGGCCCATGGGGTGGACATGACTACCCCTCAAGTCTGGAGAAAGTGGGAGGAGCCAAAGGAAAAATTGTTGAGGGTGAGGACCAGTTCTGCCAGATGGAGGGGAACTGGTTGTTTCTTTTATTGAGTAAGAAGCAGAGAGCTTTAAGGTCTTCTTGATAGAAGTGTACCAGACTGGACATCCATGGTGAAAATGAGGCGGTCAGGGAAAGTCACTGAGGAGACTGGGAGCATGGAATGTGTTGCAAATATAGGTGGGAAGGGACTGAACCAAGGGGTATAGAATGGAATCAAGATATGAGGACACGAGTTCAGTGGGGCAGGAGCAGGCAGGGACAATAGGCCTACCCAGACAGTCAGGATTGTGGATCTTGGATAAGAGATAGAAGCAAGCAGTGAGGGTAAGAGAACTATGAGTCTGGTGACGATGGATGGGAGTTCTCCAGAACTGATGAGGTCAATACTCAGTTCTCTCTCCCCACCTTTTTATTCTGGCTTCTGACCCTTCCTTGCCAGTATTGATGAATGGTCTTAGTCTGAAATGTTGCTGCCTGGCCTGCCGAGATCCTCCAGCATTTTGTGTGTTACTCTGGATCTCCAAAATCTGCAGGATCTCTTGTGTTTATGATCCCCAGTTATTGCTGACCCTGCTGCCGGTTTTTACAGGAGACAACTGCACGCTTCTAAAGCACCTGCACATTTCGGGTGGCTAGGCCAACTTAATATCAGGTTCAAGTTCAATTGTCATTCAACCATAAATGAATACAGCCAAATGAAACAGTGTTCCTTCAGGGCCAGGGTGCAAAACACAGCACTAACAGCCCACAGCAGACATGGCACATATACGGTAGTTACGATAGCAGGAAAAAAAATAACATAGCCCAAATCCCTGAGTGGCACAGCCTGTAGATTGGCAGTGCAGGAAATATTGACTTATTTCCCACAGAGCGAACACTAGAGGGCATAACGAATGGGAGCCCCCAACCCAGTACGGATTTCAGCGTGCCCCCAGAGACCTCTGCTCTCTCCCACATTGCCCCGACATCTCCTCTCCTGGGTGACGGCAACAGGCGACACTGTGGCACGAGGGCCTGATCAACTTCACTCACCCATCGCTGAACACTTCCCACAATCTGTGGACTGACTTTCAAGGACTCTTCATTTATTATTATTAATTCTTCTTTTTCTTTCTTTTTGTATTTGCACAGTTTGTTATAATTTGAACACTGGTTGTCCGCACTGTTAGTGTGGTCCTTGATTGATTCTATGATTTATTTTCATTGATCGATTCTATTATGGTCATTGGATTTATTGAGTAATGTAGAATATTACAAGAATACTACACGTGTTGAATTTCGGGGTTGTATATGGTGACATATATGTACTTGGACAATAATTTACTTCAAACCTTTGATCCACGCAACAACCCGAGGCAATAACACAGCTCCTCTGCTGTTGGTCTCGCCAATGAACCGGTGAACTATACTCAAACAACAGGAATTCTGCAGATGCTGGAAATTCAAACAACACACATCAAAGTTGCTGGTGAACGCAGTAGGCCAGGCAGCATCTGTAGGAAGAGGTGCAGTCGACGTTTCAGGCCGAGACCCTTCGTCAGGACTAACTGAAGGAAGACTGAGTAAGGGATTTGAAAGCTGGAGGGGGAGGGGGAGATGCAAAATGATAGGAGAAGACAGGAGGGGGAGGGATGGAGCCAAGAGCTGGACAGGTGATAGGCAAAAGGGGATACGAGAGGATCATGGGACAGGAGGCCCAGGGAGAAACACAAGGGTGGGGGGAAACCCAGAGGATGGGCAAGGGGTATATTCAGAGGGACAGAGGGAGAAAAAGGAGAGTGAGAGAAAGAATGTGTGCATAAAAATGAGTAACAGATGGGGTACGAGGGGGAGGTGGGGCCTTAGCGGAAGTTAGAGAAGTCGATGTTCATGCCATCAGGTTGGAGGCGACCCAGACGGAATATAAGGTGTTGTTCCTCCAACCTGAGTGTGGCTTCATCTTTACAGTAGAGGAGGCCGTGGATAGACATGTCAGAATGGGAATGGGATGTGGAATTAAAATGTGTGGCCACTGGGAGATCCTGCTTTCTCTGGCGGACAGAGCGTAGATGTTCAGCAAAGCGGTCTCCCAGTCTGCGTCGGGTCTCGCCAATATATAAAAGGCCACATCGGGAGCACCGGATGCAGTATATCACCCCAGTCGACTCACAGGTGAAGTGATGCCTCACCTGGAAGGACTGTTTGGGGCCCTGAATGGTGGTAAGGGAAGAAGTGTAAGGGCATGTGTAGCACTTGTTCCGCTTACACGGATAAGTGCCAGGAGGGAGATCAGTGGGGAGGGATGGGGGGACGAATGGACAAGGGAGTTGTGTAGGGAGCGATCCCTGCGGAATGCAGAGAGAGGGGGGGAGGGAAAGATGTGCTTAGTGGTGGGATCCCGTTGGAGGTGGCGGAAGTTACGGAGAATAATATGTTGGACCCGGAGGCTGGTGGGGTGGTAGGTGAGGACCAGGGGAACCCTATTCCTAGTAGGGTGGTGGGAGGATGGAGTGAGAGCAGATGTATGTGAAATGGGGGAGATGCGTTTAAGAGCAGAGTTGATAGTGGAAGAAGGGAAGCCCCTTTCTTTAAAAAAGGAAGACATCTCCCTCGTCCTAGAATGAAAAGCCTCATCCTGAGAGCAGATGCGGCGGAGACGGAGGAATTGCGAGAAGGGGATGGCATTTTTGCAAGAGACAGGGTGAGAAGAACTCACGCTCTTAAACTCACGCTCTTAAACTTTTCGATGATTTTAAGTTCCCTGGCCCCCACCGCTTTATTTTCACCATGGATGTCCAGTCCTTATATACTTCCATCTCCCATCAGGAAGGTCTCAAAGCTCTACGCTTCTTTTTGGATTCCAGACCTAATCAGTTCCCCTCTACCATCACTTTGCTCCGTCTAGCGGAATTAGTCCTCACTCTTAATAATTTCTCATTTGGCTCCTCCCACTTCCTCTAAACTAAAGGTGCAGCTATGGGCACCCGTATGGGTCCTAGCTATGCCTGCCTTTTTGTTGGGTTTGTGGAACAATCTATGTTCCGTGCCTATTCTGGTATCTGTCCCCCACTTTTCCTTCACTACATCGACGACTGCATTGGCGCTGCTTCCTGCACGCATGCAGAACTCGTTGACTTTATTAACTTTGCCTCCAACTTTCACCCTGCCCTCAAGTTTACCTGGTCCATTTCCGACACCTCCCTCCCCTTTCTAGATCTTTCTGTCTCTGTCTCTGGAGACAGCTTATCCACTGATGTCTACT
Organism: Mobula hypostoma; assembly: GCF_963921235.1. NCBI lineage: Eukaryota > Metazoa > Chordata > Chondrichthyes > Myliobatiformes > Myliobatidae > Mobula > Mobula hypostoma. The sequence continues at coordinate 131,805,955 of NC_086102.1, read as the reverse complement.
ATAAGCCTACTGACTCTCACAGCTATCTGGACTATTCCTCTTCTCACCCTGTCTCTTGAAAAAACGCCATCCCCTTCTCGCAATTCCTCCATCTCCGCCGCATCTGCTCTCAGGATGAGGCTTTTCATTCTAGGACGAGGGAGATGTCTTCCTTTTTTAAAGAAAGGGGCTTCCCTTCCTCCACTATCAACTCTGCTCTTAAACGCATCTCCCCCATTTCACGTACATCTGCTCTCACTCCATCCTCCCACCACCCCACTAGGAATAGGGTTCCCCTGGTCCTCACCTACCACCCCACCAGCCTCCGGGTCCAACATATTATACTCCGTAACTTCTGCCACCTCCAACGGGATCCCACCACTAAGCACATCTTTCCCTCCCCCCACCTCTCTGCATTCCACAGGGATCGCTCCCTATACAACTCCCTTGTCCATTCGTCCCCCCATCCCTCCCCACTGATCTCCCTCCTGGCACTTATCCGTGTAAGCGGAACAAGTGCTACACATGCCCTTACACTTCCTCCCTTACCACCATTCAGGTCCCCAAACAGTCCTTCCAGGTGAGGCATCACTTCACCTGTGAGTCGACTGGGGTGATATACTGCATCCGGTGCTCCCGATGTGGTCTTTTATATATTGGCGAGACCCGACGCAGACTGGGAGACTGCCTTGCTGAACATCTACGCTCTGTCCGCCAGAGAAAGCAGGATCTCCCAGTGGCCACACATTTTAATTCCACATCCCATTCCCATTCTGACATGTCTATCCACGGCCTCCTCTACTGTAAAGATGAAGCCACACTCAGGTTGGAGGAACAACACCTTATATTCCGTCTGGGTAGCCTCCAACCTGATGGCATGAACATCGACTTCTCTAACTTCCGCTAAGGCCCCACCTCCCCCTCGTACCCCATCTGTTACTCATTTTTATGCACACATTCTTTCTCTCACTCTCTTTTTTCTCCCTCTGTCCCTCTGAATATACCTCTTGCCCATCCTCTGGGTCACACCCCCCTTGTCTTTCTTCCCGGACCTCCTGTCCCATGATCCTCTCGTATCCCCTTTTGCCTATCACCTGTCCAGCTCTCGGCTCTATCCCTCCCCCTCCTGTCTTCTCCTATCATTTTGCATCTCCCCCTCCCCCTCCAACTTTCAAATCCCTTATTCACTCTTCCTTCAGTTAGTCCTGACGAAGGGTCTCGGCCTGAAACGTCGACTGCACCTCTTCTTACAGATGCTGCCTGGCCTGCTGCGTTCACCAGCAACTTTGATGTGTGTCGGTGAACTATACTTGTAGTATTCTACATTACCAATGTCCAGCAGGGTCTAGCGATCAAAATAAAAATGTCCAGGACTATCATTTGCACTGCCTGCTGTACACCGCACCTCCTCTGCCCAACAACAAGTCCAGGCAACAACACAGCATGCAGCTCTGTTACTATCAAGCAAATCTCTGGTGGAGCAGACCTGCAGTATTGATGCTCTTGGTATCCAACGGCGTCTTGTGATCGTAAAAAAGATGTAAAAGATGAACAATCACACCTTTGGTTGGACCAGGAGAGGCCATTGCGATCATGCGCACTGCCATCTTTCCGGAAGCAATGGAGGGAACATGCATGAGGATGGAGAAATCTGTCCATCTGTCTCTGCAGATTTAAAATCAGGCACCAGGGGGCTCTATAAGCCACCAACATTGACATCCCCTTCTCAAGGGTCACGGCACAAGGCTGTGAAAGTGTTTGTGGTCACTTGCACACAATACCATCATCCTGCCTTTTGTTCAGTTTGTTATCAGGGTGGCATCCAATAACATCATTATATAAATATTTAACTGATCTTCTTTAACACTTCCGGTGACTAAAGTACCAAAATCAGCTCACTTCAAGTAGTATTGCACAACAGAGGATACTCAATAGAGTTACGATGGAGCTTCCTAAGGGTTTTGAAGATTATGAAGAGTGAAAAAGGCTTTCAAAATAGCTGGCAAGGCAGTGAGAACAGAGAGTTAGAGCAACGTTTGAAAATGGAATGTTGAGGCACTAACCTCTGAATCTATTAGTGAAAGAATTAATTTCCAAAGTAGAAAAGGATACAACTGAGGCATGCACAGCAAAACAATAATTAAAGCCTACTTTAAGAAGAACTCTGCATAGACACGATCAATTACGATCCCTTTTTTGATCTAAACTTCTGTGGTTCAAGGCAAAATTCCAGACAAAGACCTAGCTTTCTTGCTGGGCTGGAATTCAAGCACAGGTTGAGTACCCCACATCTGAAATTCCAAAATCTGAATTTTTTTTAAGTGCTGACATGTCATCACAAAAGGAAAATTCCACAAGGTGCTGCTAAGACTGCCAGGCGATGCCCCACAGACAGTTCTGAGAAGTGACCTCACATATGTAATGAACAGAAGTTAATGAAAATTAGAAAATCACTGCATAAAGTGAAAAATGAAGCTCTTGATCGTGTATTGAAAGAGCGGATTCATCAGCATCACAGTGAACATATACCGCTGATCGTGAAACAAGCAAAGGCCTATCACAACAACCTGAAAATTGAAAGTAATTGTGAATATTCAACAGGCTGGTAGCAAAAATTTAAGAAAAGGCATGGCATTAAAATTTTTAAAGCATCTGCTGATCACAGAAATCTAACACCAGAACAAGTCTACAGTGCTGATTGTTTTTATACCTTACATAAAATCTAAAAAAAAGTAAAATTTAATACAGCGTACTATAACCTTTTAATCAAAACACAACATCGTAGGTGGAGACTGAAAGCCTGCCGTTATTTGTTGCTGTTCAACAGATGATTCAGGCAGTCTCCTGATACTGCTGTGCTGTTCTTGTTACCTGGCACTCAATATATTTTCTTTATATTAATGGTGTGTAATAATTTTTACTGTTAAGTACATGTGTGATGAACAAGTGTAAGACAAAGGGTGATTACCTGTACCACATAGATTCAGAGTCAGAAATGTTGGTGATGCCAAGTTATCTCATTATATATTCCAAAATAAGTCCAAAATCTGAAACACTTCTAGCCCCAAGTATTTTGGATAACCTGTACCTGTTTTGAAATTAGTTTTGCTTTAGTGAATGTGTTTTCAAAATTGTATGGGAACATCCCTGAACTGGCAGATAAACTAGAAATGAGCATTTCTGCCTCAGAGTATACAGTATAGGAATTGGCCAGAGTCTTGTACTTTCAGGAGTCATACATTGCATAAAAAAGAGATTGTTGTGGTTGTTGGAAGCTGAATATTGCAGAACCAGGGACCTAAAATCATAAGACCTTAAGACATAGGAGCAAAATTAGGCCATTCCATCATGGCTGATTTATTATCCCTCTCAATCCCATTCCCCATTTGACACTGTTACTAATCAAGGACCTATCAACCTTTCCTTTAAATATATCCAATGATTTGCCTCCATAGCTGTCTTTGGCAATGAATTCCAGGGATCCACCACACTCTGGCGAAAGGAATTCTTCCTCATCTCTAATCTATAGGGATGTCCCTCTATTCTGAGGCTGTGCCTTCTGGTCCTAGACTCACCCACTGTGGGAAACATCCTTTCAATTTCCATTCTATCTAGGCTTTTCAATATTCAATAAGTTTCAATGAGATCCCCCTCGTTCTTTTAAACCCCAGTGAGTACAGGCTCAGAGCCATCAAACGCTCCTCATACATTAACTCCTTCATTCCCAGGATCATTCTCATGAACCTCCTCTGGACTCTATCCAATGCCGACACATCCTTTCTTAGATAGGGGACTAAGACCACTCATAATACTCCAAGTGCAGTCTGACCATTGCCTTATAAAACTCAGCATTACGTCCTTGCTTTTATATTCTCGTCCTCTTGAAATAAATTCTAACATTGTATTTGCCTTCCTCACTACTGACTCAGCTTGCAAGTTAATCTCTAGGAAATTCTGCACAAGGACTCCCAAGTCACCTTGGTACCTCTGTAAATGGTCTACCCCATTATTCCTTCCACCAAAGTGCATGACCATACATTTCCCTGCACTGTATTCCATCTGCCACTTCTTTGCACTTTCTCCCAATCTGTGTAAGTCCTTCTGCAGACATTGTTGTAGCCCCTTAGTGTTGCAAGGACGAGGCGGAGGACCAACCCAAGTGCAGGACACAGGAGCGGAAGCAGAGTCGTGAGGCACTAGCACGGCCGCAAACGGGGAACCGGTATCCAGGAGAGGCTTTACACAGAGACAAGGTTTACATAGAATATCCAGGAAATGACGTGGAGCTAGATTTCCAGCCTCTGCAGAATCTCTAGAGTTTATAATCACATTCCCTGACTCATTTTTACATAGGGTCAAATTGTGAGTGTTTGCTGTTGCGCTGTGTTCAGTTCTGAGTGCAATTCCTTAGAGGGGGAGAAAAAAGACATACAGTGTCTTCAGACAACAAGACCCGATTTGCCATTCAGGCATTGAGTGGAAAGTCGCGAGTTGTCTTTGCCGTACAAGTGCTGGGCAGTAATCATTCCAACAAGAAAGAAGAAAGGATTCAACTGCATATTCAGATTGATGTCAACTGTGGTGATGTCATCACTGAACAGTTTCTCCAGCTCTTCTCCCTGTAGTGTTCCAATCCATGGACCTAATCTACAGAACCGATGAGAATCTGTTCAACCTGTGTTGCCTACATAGGAGAACATAGTTAGTCTTCAATATGCAGATTATACCTGTGCAGGTGTGTACTTGGAGGTTGAGCTCCGAGTTATTATGGACTCTTTTAATAAACTGACTGAGGGAATGGGCCTTGCAATTAAATACACAAACAAAGGTATTTTACCTGTCTTCCATTAGAACTGAGGTATCTGGGAATACAGGTCCATAGTTCCTTGAAACTGGTGTCACAGGCAGATAAGGTTGTAGAGAGAGCTTTTGGCACAATGGTCTTCATAAATCAAAGTATTGAGTACAGGAGTTAGAGTGTTATGTAGAAGTTGTATAAGACATTGATGAGGCCTAAACTGGAGTATTGTGTGCAGTTTTGGTCACCTACTTCAGGAAACATCAGTACGTTTGAAAGACAATGGAGAAAATTGATAAGTGTTTTGCTGGGACTTGAAGACCTGGGTGATAGAGGAAGGCTGAATAGGTTGGGAATTTATTCCCTGGGGTGTAGGTCAATAGGTGTATTTAATGTCAGAGAAATGTATACAGTATACAAACGTACATCCTGAAATTCTTTTTCTTCGCAAGCATCCATGAAAGCAGAGGGGTGCCCCAAAGAATGAATGCCAGTTAAAAGGTTAGAACCCCAAAGCCCCCCCCCAACTTCCCCTCCCATGCACAAGCAGCAGTAAGGCAATGACACCCCCACCAGTAAAAAAGCATCAACACCCCTCACCAGGCACTCGAGCATGCAGCGAAGCATCAATAAAGACATAAACTTGCAGTACTCCAAAGAATACTCGTTCACCCAGTAATTCGACATACCACAGGCTCTTTCTTTCCCTAATAAGGGAAAAAGAGGTGTCCCAGTTTCACAGTGAGAGGGGAGACTTAACAAACAACTCGCTGATTCACAATGTTAAGTCTGTTGTGTCGCTTTTTCCAAGCTCTGCACCCAGAGAGTCGGCACCAGAAAAACGCAGCCCTCCAGACACACAACCCCCGGCAGCTAACCTGCTGCTCCTGGTGTTCTGTGTTCCCCTGCAACACTTCAATCAAGGGCACCGGCCTAGAATCAGCACGTCCCCAGAGCCACGAAATCCTGGAACCCTGAAGGCACGCTTGTCTTCTGGGCTGCATCCTTGGGATATCAAAAAGCAGCCGATCGTGAGGCCCTGAGAGCGAGACCCATTCCCGCAAAGAACTGAAGTCAGAGTGTAACTCCAGGTCAGGGTCTTCAAAAGAACCCCTACCCCCCCACACACACCCTGAAAAGGAAAGAAACAAGATATTAAAATAGAAATTAGAAATAAAGCTGCTTCCGAAGATGCCAGCAAAGGAGTCGCCATTTAGCACCATCTGAACTTCGATCAACCTGTGTAGGAGGATGAGGGGAGATTTGATAGAGGCATTTATAATTATGACTGGAATAGATAGGCTAAGTGCAAGCAGGCTTTTTCCACTGAGGTTGGGGGAGACAAGAACTGGAAGTCATGGATTATGGATGAAAGGTGAAATGCTTAAGGGGTACACGAGAGAGAACTTCTTCACTCAGAGGACGATGAGAGGGTGGAATGAGCTGCCAGCAGCATGGCTAATTTCAACGTTAAGATAAGTTTGGATAAGTACGTAGACGGGACGGGTACGGAGGGCTATGGTCCAGTTGCAAGTCAATGGGAATAAGCAGAATAATAGTTCAGCATGGACTGGCTGGGTCAAGGGCCTGTTTCTGTGCTGAGGTGCTCTCTGACCCTTCCCTTACTATATAATATCACCATGCAACGGTAAAGGTCTGCAACATATTATAATATTGACTTTACCACTTCAAAATCCTTATATGTTGGCTTGAATCAAGCCCCTGATTTCTCATTAAGTATCATCAGAAATTCATCCCCAGGTTAAGAGGTATATTAAGGACCACTTGAATGAGATAGGTGATTCTGCATCTCACTCACTTTATATCTGAACCGAATGTCCAGTCAAGACAGAAGCCGAATGATACAAGAACTAGTATCTTACTCTGATCAAATCCAGGAACCTATGAACAAAATCTCTAGGAAAATTCTTCAGCACTTTTTTTTCTTGAAAATGCGATACTCTGCATTACCTTGAGAGCTTGCTTCTGATGTCTGTTTCATTTTACCTTCTGATTGAAATGGCGAAGAGGCAGCCAATCAAGTCTATGCCAGTTCTGAGTGTTCCCGTTAGTACCATTTCTTGATTTATTTTCCTGGAGCATATTTTCACCTTAATCCTCCTCCCACTCACGTAAGTTAGTGGTGATTTACAGCCCCTACCAGCACATCCTTGGGCCTTCCCAGTTCTCACTTATTAAACTGCTTTAGTTTCCACAGATGACATTGACACTCTTTCCCAACTGTACGTCGCTGTGCCACAGTATCTTGTGCGTACGTCTTGCCGGAGAAACAGCAGATCTTCTAGGATTGGCTTGATTCTGCTTATATATGCAATAAGAACTTGCTGTGGTCTGTTGGAGTGACATGCAATAAAGAACAACATTCAACAATCATAAAGAATAAAGAATTATATAACAAATAAAGTTGGAGGTTAAAACACAGAAATGGAATAGAAGGTGCACCAATACATAAATAACTAGAATGGTTGATCCGATGAACTGTCTGCGGAAGAAGCTTTTAAGTTGGTGTGTACTTTTTGTTTTACTAGTCTCATAGTGCTTTCTATAGGGAGCTTTTGGAAAAGACACTTTGCTGGATGGATAGATAGAACATAAAACATAGAAATCTACACCAGGTTACAGGCCCTTCGGCCCACAATGTTGTGCTGACCATGTAACCTAGTCTAGAGACAGCCTAGAATTTCCCTAGCGCATAGCTCTCTATTTTTCTAAGCTCCATGTACCTATCTAAGAGGCTCTGTTGTATCCACTTCCGCTGCTGCCACCGGCAGTGCATTCCACGTACCCACCACTCTGTGTGGAAAACTTAGCCCTGACATCCCCTCGGTACCTATTTCCAAGCACCTTAAAACTAATACCCCCTTGTGTTAGCCATTTCAGCCCTGGAAAAATGCCTCTGGCTATCCACATGATCAGTGCCCCTCATCATCTTATACACCTCGATCAGGTCACCTCTCATCCATCCTCTGTCGCTCCAAGGAGAAAAGGCCATGTTCACACAACCTATTCAGAATCAGAATCAGGTTGATTATCACCAACATGTGACGTGAAATTTGTTAACTTATCATAAGGCACGTCCTCCAAGCCAGGCAACATCCTTGTAAATCTCCTCTGCACTCTGTCTATAGTATCCACATCCTTCCTGTAGTGAGGTGACCAGAACTGATGTACTGTTGTCAACGATTTTCCTGTCTGCTTCTTTGTCGTGGACACATTAAAGTCCTGCAGTGATGGTAGACTGCAGCCAGTGACATTTTCTACTGTCCTGACAGTTCGCTGAAGTTTTCGTACTGTATATTGTGAGAGGATATTGTGGCAAATGGTACAGTAATGGTGGATGTGAGGATGCACTCTCTGATGCACTGTAGAATTGCACCAGTGTATCCTGAGGAAGATGGCAGAATGGTTGAATAATCTCTCAAATGAAGGTATTAATTCTCTAATTTTGGCTGCAGTGGGATGTTATTTGACTAGGATTTAGTGGTATTTACCAGTACTAACCCCAAGTGAGGAAGCTTTGCAAAGCCCATTCAGCAAATCTTGTTAAATCTAATTCTGAGTCTGAGAGCATGTGGTCCTTCTGGTTTCATTCCTGTTGCTGTGCTCTGGGAAGGAATGTTGTTGAATCCATGCTTTCCCTTCGAGCATATCAGCACATTTCTTGCAGATGTTGGAAAGGCTTTGGAGAGTCAAGAGATGAGTCACTCACCGCAGGATATCCGGCTTCTGGATGTTGACAGTGAGAGGCTCCATGATGGCAATGCCACTGAATGTCAAGGAAGGTGGGTAGTCTCTCTCTCTCTCTCTCTCTCTCTCTCTCATCGTTACCTGGCATGGGCGGCGTCAATGTTACTTGCCATCTATCTGGCGACTTGTGAACGTTGTCCAGGTCTTGTGGCAAGTCTTATCTCAGGAGAGCACTGAATATTCTGGATCCATCAGCAAATAGCCCCACATCTGAACCCAAGGAAACGAGAAATTCATTGACAAAGCAGCTGAAGATGCTGGTCCTAGGAAGCTTCTGTTTTGAAATCTTGTAGCAATGGCCTGAGGCTGTAATATTTTCCAAATCTGGTCTCATTTCAGATTTTAATATAGTGCCAGACTTAATCTATCCTCCACATACATGATTAAGTATTTAGCACAGACTAAACTCAACAATAACCTAATCAACATTGGATCGAGACAAAGATTATTATTTGATCTAGAGATACAACAGCCCCTCTGACCCAATGAGTTTTATCCACGTGACCATTTAAGCAACTAATCTGTACAGCTTTGGGAAGTGGAGCACCCAGAGGAGACCCGTGGAGTTCACAGGGAGAATGTACAAACTCCTTACGGACAGAGCTGGAATTCAACCCAGGATGCTGGCATTGCACTTGCATTACCCTACCTGCCACACCACCGTGCCACCCAAGATCAGAACATTCTTTCTTTTTCAGTCTTTTTATTAGTTTCATAATAATAAACATAGCATAGTATTGATACAAAGTTATTGGGAATACATTGTTGTAATTGACATAGTTAAATATAAGCCCAGTTGACACTTGAATGTTAAATCTCCCAGTCATACAGGATACAGATGAACAGTATAAAACAGGGAAAAATATCAAAAAAATCATGAAAAAGGGTAAAAATCTATACCCCCCAAAAAAACCCAACTAAACTAAAAAAAAGACATGGGCTGTCATGTAACATGATAAAAAAAAGGAGCCGTTAGTATCAATGACTCCATTCCTCTCAAAAAATATTACAAAGAAATAGAATAAGTTTGGAAAAGGTCAAATTACATCATATGAAAATGTTGAATAAATGGCTTCCAAGTCTTTTTCCAATTTAATAGAGGGATCATAAACAACACTTCTAATTTTTTTCCAAGTTTAAACACAACATAGTTTGAGAGAACCAATGAAATGTGGTGGGTAAGATCAGAACATTCAATGTATCAATAATTATAAAGACACAAGGGATTCTGCAGATGCTGGAAATCTGGAGCAACACACACAAAAAACGCTGGAGGGATGTTGTGTGTTGCCTGATCCCAGTATTTTGTGCGTGTGCATGTCACTAGTGATAATTATAGTCATTTTATTTTAGTTTTTCCTCATCTGTCCTGATGTTTCTCTCTGTGGCTTGATATCAAATGTGGTTTGATTTGACACCGGTAATGTGCTTTCTGACGTTTCATTAGGCCAGTTATCACATAAATGGAAGCTGTCGTAGCTTGAAGTTGAGTAGCAGAAAGAGGCAGTGAAAGTTGTCAGATTATCCTTTTAAAAAAACTCGGTTCATTAGCATCCTTCGGAATTGTGAATCCTCGGGTGGGGTCTCTCACAATGTGGTAAGTTTTTAATGCAATTATGGCTGGCTTATGAGAGCCAGAAATATTCCAGGAAAAAATCTAAAAATAATTAAACTACTGCCCTTGTAATAATATCAACAAATGCTTTTCCTGTCACTCGTACAACAGTGATGGGATATTGTGGTACAGCATGAATATTCAAGACAATAAACAGACCAAAATTCCCATACCAATCTTTTTTTTTCTAGACTGAGATTTCAAGCAACAATTTTATTTTGTGCAAACTGATTGCCACATTTCCAATACCACAAGAATGATTCATTAACAAACATCTATCCCATTGAGCTGGAATGCTCCTCTGCTATTTTAGAGCAGACATTAGCTTTTTCTTTAAAGCAAGATAATGCCACTGCTAAAATAAATAGAGATAATTGTTTAGAAATTCTACCTTGTCGATGTGCATTGTATACTACCTGTGAAATTCAGAGGCAGAGCTCAGCATGCTGACACTACTGTGTGGCATAAACACAAGAGATTCTGCAGATGCTGGAATTCCAGAGTAACACAAACAAAATGCTGGAAGAACTCAGCAAGTCTGGCAGCATCCGGAGTCCCGATGAAGGGTTTTGCCTCAAAGCTCTGACTCTTTACTCCTTTCCAGAGATGCTGCCTGCCCTGTTGAGTTCCTCCAGCAGTTTGCGTGTGTCACTGCTACACAGCAATGTTCAGAGCTACTGATCAGGGATGAACTTCTGAACAGTTGTGTTTGCTATGAGTCATTTCAGAGTCTAACTGTGCAAAGAGCACAGAATGAAAAAGTGCTTCTAGGTTTGCAGTTCACACCAGTGGTATTAATACTTCTTTCCTGATCTATGCTATACAGTAACCTCCATGACAACCGTTAGAATTAACTACAGAATACAACCTTAGAAATGTTTCTGTGGAGGAGAGCCAAAATTTGGGCCCTCGACACACAAGGTCAATAAACTGCTTAGGGCAAATGTCTTGTTCTGTTGATAATATACAAATGAAAATAACTCATTTTGTGTGAGAGGAGAACTGAAGGCAAGGGTGTGATACTGAAAAAGAGAGAGAATGAGTGAGCGAGAGACAGAGAGAGAGAGAATGAGAATTTAATTGGTTAAAAAAATAACCCAGTACATAGAAACAAAGCTTTCAGTCCAATTGGTCTATACTTTGTATTTACGTTCCAGACAAATCTCCAACTGTATTTCATTTAATTGCTGACTGATAGCTGTTGGAAAGAGTCAGCACAAGATTAAATCACTTATTTTTTGCCTTGCCTTCACTTTGAGAAGTGAGATGTGCTATTTATTGATTGCTCTTGGTATGTAGACTTTGCTGGCAAATCCGTTTTTTTGGCTCTTTCTAGAAGCTTTAAGAATGTGGTGAAAATCCATCCTTCTGAAACATTGCCATTTCTGCGCTTCTGCAGTTCTTGGGGTATCGTCAGGCAGGGGGTGCCAGCATTTAGACCCAATGAAAATGAGATTTAAAGAATCAGATAGCAAAAGAGCAGCCACACTTAATTCTGCAAATTCCTCGCCTTCAAATCCCTGTCCAAATCCCTTTTAAGATTATTTATGGAATTATTCCCAAAGCCTTTACATACTTCAGCTATTTCCTTTCTGAAAAATATTCTCACTTGCTCTTTGACTTTTGTGCCAATGACTTCAAATGTCTCACAATAGATGCAATTTCACCATCTTTCAAAATATTTCTGCATCTTGAAGAAGCTTTATGAGAGCATCAAACCACCTTGCCACCCATAACAATTTGTGACATGAGCACCTGGGATACTTGCCCTAGTCAGGATGGCGGGTGAATTAAAGAATCCAGGGGTATGCCCTGTACCTGATTCTGCATCCTTCAAACTGCAACCTGTTGTCAATTTAAAGGTGATGTCAAAAAAGACAAGGTGAATTATTCTATGTATTTTACAGTAAACTAATGATGGAAGAAATGAACAAAGTTCAGAGTTCAAATTTATTATCAAAGCATGTATACCATATCCAACCTTGAGAATCATCTCCTCGTAGGCAGCCCCAAGACAAAAAAACACAATAGAATTCACAAAAAACAACACAACAAAGACTGACAGACATCCAGTGTGCAAAGAGGACAAATCACGCAAATAATCAGAATAAATAAACATGTAATACATAGAAAATGAGCAGCAGATTTCCCAAATCTACGGAGTATGCTCAGCACTGAGGCAAGTTCAATTCAATTCAAGTTTAATTGGCGTTCAACTGTACGTGAGTACTCATGAATGCAGCCAACAAAACAGCGTTACTCCAGGGTCAAGATGCAAAACGCAATACCAACAGTCACACACAGCACAAAGCACACAGAGGATAGCAGGCACAAATGGTATCACAGTCACACAATAAAAGAGTCCCAAAACTCGCACCATCAATCCACAGTTGACCACAACTGAGCCTGTCTCCCACTGGGCGAGCACTGGGGGGGGCGGGTGGGGGGCAGCACCAACTCCAGCCTGGACGCCGTGTCACACCGCCCCTGGTGGAGCACAAGCTAGTCCAGGAGCCCAGTGGCTGCAGGGCAACAACTGCTCCCAAACTGGATTGCATGGACCCAAGGCTACTGCACCTCCCACCCAATGGTAGTAGTGAGAAGAGAGGGACAGGCTAACAGTACACACAAAGTTCTTGCATACGTATGAATGGAACAGTGTTGTTGGTGAAGACTAGAGAACTAAATTCAGGCATTTTTTGGAGAGTTTACTGAAAACATTATCAACTCTGCTGCTTAGAAATTAGGTGGTAATAATTGAAAATATCATATCAGTGGTCGTGACCGAAAATGAAAGCTGCTTTAAGTTCAGATAGATAGAAAATCAGAGGCACAGAATGGAAGGAAGCTACTTGACTCACTGAGTCAACTGCCAAGGAGTAAGGCATGGCTAAGTGTTGTGTCACGCGAGAGCCTGAAATAAATAAGGCAGTATGTACTGACCGTATATAAGCCAGTTCCTTCTGTACTTTTTATTCACATCTTCCACGTGATGCACATATTTTAAAATGTTCATCATAGCTTTTGCAAAGGTTCTGCAAGGAGATCTCAGCGGGGCGTTCAAAATTATAAGCCTCAAAGAATTACTAGAAGCAAATTGGACCCACTAGCAACTATAAAATGAAGGTGATTGGCAAAAGATTTTTTTTAGTGCGCTGCTATTGCTCTCATGAATTGACAATATTATTTCATTCATAAGTATGCGACAATTTTGGAGACACTATGCACCAAGGGGTATCACGTCATTCATGCTCTAGACGAGAGTAACCCTCCTGTTCTCTCCCCAGGCCTGTGAATTCTTTCCTCTCAGATGCTTATCCAGCTCCCTTTTGAAGCTCTGGGTCTACCACTGCACCAGCTAATGCAGTCACCTCCAAAAGCATTTCCCTCAAAGTCGTACACCACCCCGACTTGGATATTTATTACCATCTCTTCATTGCTGTTGGCTCTAAGTTCTTCAACTACCATCCCATCTGTGGGAGGCCTGTCCTTCGAAGGGCTGCAGTTGTGTGTGGGTGCTTCTCAAGGGAGAGGAATGAACAGCAAGTGCTGGGAACCTAAGAACATCAATAAGCAAACCTTTTCCCCTTTTCCTTTGTGAACACTAGAAATTGCCAATGGAGTAAAATCCTGAAAATATTTCACATGGTCATGTTATGCCAACAATTCCAGTAAAAGCTGTTTGACGGGGATGTAACATACTTATCACACTCTCAACATCACTCTGCTCGAGGGCTGCTGCTGGGACCGAGCCTGATGACTGGAAAATAGTATTCTATTATGTGGTACTTTTCAAAGGGGATTGAAGACATTCCTTGTCATTTTCTACTTTTCCTAGAAACCTCAGATTGAATCTTGTGTCAGTCTGAAAGAAACTGAGTGACTCTTTTCCTAAATGAATGAGTTGGAAGCCTTCAGGGGGCATCTGCATTAGTATCATGTAGGTTTGATTTCACTCCCAAATAAGAGCGCTAGTGATTTTGTCTTGGCCTGTCCAAGATTATTCTTTTATCATGTAAATACATCATTCATTCTGTAAGTTAGGATAACTCATGCAGATCAGAGGATAACAGGGCGGCACAATAGTGTAGCAGTAAGCACATTGCTTAACAGTGCCAGCAATCACCGATCAGAGTTCAGTTCCCGCCCTTCCCAGTCTCATGGGTTTTCTCCCACACTCCAGAGAGGTACAGGTTAGGGTTGGTGAGCTGTGGACATGTAATGTTGCCATGGCGACACTTGCGGGCTGCCCAGCACAATCCTCACTGATTTGATTTGACACAAACAATGCACTTTCACTGTATGTTTTGATGTGCATGTGACTAATTGTAGGAGCCATGCATCTGTTTTTGATCTGCGTTGTATTCTGTGTTGTGTATGTTGGTTGGTTGTTCGTCCATCGTTGACGTCGATGACCTCGACACCATTATGATGGTGTCGAGACTAGCGCGTGATTTGGATTTAAGTGAGGGAGGGTTGCGCAGCGTCAGCCTCACTCTCTCTTCCCAATTCCCATCTGGGTCCAGTGGCAAGACAGAGTCTAGACGGCTGGAGATGGGACTAGGTGCAGTGGATGACCAGGACATCTTCTGTGTCTTGTCCTGCTCTACACGTTCCACGACGCTTGCAGAGACCGCCTTCTTGACCGTTGGACCTTCCATTAGTCTCATCCGCTCAATCCGCCGGAGTCTGTCTTCACATGCTGGGATAGACAACTCCCTATCACACTGAGGGTTTGAGACCCGTCGGCTACCCTCACCTGGTTTAGCCGGCTTGTCAAAGCCGTTGCCCGGGGTGTGACCACTGTCACATGCAGACAGCTACGGGGAGCCACAGGTGAGAGCTGAGTGCCAGGTGGGGACCAAAGGTGGATTAACCGCCCTGAAAAGGACGCGACATGTTCCCCCACCAGAGGTGCTACCCCTCCCTGACACCCCATACAACCCGTTGTGTATGTATTATGGTCACAAATCACGTGAAAGGTAAAAGCAAAGGGAATAAGTTAGGTATTCGTACTTTGTTCTGGGTAGTTTGGATCTGGGACTGATGAAAATCATATCTTTGTTGACTGCTTAGTTACACTTAATACAGACATCCCACCCTGTAAAAACTCATTTCACGGAGGTAGCACCATCAATTTGCGGGAGACTCCCGGAACTTCTGGGAGAGGTGGGATGTCTGCAATAGAGTAGCTCCTTAGCAGCTAGCCAGCTAGTTTAAATAACGTTAGCTATGCTAATGAACGAATGACACCTGTTAAACTCACCTCAACATGTCTTTTACAGTCTTAACCCACCATGGGCAATAGAAAAGTCACTGTTGCAAACAGTGCAGTGAGAAACACTGTCATTATTTTGACCCCTATTAGGCAGGGTACACTTTATTGTAGTCTGGGGTGACGTACATTTTATACTTTCTTTGGAACACTCTGCCATGGCGCGCTCTCTCTCTCTCTCTCTCTCATGGTCGCTCTCGCGCTCGCTCTCTCTCTCTCTCCAGCTCACTCTCTCTCTCTCGTGCTTGCTCTCTCTCTCACGCTCTCCCTCGCTCTCTCTTGCTCTCATCCTCTCTCTCTCTCGTGGTTGCTCTCTTGCTCGCTCACTCTCAAAAAAATTGATTTCCAGGATATTGTATATAATTTGCGGGCATGAGGGAGCCACTATTAATATGCAGGAGACTCCTGGAACTTCCGGGAGAGTTGGGATGTCTGTTAATTGCACTTAACTTCATTTAATTACATTTGAAATCACTTAACTCTTTGAGTAAGTCCGCTTAAGTACGTTTAGTATGGCTAGCTTTAGTTTCGTAAGTTTCATCGCTTCAAGATTGTTTTGCTAGTTACTAATAAAGGATTGAATGCAGCTCATTGACTTTTTGGACATTATTACTGGTGTGATCACAAGAATAACAATCTGTGGGGGTTGCCAGCAGCAGCATTGGTTTGTTAAAGTTCGCCACTACACTAATCTTTAAATCCATGTTTATGCACTGGTAAGGAGGCTATCAGAAGTGGTTGAATTGTACAATCTTAAAGCGGAAAAACTGGAAACTTTGATGTGGAAATATTGGAAACAAGGACAAATAGTTCTTATAAAAACACAATGAATGAAGAAAACACACAGATTGTCAAAGGTATGATGACTGTCTTCTGAGATACTCATCACTGCAGAAGCCAGTTTTAGGTTAATTCAGTTAATTTCCCAATGGTTTGGAGCAGGAGCAAACAACATGCAGCATGTAGTAGAATCGTATGCAATACAGACCCTTCGGCCTGACCAGTCGGTGCTGACCACGGTGCCCACCCAGCCAGTCACAATTCCTGCGTTCAGCCCATTTCCCCCGAGACCCACCACCCATGCTCCCGCCCTACTGCTTTGTAAATGATGCTATTGTAACTGCCTCAACCACTTCCTCTGGCAGCTGTAAGGAAAATATTTTAAAATTCATTCCCTGTTCTTTTCTGGTTCAGCACCAAGAGGTATCTGCAAACAAAGGAGGCTCTGTACGAGTATTCAAGGTTATAAGAAATTACTTTATCAGAGTAATATCATGAATAAAATACGGAAAGAAAGCAAAACTGTTGATAAAGTAGAAAGAGACAAAATAATACTTATCAACCAATGATTAAGCCATATCACACAATACCCTGCCAGAGGGAGCTACGTGTCCATCTGCTTTTCCTATCTCTCTCTCTCTCTCCTTTTCTCAATATCTTTGTCTCTATCTCCAGCTCTTAGCAACAGCTGCGACCCAGCCTAAGAGAAGATTCCCACTTGCACAAAGAAATTTCCCTTTTTTTTGACCCTTCAAGACCCCGTACTCAAATACTTTTCCAGACAAACGTGTCTTCCTCTATTATCTGCTCTCAAGGCCGCAGATGGTACTCACACAGAGTTCCCAAAGCCTTGCTGTGGACTGATTCCCCTGTACTTTCCCTTGTACATTCCCACATCCCAGACTAACAGGAGTTTGTTCGACCACCTTCCATTTTGAGAAATCAAATTTAACTCTTCCCTCACAGCCACTCATTCTACACGCTCACCACCCTCAGTGTGAAAAGTTACCCCTCGGGTCCCTTTTAAATCTCCTCTACCTCACCTTAAAGCTATGCCCCCTGTTTTGAGCCTTGCCTACCCTGGGGAATAGACTCTTACTGTTCATATATCTGTGCCTCTCATAATTTTAAACACTTGTTTCAAGGTTGTCCGTCATTCTCCTGTGTTGCAAGGGATAAAGACCTAGCCCGGCCAATCTCTCCCTATAACTCAGGCCTTCTAGTCTGGCAAATATCCTGGTGAATCTTCTCTGCACTTTTTCAGTTTTAGCCACATCTTTCCAATAATAGAGCAACCAAAACTGTACACAGTACTCCAAGTGTGGCCTCGCCTGTGGCTTCCACAGCTACAACATGATGTCGCAACTCGTAAGCTCAAGCTCTGACTGGCGAAGGCCAGCGAACTCAATGCCCTTTTCACTGCCCTGTCTACCTGTGAGGCTGCTTTCAACAAACTATGCACCTGTACTGCCAGATTTGCCTGTTCATTACTCTCCCTATTGCCCCACCATTCATAGTACAAATCCCACTCCCAAAATGCATCACCTCACACACCGTGCGTTGAAATCCATGTTCTAACTGATCAACATCCCCTGTAATCTATGATAACCTTCTTCAATATCGACAGCATCTCCTAATTTTGTGACATTTGCGAGTTTACTGATTGGGCCTTGTGTATTTGCATCCAAATAATTTTATAAGTAAGGGAAAACAAGGATCCCAACACCCGCCCTTGTGGCACTGGTCTCCATTCCAAGGAATAATCTTCAACCATCTCCCTCTGCTTCCTACCTCTGGTCTAATCTTAAACCGCCTGACAAGCTCTCCCTGGATTCCATGGGCCTTAACCTTCCATACCAGCCTACCACATGGGACCTTGTCAAAGGCCTTGATAAAGTCCAAATAGACAAGATCTACCCTTTGATTACCTCTTCAAGAACTTGAAAAGGTTTGTCAAGAAAGACCTCTCATGCACAAAACCATGCTGACTCCTCCTAATCAGACTGGTAGATCCTGTTCCTCAGAATTGCCTGCAGTAGCTTCCCCACCTTCCCACCAAAGCTATCAGGCTGACAAGCCTGTAGTTCTCTGGCTTGTCCTTGCTACCTTCCATAAACAGTGGAATGACATTCGCCACCTTACAGTCTTCAGGAACTTCAGCAGTGGCTAACAATGAAGCAAGTATCTTCTCTAGCCTTCCACAAAGACTGAGGATGCACTCAGCCAGGCCTTGGGGATTGAGTTCCTCCAGCGTGTTGTGAGTGTTGCTTTCACCCCAGCATCTGCAGGTTATTTTGTGGTTGGGGATTTATCCATCTTCATGCTAACGATTTGCTGGCGATACAACCATTGTTGGTGGAATCTCAGGTGGTGACGAGAGGGTGTACAGGAGTGAGATATGCCAACTGGTGGAATGGTGCCGTAGCAACAGCCTGGCAACAACATGTCAGTAAGACAAAAGAGCTGATTGTGGACTTCAGGAAGGGGCAGACGAAGGAACACATACCAATCCTCATAGAGGGATCAAAAGTGGAGAGAATGAGTAGTTTCAAGTTCCTGGGTGTCAAGATCTCTGAGGTTCTAACCTGGTCCCAATGTAGTCATAAAGAAGGCAAGACAGCGGCTGTACTTTATTAGGAGTTTGAAGAGATTTGGCATGTCAACAAATACACTCAAAAACTTCTGCAGTTGCACCGTGGAGAGCATTCTGACAGGCTCCATCACTATCTGGTATGGAGGGGCTACTGCACAGGACCGAAAGAAGCTGCAGAAGGTTGTAAATCTAGTCAGCTCCATCTTGGGCACTAGCCTACAAAGTACCCAGGACATCTTCAGTGTCTCAGAAAGGCAGTGTCCATTATTAAGGAGCTCTAGCACCCAGGGCATGCCCTTTTCTCACTGTTACCATCAGGTAGGAGGTACAGAAGCCTGAAGGCACACACTCAGCGATTCAGGAACAGCTTCTTCCCCTCTGCCATCTGATTCCTAAATAGACATTGAAGCTTTGGACACTACCTCACTTTTTAAAAAATATACAGTATTTCTGTTTTTGCACATTTAAAAAAATCTATTCAATATACATAATTGATTTACTTGTTTATTATTATGTTTTATTTTATTTCTTTTTCTGTTCTCTGCTAGATTATGTATTGCATTGAACTGCTGCTGCTAAGTTAACAAATTTAACGTCACATGCCAGTGATAATAAACCGGATTCTGATTCTGATGGAGCTGGATGAGACTGTAATCCACTGCTGATGTGCCACCATCTCCTGCCGGCTCCATCGATGAGGTCTTGGTTGGATCATTCTTTGTCTGGAAACTGCCACCACCACCCCACTCCAATCTTTCTGCTATGGAATCGCTCTCGGGATCTCGGGAACTCATAGCCCTCTCCACCACGACAAGGTGATGGTTCTCGGAGGAGTATCATCCAACCAATCTGTTTTCAACCATCGGCAACACTATCAATGTCACGTGGAGGAACTCAGCAGCTCAGGCAGCATCTATTGAAACAAATAGCTGACGTTTCGGGCCTCGGGCAGGATTGGAAAGGAAGGAGGCAAAACCTGGAAGAAGAAGGTGGGGGGTAGGGAAATGAGTACAAGGTGATAGGTGAAATCAGGTAAGGGAAAAGGTGGAATGATATGAGAACTAGGAAGGAATAAGTGGAAGGGATAAAGTGCTGAAGGAGAAGGGATTGGAAAGGCGAGGACAGTAAACCATGGGAGGAAGGGAAGGAGGAGGGCACCAGAGGGAGATGATAGGCAGGTCATGAGGGCGAGGGAGGGGAAGAGAAGGGGTGAGAGAGGCATCAGAATGAAGGAATTCTGGGTAGTCTCCAACCTGACGGCAGGAACGTTGACTTTTCTAACTTCTAGTAACCATCTCCCCTTTTTGTTGCACACCTCACCTTTTTGTTCTTGATCCGTAGATGCTGCCTGACTTGCTGAGCTCCTCCAGCATTTTATGTGAGTTTCTCAGGATTTGCAGCATCTACAGAATCGCTTGTATCATTGACAATGTCACTAAGCCCCTTTAATCTTCAAGGACCTGCATATGGAGATGAAGGGGGGTTCTGACAGGATCACTCAACTGCAGGATTCATCAGAGTTCTGGTAAAATCACGGATCAAAGTGAGGAAAGAATAACTGCCCTTGATGCTAAAGACGGGTATGACATCAGAGAGCCCCAGTGAAACTGAAGTCAATGGCAGCAGCGAAGTACTGAAAGTAAGGAAGGTGATGAGCAGAACCAGATTAGTGAGGGATAAGGGCAGGGGAGGGAGAGGAGAACCAGAATACGTAGGGTATGGGTGGTAGCTGATGCCACCAGCAAGGGAAGGAGAGAGAAAGGACCACAGTGAGTGTGGATTACCTGAAGATGGAAAATCAAATGTTCATACATAGAACATAGAATAGTATAGCACAGTACAGGACCTTCGGCCCACAATGTTGTGCCAACCCCTTAACAATCTAACCCTTCCCTCCCACATTTTTCTTTTATCTGTGTGCCTGAGAGTCTCTTAAATGTCCCTAATGTATCCACCTCTACCATCACCCCTTCCATGTCCCCACTAGTCTCTGGGAACAAAACTTGCCTCTGACAGCCCTTATTCCCACCAATACTTCCCTTCCAACACCTGGAAGTTCATTCTAGTAAATAATAGTCATCAAGAGAATAAGGTGGATTTTCACTTTTAACAATATCTCAAAACAAAGTATGCAATTAACCTTGGTAAAATGTTTCACTTTTGTTTGTCCCTTCTTTCCATTGTTGAAAATAATCATATCAGACTCTTGTCCTGTGTATCCACCAGTCCGTTTGATTGTAGACAAAACTAGCCAGAATATGAGCTGCTGTTCCTTTAGTTTTCATTTGGCCACTTAATTACATTCCTTATTTATCTGATTCCAGCACGTGCAGGCTTTGTGGCAAAAAAGCACGGCAGTGTTTCTTTCACCTTAGTTGACTGAAGAAGTTCAGCGTGAGGCTCCAGATCCTCAAGACCTTCTGCAGGGGCACTATTGAGAGCATTCTGATGGCTGTATCACCGCCTGGTACGGGCACTGCACCAACCTTGGTCACTGGGCACTGCAGAGAGTGGTACGGACAGCCCAGCGCATCTGTGGACGTGAACTTCCCTCCATTGAGGACATTTACAGCAGCAGGTGCAGAAAGAAGGCCTGGAAGTTCATCAGGGTCACCGGTCACCCCAACCAGAAACTGTTTTAGCCACTTCCATCTGGCAAACGATATCACAGCATTAAAGCCAGCACCGACAGGCTACGGGGCAGCTTCTTTCTACAAGCCGTTAGACTTTTAAATTCACATGTCTGTTCATTGTGATGGAGTCATAACACAAAGATTTTTACTCCCTCATGTTGTGGGATGGATGTAAGATTTAAATAAATTCTAAAGTTCTTGCTCTCAGACTTTGTTACAACCTGCCCCCTCCCTACCCCCACGTGGCTCCAGTTGACCCTTTCTTTCCTTTTTGCTTATCTGCCTCTATGCATTACGGATCAGTCACCATCCCTGAGCTCCACTCCTCCCTCAACGCCCCCCACCCCAGGCTCGTCATCCCTCTGCCCATCATTTCCCTCGTCACTTGCTTCCATCTAACGTCGACCAGCCCTTGCCTCAGACCCTCCCTCTCTCAGGTTTCTGCCATTGGGCTCCCATCTACGCTCTCTGTCCTATGCAGACTCTTCTCCTAAATCACTGACCATCTCGCTGCCCCCGACAGATGCTGCTTGCTCTGCATCTCCAGCAGCTGGAGCTGCTCTCAGTTTGCATCTGCTGAGTCCCCCCAGCAGTTTGTTTTTTTTTGCTCGAGATTCCAGCATTTGCAGTCACTGTGTCCCTGAGTTAATTTCAATTCATCACGATGTTTTTTTTAGCTCATTTACACATGGCTTTGAATTTTTAATAAGGTACTGTTTGATTTATGGAGAGGAAGCACTGAAGGAGAGGAGCTGAAGAAGTCAGGATCACTTTTCCTAAAGATTTGATTGAAACTAATTCTCCTGATTTAAGCTAGTCACAATAACTGGTATCTTTTAATATGTAACCATGACTACTATGCTACACATGAAAATGTTCAATAGTTGGTTAAATTTGGTAAGATATTGAATGAAAGAAATTAAGTTAATGTTTTGGCAATTCTTTTTCAACAGCCTGAGCCCCATGTTCATACATCACCTTAATGTTTGCTTTCCTCTTTTGAAAGAAGGCTCTTTGATAATCTTCTAGCAGTAGAATTGGCTTAGCTGCACACCAGTCAGCATCCACTCCAACACAAAGGTAATTCAATTTTGATACTGCTAACCGGCTTAGAAATACAGATTGTGGTAATGGAGAAGAGGAAGACAGATTAGCAAGCTTGCTGCTGAGTACTTAATCAATGAAATATTTGATGAATAACTTCCAAATGCATTTGCTTAATAATCTTCCAGCTGATAGAAGTAGGCATTCATTTATATTCATGAATAAGCATTGTTGCATTTATTTTACTGCAAGAAATGTCCCCTGATACTGGCCTTGATAAATAAACCATGTCTTTAAATTCTTAATTTATCAAATGCATTTTTGTGAAAATCAAAAAAAAACCCATAAAGCCATTAATTAGGAGAGCACAGGAAAGGATAACATATATAATCTCCACCAAGCACGGTGCCAGCTCCAGGCCTAGATCATCAGACAATGTATCTTGGAAGCAGTTCGATGACAACCTGGATTGCATCTTGGAAGCTAGGTTGGCAGGGTCTGTCTACGGGAAATTTGACTCCATCACAGTCATTGTGATCAACGTTGCTAAAGAGCGATTTGTTCCACTGCAGAGTAAAGAGGATCCTAAACCATCATGACAACCGAACAGAAGGGAAAAGGAGATTCGCCACCTGAGGTGTGAGTTAAAGACCCTGAACAAAGAATTCAAAAACAGTTCACCTTACGAAAAAGAAGGTATCAAAGATCTAACCAGCAAACTGCGGGAACAGCTGCCCAAGCTCAGGAGGGTGGAGCAGCTGTGAAGGTTAAGAGGAAAGAGAGAAGGAGAGCATAGTTTGTTTAAAAACCCATTCAGGTTCACCAGGCTCTTCTCAGTCAGCGAAAATCTGGCACCTTAACCAGCTCAAAGCAGGAAGTGGAAGAATTTCTGCGGAAATCACACAGCGATCCCTGTAGGAACAGGGACTAGAGTTCAAACCAAGAGTCCCAGCAGCTGAGTTGAACGTGGCATGAGTCTAGGATATCATCAAGAGAGCAAAGTCGTCTACCACCAGTTCCAAGTGATATACCCTACAAGGTATGTAAGAAATGCCCAAAACTCTTCTGGAGGTTGTGGAAGATAATGAGAAAGACTTGGACCAAATGCTCTATCCCAGCCAGGTGGAAAATGGCTAAAGGATGCTTTGTTCCCAAGGAAGATGATTCCTCTACAGTCATCCAGTTTAGAACAATCTAGCCTCCTTAGCGTTGAGTGCAAGATGTTCTTCTCAGTGCTTGCAGGAACGCTGAACTCTTACTTAATGGATAACACATCCATTCAGAAAGGTGGCATCCCGGGTTTTTCTGGGTGCCTTGAATACACCTCACTAATCAGCCAATTGATCTGCGAGGCCAGGCAGAAGAAAGGAAACCTAACAGTTGTGTGGTTAGACCAAGCCAATGCCTACGGATCAATTCCTCACATCCTTATCCAGGCCACTACCATATCCCACCAGTGACACAAGACATAATCACCAACTGTCTAGGAAGATGCAAGCTATGCTTCACTTCGGCCCACTTTACAACCAGGTGGCAAGATCTCCAGAAAGGGATTCCAACCGGTTATACCATCTCCTCCATCTTGTTTGTCATGGGTATGAACCTCCTTGTATCAGAGCAGCACCATCTCCCCCATCTTGTTTGTCATGGGCATGAACCTCCTTGTATCAGAGCAGCAGATGTAACCTGAGGCCCAGTGTTGGAGCCCAGCATCCAACCTGCAATATGTGGGTTCATGGATGACATCACTGTATTCCACGTTCAAGCAAGATGGATATTGGAAACCCTGGATAATGTAGCTGCCTGGGCTTGGATTGTCATGGTCCCATCCGTGAAGTCCGCAGTCCAGTTCACAGTCCGGTCTGTGGACTCGGACTCCGGGTCTTCCAGCTGTCCCTCGTTTGGTTGAGTTAATCATAGGCACCTGATTCCCATCTTTAGGCTTGGAATATAAGTAGCCTTGGGGTTGAGTGTGGGTGGTTGGTTTGTCTTGTCAGTCCCTCTTAGAGCAACCTACTGATGGAAGGCTAGTGAAACCATTCATGTTCTCTAGGCCTGGTTGGAGGACCACTGCTTCATGGAGCCTTGTTGCCACTTGTTGGAGTAGTCTTTGTGGTATGGATTTGGCTGTTTCTGAGGCCAGCTGAGTGGCTGTCAGCAACTCTGAGCTAGGTAGGGATCTGGCTGTTTCTGTAAGCAGCGGAGGTTGCTGGCTATAACTGTGACTTGGAGCAACCCTGAAGCAGAGATGGAACTGTCTGTTGTTCTTTAGTGTTTGTCTCTTCTTACCCTAGCCTCTGTGGGGTAAGTCAGGCTGCTGCTGTTGCCCTGTGGGGGGGGGGTGGGGGTCATGTCTTGTCTTGTTCTTGCCTCTGTGGGGTAAGTCAGCCCAGTTTTCTGTTGCTCTGTGGGGGGGGACATGTCTTGCCTTTGCCTCTGTGGGGTAAGTCCGGCTGGTGGACCTGTCCCACCCTGGCGTGGAGAGGTTGAGTCCCAGCTTGTCTAAGTATAAATCCTGGCTCTATGTCAATGTACTGTCCTGTCTTATGTTGGTGTTGTGTTAATGATGAGTCCTGGCTTTTTGAAGGACTCATGGCTCTATATTGATGTTTAGTTTCCAGTCTGTCTCTCAGCTCCAGCCTCCGAGTTATCAGCCTCCACTTTACAAGACTACGATCGCGCAGCTAAGCTCCAAGAACCCAAGCCCCGAGGATCCCGCAGCCAAGCTCCAAGAACCCAAGCCCCGAGGATCCCGCAGCCAAGCTCCAAGGACCCAAGCCCCGAGGATCCCGCAGCCAAGCTCCAAGGACCCAAGCCCCGAGGATCCCGCAGCCAAGCTCCAAGGACCCAAGCCCCGAGGATCCCGCAGCCAAGCTCCAAGGACCCAAGCCCCGAGGATCCCGCAGCCAAGCTCCAAGGACCCAAGCCCCGAGGATCCCGCAGCCAAGCTCCAAGGACCCAAGCCCCGAGGATCCCGCAGCCAAGCTCCAAGGACCCAAGCCCCGAGGATCCCGCAGCCAAGCTCCAAGGACCCAAGCCTCCAAGCTCAGGCCTCAAGACATCCTGTCCTGAAGCCATGTCATGTCCCTGCCTGGTTCTGGGTTCTGAGCCCGAGACAAGACCCAGGTTCTGGGTCCTTGTCCAGTCTCGGGCTTGGAGTCGATGCCTTGTCTCCTAGTGCATGGTTTCTAGTCCTGGTCCCGCTTTGCCTAGCCCAAGTCTGCGTTCTTGTCCCTGCTCCTTGCCTGTATCCTGTCACGTCCCTACTCTAGTCAAGTCCTGTTCCTTGTACTTCAGTGTCTGTGTCTTGCATTTGGGTCTGTTCCCAGCACCCTATTGTGACAAGGATGATCTCCAAGGCCAGGAAGTCCAGATGCATGGTGATCAAAAAGGGCAAGGTTACTAGCAAGTACAGGGACAAGTCATTCCATCCATAGAGGACAACTCAGTAGAATGGAAAGTGGTTTAATGCAGCAATAACAGACCGCACCACCATCACCGACACTGTAAAGCAGACTGACAAGTGGCTGAAGAAGATCGACAAAACCGGACCACCTGGTAAATTTAAGATATGGCTATACCAAAATGGTTTCCTACCAAGGCTGCTCTGGCTTTTCGCAGTGTACAAGTTCCCCATGACCACTATAGTAGGCATCGAGAGGAAAGTCAACAAGCACCTGTGGAAGTGGCTGGGGATCTCCCCCCAAGTTTTTCTTCAGTGGGGCTCTACATAAGATCAGGTCAGCTACAGCTCCTGTTGTCATGGGTAATGGAGGAGTTCAAGGTGGCAAAGTATAAAGTTGTGTTAACTCTGAGGAGCTCTGACAAGCTAGTAAATCTAACAGGAGTCGGAACAAGATCAGGCCGAAAGTGAGCTATCAACTTGGCTGTAGACCAGTTGGTGACCTCTCTGCAATTGAGAGATATCATTGGCAACCCATGGCTGGGACAGCAAGGAAGGCATCAGCTCAGCACACTTCCAGCGATGGGGGAGTATAGGTGCAAGGGATAGGCGAGATGTTGTCCAGGCAGTGGTATAGGACCACAAGGATGACAGCCAGTGCAGCTGGAGTCACAGGGTGCCTGGATGAAATGGGGTCTTTCATCCCATTGATCACTTGGGCAGAGCTTTGGAGACTGGAGCCCTTCTGCATTTCTTTCCTCCTGCAGTCCGTGTGGGGCGCTCTCCCTGCACCGTCCCAGTCCGTGTGGGGCGCTCTCCCTGCACCGTCCCAGTCCGCGTAGGGCACTAAAATTTTTTGTCTCAAATTTTTTAAGTCAAAATTTAAAAAAAAAATAATAATAATTAAAGATCACTGCTTTTGGAATTTTCATCAGTCCAAATGGATAGCATAATACAAGAACACACAACCGACACAGCTTTTCACTCTAAGCTCAGTGTAGTGTCTAATAGCCACAGAAGTGCACGTGCTAACTGTCTCCTGACCCAATTAGTGCCATAATATCCAAAATAAACGTAGGGGATCCTAGCTATTTTTTGGATTTGTTTTTTTTAAAAGACTTGACCAAAATAAGTAACTGTCACAATTAACCAACTGCTCAATTAACCAAAATCCACTGTATAAATTTCTTGTAATTTATAGCATATGTTATGTGTTGCACAGTACTGCTGCTGCAAAACAACAAATTTCATTAATTAATGTCAGTGGTAATAGATCTAATCCTGGTTACATTGGACAACAATTTTTTTCAGAAGTGTTGGTTCCTCAGGTTTTTTTTTTGTCTACGATAGTCCACTTGAAGCTGAACAGAAGTGTAATTTCGTATCACATAGGAATTTGGAGAAACAAGAAATTAACTTTTATTGAATATAATATGTTTAATTGCATAATGGTGCTGATGTTTTGCAATAGTTCAACTAAGCTAAAGATGTTTTGATGATGATTTTCCTTTGTCCTCAGTGTCTGAGGCTTCTCGCTGAAGTGTCCAACAATAATCAGCCAACATTGATGATGGATTCCAGTTACCCCGATCCCATTTCTCCATGACCGCAATGTCCTGGTGAAACCTTTCACCACCCTTGTCACTGACAGTGCCAAGATTTGCAGGAAAGAAGTCTAAATGGGAATGCAGAAAATGAATCTTTAGTGACATGTTACACTTTATGGTTTTGTATGCTTGATGCTCGTTGTCAACCAGCTGCATGTAGTTTGGTGCTCGGAAGTTGCCAAGAAAATTTTCAACAACATCCTTCGATTCCTTCCATGCAGTTTTCTCTGGTCCCACTAGAAGTTCTTTGAGTTGCCTGTCATTGATGACCCATTTGATTTGTGGACCAACAAAAACACCTTCCTTCATGTTGGCATCAGTTATTCTGATTTGAATTACAAATGAAATAACATTACAAAGAAAAGGTGCATGGTGGGAAATTCTCATGGTGATTTTCATGATCAGCAGCCTAAAATCTATAAGGTATACCCAAAAGTATCCAGGAAGCAACATCTTTGTTGTCCAATGTTACCCAGTCTCCACTTCAGTGTTGTTCCTGTGAGCTGCTCTACAAAAATTAGTTTTCATGTATCCTAAACTACAAAAATAACCCCACTTAATAATGATATTATTGCTTGAATGGCCATTAGGGACAACCTGAAGTCAAAGTACTGTATAAATGTGAATATTTATTTTAATCTTGTTGTGTTGGTTGCACTGTCCTGACAAACAGAATCCAAGCACAATGAACTCTCCACTCATTGTCTCTGACAACTTCACTATTTCTGACTCTCAGCTCAGATAATTTAGTGCCTCTCGTGAAGCTTTTCCAATATCTCCAACCTCTTAGAAGATTTTGCATCCACAGTTGCTGTGTGAATTCACTTTCTCTGCTATGTACATGGATGATACAGAAATTTAAACCTTGTGGGACTTGTTGTTTCTGCAATAAAAAGGTATGTGAAGTCACATGAATGAGAAATAGAATTCACAATTAATAACTTACTGGGGCAAGTTATGTGAGAAATATTTTCTGTACACAGTGTTATTAGATGTCAGAAGTAACTGACATTTGAAATGCTGCATGTCTGAGGTTGTGTTCCAGCTCGATTACTGGATGATTAAATTGAATGCAGCCTTTTGTTCTTGAATCTATTGTTTATATTGCACAATTGTACTGTGACTGTCCACAGTGCAAGAGACAGTAACAGCAAAAATTCCTGAGTGTAATGACGTTCAACTGTTTACTACGAAGAGGGGAGGAGTGAGTGCTGAAGAGGGAAACAGTAGCTTCCTGAGGGATTCTTATTCTGTGTAACACTACTGCTATTGGCATATTTTATTTAGTCCTACAGTATGGACAGTATTCTGAGAGGATTTATGACTTGCAATAGTGTTCAAACTTCAAAAACTATTTCATCTGCTGCAGTACATTGTGAGGCTGTGAAATGCCCTGCAGGGTTGCTTGTGTTAGTAGCTTATTAATATACAGAATATTAAAAGAATGACTAAAAAAGAGAGAAAAAGACCTGTTTGAGTTATTAGCTTTAAGAATGAAGAGGGCATTTACTGCTACAAGAATAGAGAAATATAAACTCTATTTAAGAAGGAAGCATAATATTATTTGCAATAGTACAAGTGTTTGTGGATGCTCGAGTTCAAAATTCCTCAAGTCAAATTTAAAGTTCAAAGTAAATTTATAATCGAAGTACATGTATGTGACCATGAGATTCATTTTCCTGCAGGTGTACTCAATAAATCCAATAATCAATGGAATCAATGAAAGACTGTACCACCTCACCAATGGTGGACAACCAGTGTGCAAAAGACAACAAATACAAATAGAAAGAAGAAAAAATGAAATGATAATAAATACATACATAAATAAACTATACGTATTGAGAACATCAGATGAAAAGTGAGTCTATAGGTTGGAGAAATAGTTCGGTGATGGGACAAGTGCAGCTGAGTGATGTTATCCTCTCTGGTTCAATAGCCTGATGGTGGATGGGTAATAACTGTTCCTGAACCTGGTGGTGAGAGTCCTGAGGCCCCTGTGCCTTCTTCCAGATGGCAGCAGCAAAGGAGAACATGGCCTGCATGCTAGTGTCCTTGCCGATGGATGCCACTTTCCTGCAGCAATACTCAGTGTAGATGTGTTCAATGGTGGGGAGGACTTTAACCATAATGGACTGGGGTGTATCCACTCCTTTTTGTAGGATCTTCTGTTCAAAGGTATTGGTGTTTCCATACTGGGCTGTGATGCAGCCAGTCAATATACTCTCCACCTCACGTCTATAGGAGTTGGTCAAAGTTTTAGATGTCATGCCAAATCTTTGCAAACTCCTAAGGAAGTAGAGGCACTGCTGTGTTTTCTTCATAATTGCACTTGCGCGCTGGGCCTAGGACAGGTCCTCTGAAATGATAACACCAGGGAGTTTAAAGTTGCTGACCATCTCCACCTCTTAAACCCCTGATGTGGATGGGATCATGTACCTCCAGCTTCCTCCTCTTGGTCAATAATCAGCTTTTTGGTCTTGCTGACATTGAGTAAAATATTGTTGTTATGGCACCACTCAGTCAGATTTTCAATCTCCCTCCTTTGATTCGGCCAATGGCTGCAGTGTTGTCAGCCACCTTGAATAGGGCATTGGAGCTGTGCTTGGCCTCTCAGTCATAAGTGCAAAGCAGGTAGAGCAGGGGCTAGACACACAGTCTTGTGGTGCACCTGTGCTGATGGAGATCGTGAAGGAGATGTTGTTGCCAGTCCAAACTGACTGGGGTCTGCAAGTGAGAAAATCGAGAATCCAATTACACAAGGTGGCATGAGGCCAAGGTCTTGAAGCTTATTGATCAGTTTTAAGGGGATGATGGTATTGGTTGCCGAGCTGTAGTCAATAAAGAGCATCCTGATGTACACATCCTTGCTTTCCAGATGTTCCAGAGTTAAGTGAAGATCTAATGACACAACATCTGTTCCGGCAAATTGGAACGGATCCAAGTCACTTCTCAGGCAAGAGTTGATATGTTTCATCACCAACTTCTCAAAACACTTCATCACTGTGGATGTAAGTGCTACTAGACAAAATTAAACGATAATTGTTTTTATGAATACTATTATTTTTATTCTATGATGCTTTATGATGTTAGAAATGCAATGTAATTGCAAGCTGTGGTCAGTGGGTATCTTTCTGGTCATTTCTTTCTGTCTGAGTTTATATTCTTTCTAGGAAGAGCCCACTTTCAAATGAATATTCCTGATGATGTCCACAGTGATTTATCCTGGCAGGAGCTGGTACCTCTGGGGCAACAGATGGAACTCATCTCTGTATCGGAATAGTAAATCAAACTCTCACTGATGGCATTATGTTTAACTTTATTCAGAACTGTCCATCTTATGAAAATAGGCCTATTTTGGGAATATTCTTAAACAGCTGCACATGTTGTTATCTCAGTTGCTGTCTTTATTACTCTAGGTTTTGGTGTAAAGTATTTGGATCAGGGATTGAGTATTTGTGATCATTTAATCCCTCATAGAGAAATGATTCGGTTTTTGTAGTTTTCTCAGAACCCTATCATGGAAACAAAGGGAATTTTAAGTAAGTCACTGGAGACTTTTGCATTATGTTAAAGTTCATGATGAAATATTTATGATCTGGGACATGTTTATGGTTAAAGAACAGAAGCTGAACTGTCCTTTGTTGCACATAAAATGAAGAAGACAGGTTAATAAAATCTTATACAGTTAAAGTTGTATTAAAATCCAGCTAAATTATCCCCGTTTTTCAATGTTTCCTACTCTCAGTGATATGAGACCAATAGCTGACAGCTGCTGGTGCCTTTTCCTTCAAACTTGCCCACCCCTCCTTCTCCGCCAGACGTTGGTGTAACCCTCCTGGGCAGTGATACCTCTCTACCCTTTCGGTACCTCAATAGCCAGCTGTGAATGGATTGGCCACCCATATAATTATTTCCTCAAATGTTCTGCTAGCCTCAAACATGACAGGATTAGTGGAAGAATTCCTACCGCAATGATTTTAAAATGCTGTGTTCAAGTTAAAGAAAAAATTTCCATCTCTCTGTAAGACATCAGTTGTGACTTCAAAAAGTTCAACAAGAAACCAATTTACCGTGAAGGAATAGAAGGGTGAATTGGAATCTTTTAATTTTACCTAATTACGTAAAAATCTGTCAAGGGGAACAATCTGAGATTTTTCTTGTTACCATCAGAACATTTTGAGAGGTGTGGATTGGAGGTGAGGTCAGTCAAGGGAATGGCTTGGTGGTTTCTTTGGGGAACTCCGCAAGTTTAACCTTGACCACACTTCTGATGCTGCTCAACATTAAGTGGGAGAGTGGATGAGAAAGGAATACTGTTTTATCTTTCTCATAATTATCAAAACATTTTATGCAAGATCAAAGCCAATGTAGTTACTGAGTTAATGAGGAAGAAGTACTCTGCGTTCATTCACCAATGAATGAATGAGAAGGGGTTAGGGATGGGGTCAGAATTAAAGCTCAGAAATGGGAAGGGGAGGAGGAAGCAGAGAGGGAAGAGTCTGCAACGCCGGCCGGTGTGGAGCCTCTAATACATGGGATCACGCCAGCAGTGGATTACAGTCTCATCCAGCTCCATCAGAATCAGAATCCAGTTTATTATCACCGGCATGTGACGTGAAATTTGTTAACAACAGCAGCAGCAGTTCAACGCAATACATAATCTAGCAAAGAAAAGAAAAAGAAATAAAATAAAACATCATAATAATAATAAACAAGTAAAATCAATTACATATATTGAGTAGATTTTTTAAAAAAGTGCAAAAACAGAAATACTGTATATTTTTTTAAAAAGTGAGGTAGTATCCAAAGTTTCAATGTCCATTTAGGAATCAGATGGCAAAGGGGAAGAAGCTGTTCCTGAATCGCTGAGTGTGCGCCTTCAGGTTTCTGTACCTCCTACCTGATGGTAACAGTGAGAAAAGGGCATGCCCTGGGTGCTGGAGGTCCTTAATAATGAATGCTGCCTTTCTGAGACACTGCTCCTTGAAGATATCCTGGGTACTTTGTGGGCTAGTGCCCAAGATGGAGCTGACTAGATTTACAACCTTCTGCAGCTTCTTTCGGTCCTGTGCAGTAGCCCCTCCATACCAGACAGTGATGCAGCCTGTCAGAATGCTCTCCATGGTACAACTATAGAAGTTTTTGAGGGTACTTGTTGACATGCCAAATCTCTTCAAACTCCTAATAAAGTATAGCTGCTGTCTTGCCTTCGATATGTTGGGACCAGTTTAGATCCTCAGAGATCTTGACATCCAGGGAGTTGAAGCTGCTCACTCTGTCCACTTCTGATCCCTCTATGAGGATTGCTATGTGTTCCTTTGTCTTACTCTTCCTGAAGGGTAGAACCTGCTCATTGTCGGACATCTTCAGGAGGTGATGCCCCACCAAGGTGATATTCATCGTTAATGACCCTTCACTGTCCAGGGCATACCCACTTCTTGTTACTACCATCAGAAAGGAGCTACTGGAGTTAGAAGACCCATACCTAACTATTTTAGAAACAGCTTCTTCCCCTCCGCCATCAGATTTCTGAATGGTCATTGAACCCATGGCCACCACTTCATTCTTCCTTTAATTGAGCTATTTCTGTAATTTATAGATTTTTAATGTTTTTGCACTGTACTGCCACTGCCAAACAACAGATTTCATGTCATTTGTCAGTGGTAATGGACTTGATTCCGAATGAAAGTAGTAGACCTGGCCAGGAAAGATGTCAGGAAGAGGATGAGGAATTGAGACAGTGGGTCAGAATGAGGAGGAGGGATATTGTCCAGGTCAGAGGTTATCAACCATGGTTGTCTGTCTGTCTAGGTACCATATCCGATGCAGACTTTGGTGACCATGGTTTTCCATATAGATCTATCCTTTGTTTTTTGGATGACTTCCATTTCCTCGATGTGTAGCCACCTGGCTATGCTTTTGATGTACATAAGCTGAGGTTAGGAGAATTCGAATGTTGTCTTTGCACGAGGTTCCATATGACAGCCACACGTAGTTCTGGTTTTCCCAAGTGTAACTAATACCAGAACAGGGAGGAAATAATTTTAATTCCCTCTTGGCAATTTATCTTTAATTTACCATATTCCTTTGGATTACTTGTTTTCAATTTTAGAACCCTTGCATGCTTAGATTTGTCTGTTTTAGAGGCTATTGCTTTTTTTTGCTTACTATCCTATATCTGCATCAGTGTCCAGAAATTGCACTGCAGCATTAGCCAGCAGGTCCACAGACTTGGGGAGCATGCCTTATGAGAATAAGTTGAGTGGGCTTAGCCTTTTCTCCTTGGAGTGACGGAGGATGAGAGGTGACCTGATAGAGATGCATAAGATGATGAGAGGCATTAATCATGTGAATAGTCAGAGGCTTTTTCCTAGGGCTGGAATGGCTAGCATGAGAAGGCACAGTTTTAAGGTGCTTGGAAGTAGGTACAGAGGAGATATCAGGTGTAAGTTTTTTTACAGAGTGGTGAATGCATGGAGTGGGCTGCTGGCAACGGTGGTGGAGGCGAATACGATAGGGTCTTTTAAGAGACTCCTGGATAGGTGTATGGAGCTCAGAAAAATAGAGGGCTATGGGTAACTTGAGATAATTTCTCAGGTAAGGACATGTTCGGCACAGCTCTGTAGGTTTTCTATGTTTCTATGTCTCTAAACTTGTTCCATAGTCTCTTAAACTCAACATTGACACTCACCCAAGTCAAAACCTCACAATAGCTCAATTACTTCTGCCCCAGTGATTAGAAAATCTTCTCAAGACATGAATGAACTGAATAATTGGATAATAAGATTCATTTAAACCCTAATTAAATAGGAAGTTCTTTGGAAAACTTAGCATTTAAAAGTTGGGGCAATGAACTAAGTTTACTCAGAATTGAGATGATGTGCCAGTAAATACTAACACTGATACAACAATAATTAACTGTTTACATATCTGGAGATTATTTTGTCACAGTCACTGATTTTTGAGACTTGGGTGAAAACATGTCCCACTAAGAAAAGTGCTAATTCCGTTGAAAATGAATAATATTTTCTTATTTAAAATAATCAGCATTGATAATCTGAGGGTTTTTGCACAAATGCAACATTTTTTCATATGTTTGTTTTTAATTTTATAAATTATATGATTATATGATAGCCCAGTACTCACAAAATCAGTTGGCCTCTGACAAGAGATTATCATTTCAATTTGATAAAGTGTGGGAAAAATTATTTAAAATGTATAATATATGCCAGATCAAAGAGTAGAGTGAAAAACCTCTTTAAAACTAAAAGCAGTGAATTTTCAACAATATTTACTCTTATTTTGTGGTTGCTCAAAATATGTCCCAAGTTTTTGTCAGCACCATCAGGTATTTATTAAAAAAAAGCAATAAAATCAGGCAACCACATGGTCAACTATATTCCTGAGGACCCCCTTTCCACCCACCACATCTGCTAAATGCAACAAGGTCAAACAAGCTCCTGTAAGTTTGCTATTTTTTCAATAATTTTTACATATTTATTGATGTTGCCACTGTCACAACCATGATGTGTCAACACTGTCTCTTTTGTAAAGAGAGAATTATTTTAAATTATGTCATAAATGTATGCATTTTAAGTAGAGGCCAGAGGCAGCTAGCAACAGAGGGAAAACAAGATGGTTCTGTATACAACTCATGCATGTCATGTAAAAAAGTGTGTTTTTGTCACCACCGTCGAACATCAACGCCGTCAGGTTCTCTGTCTGATGGTGTTGACAAAAACATCCAAATCATCCTCAGCGGAGGCTTGAATATAATTTATGATCACAATAAATAGTAATATGGCTTGTAATGTTTCATTAACCTCTTTATTTATAATATACATAATTTATTTCTTACGAACACAGACCTACAATATTTCCTTACTATATGTATCCCCAATGACTAAAACCATAAAAGTTGCACCATTTAATAATCATTTTATAAAGTTTCACCAAATTAAACATAATTAAATTCATAGTAATTTTGCACAATTTCATAGTAATTCCATTAAATTCTGACCTCCCTTTTATGTATTTGAGGAAGTTATGGCTAGGCAGCAGCTATCAGTGGAGG
Source organism: Mobula hypostoma (assembly GCF_963921235.1). Taxonomy (NCBI): domain Eukaryota; kingdom Metazoa; phylum Chordata; class Chondrichthyes; order Myliobatiformes; family Myliobatidae; genus Mobula; species Mobula hypostoma. The sequence goes on along the minus strand of NC_086102.1, from coordinate 131,770,386 downwards.
AGCGAAGGAGAAGAAACAGGGAATACCAGAAAAAGCAGAGAGAGAAAATATACAGTGAGCTCTAGTTAAAGGAGGAATACCTGAGAAAGGAAAAGCAAAGATGGAAGAAGAGAGTAGAGGATGGGAAGATAAAAACTCAGTGATTTGAATGAAAGGGAAAAGAGGAGTAAGAGAAAGGTGTGGAAACATAGACAGCAAGAGTCAAGAGAGCGTAAGACAAAGGGCCCAGAACTCTTAGAATCTCCCCCAGATAGTCCATTGGATCAGACTATACAGGAGCCAGCTCGCAGTAGGCAGTCTATAGCAGGGGAAAGGGAAAGAAAGAAAACAAGAGCAAGATACTTGAGGGAGATGAAAGCTTTGAAAAATAAACTTCAAGAGATAATGAAAGATAGAAACAAACTGAAAAAGTGTTGGCGACAAGAGCAAACTAGAAATACGACAGATATATCTACTGGTGTCGTTAATTGTGGAGACTGGCTTGCAGTCATTTATGACCAAAACTGGTTGTTAACAAAGATGTTCAACTGGAGTTTTTCCACTCTCAAGGGGCCAACACGCACTTCCATCCAAAACCAGGTGGAAAGGATATGTGCTTCGTACCAGTTGAAGATATTCTGGTCAGGCTGATGGAGCCATCATCACCGGGTCATGCAAGCAGGATGAGGGAGATCTACCACCTGTCTGCTGAAGTCATGGACTTCATAGAGGAGGAGCATATTAATCGTCTACTTCCTGATAAAGCTGACTGAACGTTTTCGAAGACTTTCAAGCCCAGAAATAGATGGAGATTTTTTTTTAGTTCCTGGTGTGTTTTCTGATGTTTATTCTTAAACACTGCAGTTGTACTGTAGTTTTTATTTTGCTGTTTACTGTTGTTAATATTTACGGAAGGATAAAATGTACATGACAAGTTGTTATTTGTTGTACCAAATTGTTAAATAAAGTTGTTAAGCAAGGAAGCATTGACTTGAGTGGTGAAAAGGTTGGAATTGTTTGTTGTAATTAGGCCACTGCCACCACCGTCAGGTCTCAGTCACCACCGTCAGATGGAACTTTCTTTGTTTTAAATTAATATGCTTACAATCTGTTCCTCCAAAATATTTGATTTAATAAAGTAATTCTCTCTTTAAAATTAAAAATGTGTTCTTTTATGTCCAAAATTGTTATTTTGTATATTTAATGCTCATGATAAAAGTTGCATGATGTAAGAGTTTTTAAAGGAGTACACGTGAAATAGTATAAAAAAATGAACAAAAGTGAATATTCAACATTTAACAGCATATGTGTATCTATGGTGAAGACAATGATTTAAAAGCTCCAAATCTATATAAGACTAAATAAATAAGAATAATTGGCTTTTTATTGTGTCTGTGTTGACAAAAACTAAGTAATGACAGGAAAAACATATTTTGTGAAAAAATTACAAAATCAGGAGGTTGCACCAAAATATTGCTTGATTGCTGAGACCTTGTTCTATAAACATATAAGTTTAGATTTCTTAACATTTAAATATTTTTCTTTTCAAAATTAAAACCTGTTTTATCCAAATTCTCAAGAATCCGTGGTTTATTGTCACTGACGCAGTAAAATTTGTCGTTTTGCAGTGGCAGTCCGGAGCAATACATAAAAATTACTACAAGTTACAATAATATATATAAAATAAAGAAACAGTGCTAAAAGAGAGCAAAAATAAATAACATTGTCAAAGAACAACATAGGGTTAGTATTCTTTCACGGATATCAAGTATTAATTTAATTACATACAATACTACATACAGTATATCAGAGAGGATCAGATTGCAAATTAAAACACTCTAATATGGGACACATCTGGTTATTTTGACTAATCGCTGCACGTCTGCTGGATAATGTTTAATAGAAAACCACTCCTCAAGCGCAGGACAATAGCATCCTAATCCATTTTTTTGTCTCTGCCTGTAAGCCAGCTCGTGGCCAGGTGTCAGCTGAATGAGATCATGACGTAATCAAATTCTTAACAGCCAGCTTCCAAATTTGTACCTCTTGTGGAAGGAGTCTTTTATCAGTCACCTACTTAAGCTGATTGCAAATGAATCAAAATAATCACATTAATTTTATCCAATAAAATCCAGCTTGACCGCACTTTGTTTCTTGCTTCTGTTTTGTACCAGGGTTATCAAGGACAGAAGTTTATCCTACAGCAGATCCCGGTTAATTGGGACACACTGGGACCAGTATATTTTAGCCCAATTAGCTGAAGTTTCAAGGAAATAGTTAAAAAAGGTATTAACAAAAGACAAACTACTATTTAAATGAATAAGGAATTGTGTATTTAAATGAAATACAGAACAAATTAGAACTCTACCGATATGACTAGTGGTTGTCCAGTGCATCCAAAGATGATGGGAGGCCTGTGCAGGCCAGTTTTTAAAGTGGAAAAGCCCTTGCACTGGGCAGTTCCACTCTCTCGACCTCTCGGTCCAGTGGTATAAGCAGACATCACAGCTGGGATCTTCCCTGATTGCTCTAGATGACCATGACTACTTCTGTGGCTCATCCCAGACCACCAGAGCTGACTTGCCACGCTAGGACAGGCATGTCCCTGTCTCATGAGGGTATGAGACCCACCAGCTACCCTCACCTGGTTTAGCCCACCTGTACTGGGGTGTGGCCCCTGTCACATGCAAACAGCTACTTGGAGCCACAGGTGAGAGCTGAGTGTCCGGTGGGGGGCCAAGCTAACAGTCAAGAAGATTCTCGATACCTTCAAATCCTTTGTTGTTCCTAACTTGTTGAAGTAGTGAAGTCATTTCATTTTCACTCCTGGCCATTTCTGGTACTTCCAAGTCTGAATGCTTGAAACCACAGTGAGCAAAACAGAATTGTCTCACTGCCCATTTGTCATCAACTATTCGTGACGAATATCACTGATTTTGAACACAAACACATGAAACTGATGCTCTAAGCATGACGTAGTGTCTAATGGCCACACAAACGCGCACAGCTGATGCTAGATAGAAACTGTTTGGCAACGGTCTCCTGTCCCAATTAAACAGCACAGTGTCCCAAATAATCAAAGGGAATCCTGGCTATTTTCTCAATTAGTTTTTGTTCTTTAAGAGTTGTCCCAAATAAGCAGCTGCCTCAATTAATCGATGGCCCAATTAACCAGAATCCACTGTATTGTTAATGACAGAATGAGACACACAGCAAGGGCAAAACATAAAATCCAGCTGTTACCCATTTCTCTTGTAATTGACGTTCAAAGTCAATTCCCACATCATCTCACCTCAGGGATATTTACCATGCTGACAAATGGCTGACAAGCTTGAATTTCCTTTTAGTAATTCTGCCATTGATCCAAAGTTAAATCCGACCACCAATTCAAGTCAGAGCAGGAATGTTAATAATAACTATATTCATGTAACGTAAAAATAGCAAATGTGTCAGCAAATAAAATATCAGTAATTATTTCTGAAAAATGAAGCTACTGTATATTACAAGTTTCTCTGGGTGTCACTTCATATCCCGAACAAGCCTCCAGGACATTAATTACTCACCACTTCACTGCTATTCTATTCCTGGTTAGAAAGTGGCAACTGTGCTTCTTTCGTATGGGGGTTAGCACAATCGCTTTATGGTGCCAGCAGGTTTCCATTCACTCCACTGTCTGTAAGGAGTTTGTACGTACACCCCGTGTGTGACAAGTTTCCTTCCATATTGCAGAGATGTACAGTTTGGGGTTAGTGAGTTACGGGCAGGCTATGTTGGCATCGGAAGCATGGTGCCACCTGTAGCTGCCCAGCACAACCCTCGCTGACTTGACTTGAACACATTTCACTGTGTCTTTCCATGTACATGTGACAAATAAAGCTAACCTAATTCATGAAGAACAGAACTGCATTTCCGAGCTAGGATAGTCAAGACTTGGATGGAAGCATGCTGGTGGTCATGTTGCCATGCTCTGTATGCCCTTGTCCTTCTAGCTGGTTGAAATCATAACCTTGGGAGGGGCTGCTGGATTATCCCAGGAAGGGAACCATGATACTCCAGCCTCAGAGGATTGGGAGTCGAGGGCATGAACGTTGAAGGTGATGTCAGTCAAGCAGGTTGTATTTGATTTGGGTGGTCTTGAGCTTTTTGAATACTGTCGGAGCTAGACTCAGTCACACAAATGGTATCACATCATCTTCCTGCTCCTTGACTTCAGAAGGGGTGTGCACATGAAGCCGTCTACATCAATGGTGTTCAGGTTGAGAGGGGTGAGAACTTCACGTTCCTGGGATTGAAGATCACCAATAGCCTGCACCGGTTGACATGTAGATGTCATGGCCAAGAAAGCTTACCAACACCCCCACTTCCTCAGAAAGCAAAATAAATTCGCATGTCCCCATCGACTTACCATCTTTGATCGCTGCACCATAGAAAGTATTCTGATGGATGCATAACTGCTCGGTACGGAACTTGTTCTGCACGTGACCGCAAGAAACAGCAGAGAGTTGTGGGCACAGCCTAGCGCATCAAAGGAACCAGACACCCCAGAAAGGACTCCATTCTCGCTGCCTCTGTAAAGCAGCCAGCATAATCAAACACCCCACTCACCCTGGGCAGAAAGCAACAAAGACCCCACTCTTCTCCCATCTCCATTGGGCAGAAAATACAAAAGCCTGAAAGCACATACAGGTACCTCTAGGTTCATGGACAGGTTCTACCTCACTGTTGTCAGGTTCTTGAACGGGCTTCTTGTGCAGTACGTTAAACTGGATTCTTGTCCTCACAATCTACCTCATAGTGATCTTAGAGTTCACTGTTTACCTGCACTACAATTCCTCTGTTGCCTTTACACTTTATTTTGCAATATTATTGTTTTATCTTATTGAACACAATGCACTGTGTAATGATTTGTTCTCTGCATGATCAATATGCAAGACAAGCTTCACACTGTAACTTGGTATATGTAGCAAAAATAAACAAAAAAAATAAGCTTGTTGATGGGGGCACATACAAGGGAATGAATCTAGTCAGTTTCTGCTTACATCGGACTAAATGCTGTAGCTGTTTTGTCAGGAAGGTGAGTTACTCACAATAGAATATTTGTCCTCAGACCTGCTCTTGTAGCCAAGGTACTTATGTGGCCGTTTTAACCGAGTTTCTGATCAATGTTAACCCTGGGATTTTGATTGTGCAGGACAATGGTGGTAATGCCACTGAATTATCAAAGGGAGGTGAATAATCCCTTTCTCGTGGAAGACATTCACTCTCTCTTTCTTTCTTTTTAAATCTTTTTATTGAGTAAGTATACAAAAAAGGTAAGCCATATAAACATTAATACAATGTTAAAGTATAATAAAATTCCAAAAGATAACAATACCAAAAAGAAAATACTACAAACAATGTAATTTAAGCATAAGAAACCAAAATAACATAATAGTATACTAGATTTTATATATATCAATGGAAGAAAAAAAGAAAAAAAAACCCCAAAAAAAAAACCCACCGTGCAACTAACTAAAAGCAAAGCAAAGCAATGGGCTAACTTGAAACCAAACAGAGTTAAACTTAAAATCACGTCCTCAATCCCGACCTCCATTAAAACAGTGAAAAAAAAAACAAGAAGGGTAAATATTACATTAAATGAAAATATCGAATAAAAGGTCCCCAAATCTGTTCAAATTTAAATGAAGAATCATGAAGGTTACTTCTAATTTTCTCCAGATTCAAACATAAAATCGTCTGAGAAAACCAAAAAAAGGTAGTTGGAGCATTAAGCTCTTTCCAATGTTGTAAAATACATCTTTTCGCCATTAAAGTAAGAAATGCAATCATTCTACGGGCTGAAGGGGAAAGATTACTAGAAATTTTAGGTAGTCCAAAGATAGCAGTAATAGGGTGAGGAGAGATATCTATATTTAATACCTTAGAAATAATATTGAAAATATCTCTCCAAAAAGTTTCCAAAGTAGGGCAAGACCAAAACATATGAGTTAAAGAGGCTATCTGCCCCGAACATCTATCACAGAAAGGATTAATATGCGAGTAAAAACGCGCTAACTTATCTTTGGACATATGTGCTCTATGCACCACTTTAAATTGAATTAGGGAATGTTTAGCACAAATAGAAGAAGTATTAACTAATTGTAAAATCTGCCCCCAATCATCCACAGAAATGGTAAGCCCCAATTCCTGTTCCCAATCTACCCTAATCTTATCAAATGGAGCTTTCCTGAGTTTCATAATAATATTATAAATCATAGCCGATGCACCTTTCTGACATGGATTAAGGTTAATTATCGAATCTAAAATATATATAGGAGGAAGCATTGGAAAAGAAGGAAGTATAGTACTTAGAAAATTTCTAACTTGTAAATATCTAAAAAAATGTATTCTTGATAGGTTATATTTATTAGATAATTGTTCAAAAGACATAAGGGAACCATCTAAAAATAAATCCAAAAACCGTAAAATACCCTTAGTCTTCCAAGTTTGAAAAGCGCGATCCGTAAAAGAGGGAGGAAAAAATATGTTACCTAAAATAGGAATCGCTAACCCGAATTGATTAAGATCAAAAAATTTTCTGAATTGAAACCAAATACGCAAAGCATATTTAACGATCGGGTTAGAGACCTGCTTAAGGCGTTTCGAATCAGAAGGGAGAGAGGAGCCTAAAATAGAGCCAAGTGTATAACCCTGAACAGATTGTAATTCCAATGCTACCCATTTAGGAATAGATAGTATGTCCTGGTCAAGTAACCAAAATTTCATATGTCGAATATTAATAGCCCAATAATAGAATCTAAAGTTAGGTAATGCTAAACCTCCATCTCTCTTAGCTTTCTGTAAATGTATTTTACCCAGTCTCGGATTCTTATTCTGCCAAATAAATGAAGAAATTTTAGAGTCAACTTTATCAAAGAAAGATTTTGGAACGAAAATTGGTAATGCCTGAAACACATATAAAAATTTTGGCAAAAAAAACATCTTAACTGCATTAATACGACCAATCAAAGTTAAATATAAGGGAAACCATTTAGATGAAAGTTGAGTAATATGGTCTATTAATGGTAAAAAGTTAGTCTTAAATAAATCTTTGTATTTACAAGTAATTTTAATCCCAAGATATGAAAAATAATTATTAATCAATTTAAATGGAAATTTATAATATAAGGGAAGATGTTTATTAATCGGAAAAAGTTCACTCTTACTAAGATTTAATTTATAACCTGAGAAAAAACCAAATTGTGCTAATAACTCTAAAACAGCAGGAATGGATTTCTCAGGATTAGAAATATATAAAAGTAAATCATCAGCATAGAGTGATAATTTATGGGACTTTAATCCCCGAGTTATCCCAGTAATATTTGAAGATTCTCGAATAGCAATTGCAAGAGGTTCTAATGCAATATCAAATAATAGGGGACTAAGAGGACAGCCTTGTCGGGTACCACGAAAGAGAGGAAAAAAAGGTGAGTTTAAAGAGTTAGTACGAACCGAGGCTACAGGGGAATGATATAACAGTTTAATCCAGGATATAAATTTCAAGCTAAAATTAAACATTTCAAGCACCTTAAATAAATAAGGCCATTCTACTCTATCAAAAGCTTTCTCGGCATCTAAAGAAATAACACACTCAGGAACATTTTGTGAGGGAGTATAAACAATATTTAACAATGTACGAATATTATAAAAAGAGTAACGACCTTTAATAAAACCCGTTTGGTCTTCCGAAATAATAGAAGGAAGTACTTTTTCTAGTCTATTTGCTAATAACTTAGAAAAAACTTTAGAATCAACATTTAATAAAGATATTGGTCTATAAGATGCACATTGAGCAGGGTCTTTATCCTTCTTTAGTATTAGAGAAATTGATGCTCTATTAAAAGATTCCGGAAGTTTACCAAGTTTCAAAGAAGCCTCAAAAACCTTATAGAGCCAGGGAATCAATAAAGAAGCAAAACATTTATAAAATTCAACGGTAAACCCATCAGGGCCAGGAGCTTTCCCCAGATTCATAGAAAAAATAACATTCTTAATCTCATCCATTGTAATGGAAGTATCTAATAAAGAAGACATATCCTGTGAAATCTGAGGAAAGTCTAACTTATCTAGAAAATCATTCATATATTTAGAATCTCGAGGAGACTCTGATTGATATAAAGAAGAATAAAAATCACAAAAGGTATGATTAATCCCCACATGATCCAATATCAATCGATCATTTTGGTTATAAATCTGATTGATTTGAGATTTAACATAATTAGATTTCAATTGATTAGCCAGCAGCTTGCCAATTTTATCACTGTGAACATAAAAATCACTTCTTGTTTTCTTTAATTGGTTTACAATCGAGGACGAGAGTAGTAAACTGTGTTCCATTTGAAGTTCAGTTCTTTGTTTGTATAGCTCCTCAGAAGGAGCCATAACATATTTCTTATCAATTTCTTTAATCTTGTCCACAATTGCCATCTCCTCCTGCTTCTGTTTCTTCCTCAAAGCAACGGAATACGAAATAATCTGACCCCGAATATAGGCTTTAAAAGTGTCCCAAAGAGTGTTAACCGAAATATCTTCTGTATGGTTAATTATAAAAAAAAGCTCAATCTGTTCATTCATAAAATTAACAAAGTCCGAGTCCTGAAGCAACAGCGAATTAAAACGCCATTGTCTATTGTTTGGTATATTGGCCATAATTTTAATAGAAAGCTTAAGTGGAGCATGATCCGAAATGGTTATAGAGTCATAATCACATTTAATCACTGAAGGAATGAGACGAGAATCAATAAAAAAATAATCAATTCTTGAATAGGAATGATGAACATGTGAAAAAAAGGAAAAATCTTTTTCCTGAGGATGCAGAAAACGCCAAATATCCGTCGACCCAGAATCAGAAAGGAAAAAATTAATCAAATTTGCAGATTTATTAGGTAAAGTCCGTAAAGGAGCTGAACGGTCCAAAGCTGGAGATAAACAGGTATTAAGATCTCCGCCCCAAATCAATGAAAACTCGTTCAAATTCGGAAACTGATCAAACCATGATTTATAAAATTCCGGACAATCCATATTAGGAGCATAAACATTAACCAAAACTACTTTTTTATTAAATAGTAAACCACTAACCAATAAAAATCTACCATTCGGATCAGAGATAATATCCTGTTGTATAAAAGTAACTGAGGAATCTATAAAAATAGAGACGCCTCGAATCTTAGCATTGGAGTTCGAATGAAATTGTTGTCCCTTCCAGAATTTGAAAAAACGTAGTCTGTCCCCCCTCCGTACATGGGTCTCTTGTAAAAATAAAATTTGTGCTTTAAGTCTCCGGAACACTTTAAAAACTTTTTTTCTTTTAATAGGATGATTAAGACCATTAGTATTCCAGGAGACAAAATTAATAATAGACTCCATAAATCCTAAAGTCAACCCACAACAGGGAGGATTGACAATAGGCGCGACCCACAAACCCGGAGAGGGAACAGAACATACAAAAGATACCGGGGAAAAGGACGCAACCAGTACTTCAATAATGTATATAGCCCAAAGAAAAACAAACTAAAACGTGAAGCCCCTCCCGCCACCCCCCAGCCCAAGACTCCAAGGCAAAATCTAAAGCAGACCCGCCAGAAAGAAGCAAGCGCTAAAACTACCCCCATGACTTCCGGTATACGCTCCCTAAAAAAAAGGTATAAATATGAAAAGGATCAGCTAATTGTAAAACAGTAAAAAAATAAGTAAAAAAAAGTTAGCTCAATTAGAATACACACAGAACAGAACAAAAGCCGGAAAATATATATTAAAAAAAACCACAATATACCTCAAACTCATGAATAGACACAGCAACAAAAAAAATAGGATTATTAACATAAAGTGATTATAAAAAGCAAAACAGAATAAAATTTAAACAAAAACTACAAAATTTAAGGCCGCACAGGAAATACGTAAGATGACAAAAGGGAAGTAACCACCCAGAATCCCCTGGGAAAAGAAAGAAATGACGCAGTTAAAAAGAAAGTTTAGTAGCCATATTAAGAAATCGAAAGTAAACTTTTCTGCCCAAATAGGGCACAGAAAAGTTAAAACCAACCAATTCACAGCCTCCGATCGACGGAGAAAATTAAAAAAAAAGGCAATTAAGATGTTGAAGGTGACAATTGATCCAGATTACTCTGGGCATCCGATGGAGAATCAAAAAAACGAAGGGCTCCATCTGACATGCGAATCCTTAGACGTGCAGGGTACAGCAGCGCTGGTCTTAAATCCCTCTTATAGAATTCCGACATCACGGATCTGTAACGGACCCGTTGGTCCCAGATTTGTTTACTGAAATCTTCCACGAATCGGAACTTAAGATCCGAAAAATCAATGAAACCTTTAGATCGAGCGAATCGAAACAGTTTCTCCTTGTCTTGAAAGTAATGAAAACGTAAGATAACATGCCTAGGTCTATCTGACCTAGACGAGTATGATGGGATTCTGTGAACACGATCCAGTAGCGGTGGTTGGTCAGGAAATACAGTAGGGAATAGATCTTTTAAAAGTTGGGAGAAATATTTCATGGGGTTGTTACCTTCAGCGGCTTCCCTCACGCCAATCATTCGTAAATTCTGCCGTCGCATTCTAGATTCCAAGTCAGAGTTTTTAAAAGTCAAAAAGTCAAGTTTCTTCTTCATTACATTAATTGTTTCTTCGATTTTCCCCATCTTAAGCTCACTTTGTTGCGCGGATTTTTGAAGATCAGATATAGCCGACTGATGTTCCGCAATACATGTTTGCATCTTATCAATTAAATCGGCAATTTTCTGGAAATTAGTTGAGATTTCCGTATGAATCAGGTCTTTAACAAAGCCCGCAATTTCCGTACGAATCATCTCCCTAACAGAGGTTGAAATTTCCCTCTGAATTAACTCCGCTATCGCTTTCAAAGTCACCGGTGATTCAGTCGGAGGGAGATCCGTAGCTTTCGGTTTAACCGGAGGTTCACCATCCTTGCCGTCTTTCTCGTTCTTAGACATAGCAGATCTAAGTTCCATCCAGTTGTCGAAGAATTCAGTTTAATTCAAAGTATTGTAAGAGTTGATGCCTTAATGGTTAATTAAAGTATAGCTGACCATAGAGAAAAAAAACTCAGAGGTAATGGAGCGAGTCAAGAACGCGACTTCACTCCATGAGCGCTACCGGAAGTCCCCGACATTCACTCTCTCATATGACACACGTTGCCACTTGGCCCAAGCCTAAATGTTGCTTTTGTCTTGAAGTTGCTCATACTGACATGCAGCAGTTTCTGAAGAGCTGCAAGTGAAATTAAACGTCACAGACTTACATAGAACATTACAGCATAGTACAGGCCCTTCGGCCTATAATGTTGTGCTGACCATTTAACTTACTTTAAGATCAATCAACCCTTCCCTCCCACATAGCACTCCATTTTTCTTTCACCCATGTGCTGACCTGAGTTTCTTAAATGTCATTAATGTGTCTGCCACTAACACCATCTAGTCCATGTGTAAAAAAACCTACCCTTGACATTCCCCTACATTTTCTTCCAATTGCCTTGAAATTACGCCCCCTTGTATCAACCTTTTCTGCCCTTTTAAAAAGATGTTGGTTGTCCACTTTATCTATGCCTCTTATCACCTCTATCTAGTCACCTCTCACCCTCCTTCGCTCCAAGGAGAAAAGCCCAAGCTCGCTCAGCCTTTCCTCATTAGAGAGGCTCTCTAGTCCAGGCAGCTTCCTGGTAAATCTCCTCTGCATCCTTCCTATAATGCAGCGGCCAGAACTGAACACAATACTCCAAGTGTAATTGTGTATTCATCAGTGAGTAATTTTGCAAGGAAGATTTTGCCAAAACAGCCGACGATATTTGTATAGCAATGTAAAGGAGCTGGGAAGATTGACTTTGAGCAACCATAAACAGCTTCCTTTTATGTGAAATATGACTCCCGTCACTGGAGTGTTTTTCCCTTGATATTCTTTGAGTTCAGTGTTACTGGAGCTCCTTGAGGCCACACTGAATTAAATGCAATTTTGATACCAGGCCACTCACTCTCATCTTCCCTACAAAGTGGCTGTAAACTGCTTTCTTGTATTTCTGGCAATTGTGCAAAAGTCTGGTTGATGGTCTACCCCTGTGGCTTGTTACAAAAAATAGCTGCTCTCAACTTGGACAAAATCTTTCAACTTATTCCTGCAGTCTAAAAAGGACTTGCTTCCTGCTGTGTCCCAGCCAAACTGTAACAATTGCACAGCTGTGAAAATTGTGACCATTGTTCAGAAATCTCCTTCTGACATCATTTCTTATAATAGTACCCACCAGAGGAAGAAGCTGCATCTGATGTGTGGGCTCTGGACTCCAACAAGCAAAGTATCTTGTCTGCACTCTGCTTCTCTCACAGGTATCTTTGTGCCTGCAGATCCCACTGAAGTTTCATATCGCAGTATAGGTAATATTCCTTGTGATCAGTAGTTTGTTGATTTCGGGACAGTATCGTGTGACAAACTGGTCCCTGAACTGCAACAATATGCATTGACAATCTGTGACAATTGTGTATTTAACATTTCTGTAATTGAGTAATATTGTAAATATATAATTTGATGAAGTATTTTTGTTTGTTCATCTAATCCTCAGTTTCTGTCAGTTGTGTAAATTTAAGGAGGACAATCTCTCATCCTGCCAAGCGGGTGAGATTGAGGTGTAAGCTCACCCGAGACCCCCTGTTCGTGTGGATGCTGCGTGATTTGTTACCCTGTTGCTAATCAGTACCACGAAATAACGCACAGTGTGCCATTTACAATTTAACAATTTAGCTTTATAATTCTTCATTTGACTAAAGAGTTAGTAAAGAAAAAGCAAAAAGGGCCCATTTTAATGAAACAATCTAATGTGCACAAGTTGGAGCTCACGGTTTCCCCTTCACCGATCCTCCATTGAATTCCCTGGGCTTAGCCAACTCACGGCCCCACTCCAAGTCTACTCCTATGATCTCTCCTCTCTTGCATCTTCTCTCACCATCTGTCGCCGAACAAAAGACCCAGATCACCTCGGTGTCAGGCGCACAACACGAAAACACACTCCCCTCATTGGATGGTTCACATTCCAAAGCACCCGTTATCTCTAACCATAACCCAAACACTGCGTCTACAGAAAGACCATTACATCAGCTGTGAAACCTTTCCCAGGGTGTTACACTTAAATAACTTATTACGGGTTACATGTAACAGTACGTAAATGCTGTATGTCGTCATCCCACCACGTCGTATGTTCACTTAAAGTAAAATCGAAACTAAGACAGGTTCTCCTGGGCTTTCATCTTTTCCTTTCAATTAGCTTAATGTTTTGGAATTACAAAGGTGACAAGGATGGCGTTAAACAAACCCGAGATGACTGCCTACCCGTTGAAGAACAGCAAGACAGTCGAGTAAATAAAAGAGTGCAGAACATATCCATTCAGAAAAGGAGACAGAGTTTAAAAAAAAAGGCAGAAATCGGATGTATTCACAGGTTCATAAACAGTGAGTACCAGGTGATAATAAAACTATATTTTTAAAAAAGCAGAAATAGCTAGCTACATCAGAAAGATTGATGCACTCGATTGCACAGAGGATAACTGGATTTTGTATACTGAGTGGATTGAGCAGTATTTTAAAGCAAATGGAATAGCCGATGAAAAGTGTGTCAATTTTACTGACTGCATTGAGTATAAAGGGATACAGTTTGCTTAGATATTTGACTGCTCCAACCAAACACGCCAAGTGAGGTTTGCAGATATTGTGACAGTAAGGCAGCAGGAACATTTAGAAGTGAAACCATCATTGATTGCAGAATGCTTTAGGTTTCATAAACAGAATCAAAAGGAAGGGGAGTCCATTTCAGCGAATGGAGCAGGGGACTGAGCACACCTGTGCTGATGGAGATATTTTTGCCTATCTGAACTGACTGGGGTCTGCATGTGAGGAAAACCAGGGTTCAATTGCACGAGAGGAACATGCACGACATGCTGGAGGAACTCAGCAGGTCAGGCAGCATCCGTGGAAACAAACAGTTAATGTTTCGGGCCAGAACCCTTCGTCAGGACTGAAGAGGGAAGGGGCAGAGGCCCTATAAAGAAGGTGGGGGGAGGGTGGGAAGGAGAAGGCAGGTAGGTTCCAGGTGAAAAACCAGTGAGAGGAAAGATAAAGGGATGGGGAAGGGGAAGCAGGGAGGGGATAGGCAGGAAAGGTGAAGAAGGAATAGGGGAAAGCACAATGGGTAGTAGAAGGAAGCGAAACCATGAGGGAGGTGATAGGCAGCTGGAGGAGGAGGCAGAGTGAAACCGGGATAGGGGAGAGAATTGCCGGAAGTTAGAGAATTCAATGTTCATGCCAAGGGGCTGGAGGCTACCCAGACGGTATATGAGGTGTTGCTCCTCCAACCTGAGTTTAGCCTCATCCTGGCAGTAGAGGAGGCCATGTATGGACATATCCAAATGGGAATGGGAAGCAGAGTTGAAGTGGGTGGCAACCGGGAGATCCTGTCTTTGTGGTGGATGGAGTGGAGGTGCTCGACGAAGCGGTCCCCCAATCTGCATCCGATCTCACCGATGTAGAGGAGGCTGCACCGGGAGAGGGGTGGAGAGGGAAAGATGTGTTTAGTGGTGGGGTCCTGTTGAAGGTGGCGGAAGTTGCGGAGGATAATGTGCTGGATCCAGAGGCTGGTAGGGTGGTAGGTGAGGACAAGGGAAACTCTGTCCCTGGTGTGGTGACGGGAGGATGGGGTGAGGGCCAAAATGCAGGAAATGGAGGAGATGCGGCTGAGGGCATCATTGATGACGGCAGAAGGGAAACCATGATCCTTAAAGAAAGAGGACATTTGAGATGTCCCGGAACAGAAAGCCTCATCCTGGGAGCCAATGCGGCAGAGACAGAGGAACTAAGAATAGGATCATTGATGACAGCAGAAGTTCCCCTTGTCCTCAGCTACCACCCCACCAGCCTCTGGATCCAACACATCATCCTCCGCAACTTCCGCCACCTTCAACAGGACCCCACCACTAAGCACATCTATTCCTCTCCATCCCTCTCCGCTTTCCGCAGGGATCGTTCCCTCTGCAACTCCCTGGTCCACACGTCCCTCCCCACGGATATCCCACCCAGCACTTATCCCTGTAAGCGTTAGTGCTACACCTGTCCCTACACCTCCCCTCTCACCACCATTCAGGGCCCCAAACAGTCCTTCCAGGTGAGGCAACACTTCACTTGTGAGTCTGTTGGGGTCATCTATTGCATCCGGTGCTCCCGGTGCGGCCTCCTCTACATCAGTGAAACCTGACGCAGATTGGGGGACTGCTTCGTCGAGCACCTCTGCTCCGTCTGCCAAAACAGACAGGATCTCCCGGTAGCCACCCACTTCAACTCTGCTTCCCACTACCATTCAGATATCTCCATACATGGCCTCCTCTACTGCCATGATGAGGCTAAACTCAGGTTAGAGGAGCTGACACCTCATATACCGTCTGGGTAGTCTCCAGCCCCTTGGCATGAACACTGAATTCTCCAACTTCCAGTAATTCCCTCCCCCCTCCCTCCCCTATCCCAGTTTCACACTGCCCCCTCCTCCAGCTGCCTATCATCTCCCTCATGGTTCCGCCTCCTTCTACTACCCATTGTGCTTTCCCCTATTCCTTCTTCACCTTTCCTGCCTATCCCCTCCCTGCTTCCCCTCCCCCACCCCTTTAACTTTCCCCTTACTGGTTTTTCACCTGGAACCTACCGGCCTTCTCCTTCCCACCCTCCCCCCCTGCCCCCTCCCTCTTTAGTCCTGATGAAGGGTCTCAGCCCGAAATGTGGACCGTTCATTTCCACGGATGCTGCCCGACCTGCTGAGTTCCTCCAGCGTGTTGTGCGTGTTGCTTTGACCGCAGCATCTGCAGAGTAGTTTGTGTTTATGAATTGCACAAGAGGGTATTGAGCCCAGGTCTTGGAGTTTACTGATTAGCTTTACTGATGTTATTTTACTGATAGCTATTTTACTGATGCTATTAAATGCTGGTCTGTAATTGATAAAGAGCATCCTGATGTGTGCATGGTTAAAATGAAAGCATTGGCTCAAGGTTTTGTCTGGTGGCCTTGGATGGATCAGCAGATTAAGCAGTTTGCCATGCACCATTGGGATGCCAACATGTTCAGAAGATGCCAAGAGCAGAAACTTCCCATCCCTGGGAATGACCTGCATTGCCCTTCGTGTAGATTTTGCTGGACAATTCATGGGCACCACTTTCTTGGTAGTAGTGGATGCAGCTACAATGCGACCAGAAACATGCTCAGAAACCTCCAGTACAGCGCACTGTTGATGTGTTGAGAAAGCTCTTCTCAAGAAATGGTGTTCCAGAACACTTCGGCAGTGACAACAGATCAGTTTGCTACAATACAATTTCAGTCATTGCTGAAAATGAATGGAATAAGACATATTATATCTGCACCGTACTATCCAGCTATAAATTACTTGCCAGAAAGGTTTGTCTGGAGTCAAAAGAATGCACTGCGAGCAACGTCAACAGAACATTAACACTGAATTACAAACTCGTCAATTTCCTCCTTGCACTTCTCAATGCAGCACACCCCACAGCCAGCAACTGACCAGCTCTGCTATTCCAAGCCCATCTCTTGCGTTCACACCTGGATCTCCTCAAACCCAATCTCAAAAGGACAAGCAGCTGAGACAAATTGAAGTCTCCTCAAACAAGGAGGTTCAATATTTCACTCCTGGACAAGGATTCCTGGTGAGGGGCTACAGAGGTGATCGACAGTGGGTACTTGGAAAGATTAAGGATGGAACTGGACCACTCTCCTGCCTCTGATATCTTCTGGAGACAACACATTGATCAGTTGAGGAGAGCAGAGTCAATTGTTAGAGAAGGGGTGCCAGAGCTGTCTACACTTCCTGCAGTCCCAGAGTCAACTCCTACAACAACCACACAGGAGGCCCTGGACTTGAGATTTTTTCACAGCCACAAGTCTCACCTGCCAAGCAGAGTGTCTTCCCTTGTCAGGGAAGATGTTATCCCACGAGAGTAAGAAAGCATTCACAGCAATTACATCTTTAACCCAAGAAAATCTGCAGATGCTGGACATCCAAGCAGCACACACAATATGATGGAGGAACTCAGCAGACCCGGCAGCACCTATGGAGAAGAGGAAGTAGTTGATGTCAGAGTAAGAAGGTGGGGAGAGGGGAGGAAGAAGTACAAGGTGGTAGGTGATAGGTGAAGCTGGGGAGGGGGAAGGGGTGAAGTAAAAAGCTGGGAAGTTGATTGGTCAAAGAGATAAAGGACTGGAGAAGACGGAATCAACCCACTGACCCTCACAGCTACCTGGACTATAGCTCTTCACATCCAGTCACTTGAAAAATGCCATCCCCTTCTTTCAGTTCCTCCATCTCTGCCACATCTGCTCTCAGGATGAGGCTTTTCATTCCAGAACTAATAAGATCCTCCTTCTTCAAAGAAAGGGGCTTCTCTTCCTCTGCCATCAATACTACCTTCACCCGCATCTCTTCCATTTCTCATACATCTGCCCTCACCCCATCCTCATGCCACCCCATCAGGGATAGGGTTACTCTTGTCCTCACCTATCACCCCTCTAGCCTCTGCATCCAGCACATAATTGTCTGTAACTTCCGCCGATCGACGACGGGATTCCACCACCAAGCACATCTTTCCTTCCCCCCACTTTCCACTTTACGCGGGGATCACTGCCTACACAACTCACTTGTCCACTTGTCCCTCCCCACTGTCCTCCCTCCTGGTACTTATCCTTGCAAGTGGAACAAGTGCTACACCTGCCCCTACACCTCCTCCCTCACTCCCATTCATGGCCCCAAACAGTCCTGCCAGGTGAGACGATACTTAACCTGTGAGTCATTTGGGATCATCTACCGTATCTGCTGCTCTTGTATATCGGTGAGACCCAGTGTAAATTGGAAGACTGCTTCGCTGAGCACCTATGCTCCGTCTGCCAGAAAAAGTCGGATCTCCCGGTGGCCACTCATTTCAATTGCACTTCCCATTCCCATTCCGTCATGTCAGTCCATGGTCTCCTCTACTGCCACAATGAGGCCACACTCAGGTTAGAGGAGCAAAACCTTCTATTCCGTCTGGGTACTTCCAACCAGATGGCATGAATATTGGTTTCTCGAACTTCTGGTGATTTCCTCCCTCCCTCACCATTCCCCATTCCCGTTTCCCTCTCTCACCTTATCTCCTTACATGCTCATCACCTCCCTCTGGTGCTCCTCCCCCTTCCCTTTCTTACATGATCTTCTACCCTCTCCAAAAAGGTTCACCCTTCTCTAGCCCTTTATCTCTTTCACCAGTCAGCTTCCCATCTCTTTACTTCAACCTCCCTCCCAGTTACCACCTTGTACTTCCTCCCCTCCCCTGAACTTCCTCCTCTGACTTCTCATCCTTTTTTCCAGTTGTGATGAAGGGTCTTGGGTTGAAATGTCGACTGTACTCTTTTCTGTAGATGCTGCCTGATCTGCTGAATTCCTCCAGCATTTTGTGTGTGTTGATTAAATCTTTAGACCTGTATGGGACAATTTAAAAATTACTATGCTGTAGATGTCTATATAGTATACTGTATGTATATAAGTTGAGATGAATTCTATATTGAGTTGGAGTTTATAGCCAAGCAGAGAAGGGTGCTCTGTAATTAATATTTCAGTAATATTTTCAGCAATATTGTAAATACTGTATATTGTTTGATAAACATTTGTATTCATTTAAATAATTCATTAAAGCTTATATGTGACAGGATGAGAATGGCATATGTCATCACCCCACCATATTATGCGTACGCACTTTGCTTAAAGAGAAAATGAAAATAAGACAAGTTCACCTGGGCTCCCATCTTTTCCTTTCAATTAATTTAATGTTTTGGAGTTACAAAACATAATCACAAACTTGAATAAATTGCACACTCTACAAATGAGCTCCTCTTGCCCTGTGTATAGGGAAAAGAGTTCACTTCCTATACTTACTTATACAAAATTTACATGATTGGTTTAAATTAATGGATTAGCTTTGAAGATGTTTTCTTTAAGGTTTTAAAACCCAACCCACTCACTCACCTTGAATATTATTCAGTGAACCATTTCCCTTCCCACCCCCTCTGACAGAAACAGAGCATGATTTTTTCAGGTATTGCCCAAGTCCTTGAGAAAATGTTGGAGAATATGCTGCCAAGCTAGATTGTATGTTCTGGTAGATTATCACATTGGACAATAAATTAGCTATACTTCTGAAGATAATTAATGATAATTTTGTTTATTTCAATGTCCTCATCCCTGGCCTTCTTACATTCACCCCTTCTTACACTACTTCCCATTCAAAACCTGGCACCTTCCGATGGCACTGCACAGAAATGAGAGCTTGTATTTTGGACCTCTGTAAACGTTCTGCTTGCTATAATTCTGCTTAGGCACAATCCAGTCGCCAAAGTTCTATTTTTAGTTACAAATATGCATTTTATTTTTAATCAATGTTTATGGAACATAGAATAGTACAGAACAGTGTAGGCCTTTTGGCCCACAATGTTGTGCTCATCCGGAAGAATAAGATTCATGGGATCCATGGTGAATTGACCATTGGGATTCAGAACTGGCTTACCATTGGACTACCCTAACCCTTACCTCCCACATAGCCTTCGTTTTTCTACCATACATGTGTCTATCTAAGAGTTTCTTAAATGTCTCTAATGTATCTGCCTCCACCACCACCCCTGTCAGTGTGGAACGCATTCACCACTCTCTGTGAAAAACCTACCTCTGACAAGCCTGCTCTGCGAGCAAAGTCCCTAATGAGTACTTTACATTGGTATTTACCAAAGAGAAGGACATGGAGGATAGGGAGATCAGTGCCAAGAGTATTAATATACTAGGGAACTTTGAAGTAAGGGAATAAGTCTTCCCAGGAGGGGCGAGAAGATGGTGTTGCGACGACAGTGCACGCAGCCACTTCGGTGATGAATATCTGTTATCTGTCAAGTAAGGGACCGTGCACAATCCTGATTTGATGGAGACAGACGTGAGAGCACGGAGGAACATCTGAAGAACTTCTGATATGCCTGCTTTGCTGCCGCTGCTACTGTGTGGTAACCAGAATCTCCGGAGTAGAAGGCCCTGAAATCCTCGGCTTTGCGTGTTTCAGCGGTCAGGGAGAGGTCGAGGGCGCTTGGGAGGCTGTATCGGAGAGGCTGGTTGGAAGCTCGGAGCTTTCAGACGGATGGACTCAGGGTCAGCTGGGGTCAGTTGCTTCCAAGGTACCAGCAAGTTGACAGTGCCTGGAGGTTTATGGCAGGGAGTTTCTCCCTTTTGCCGCCTGCTACCGGGGACTCGGGAGTCGATCGACTCGGGACTTTGAGACTTTTTTTTACTGTGCCTGTGGTCTGTTCTTTATCAAATTATGGTATTGCTTTCCACTGCTGTAACTATGTTATAATTATGTGGTTCTGTCAGTGTTAGTGTTTGGTCCGTCCTGTTTTCTGTGATATCCCTCCGGAGAAACATTGTATCATTTCTTAATGCATGTATGCATTTCTAAATGACAATAAAAGAGGACTGAGTGTTCTCATAATCTAAGAAAAAGTTGTGTTGGGTCTCTTAATGAGCATTAATTGTGGATAAGTCCCCAGAGGCTGATGAAATATACTTCAGGTTATTGAGAGAGGCAAAGGAAGGGATTTCTGGGGCCTTGACCAATATCTTCATGTCCTCTCTAGCCAATGGGTGAGGTCCCAAAGGAATGGCGAGTAATTAATGTTGTTCCATTATTCAAGAAGGGAACCACGATAATCCTGGCAACTACAGAGTCTCACATCAGTGATAGAGAAATTAGTGGAGAGAATTATTAAGGATAGGATTTATCAGCATTTGCAGATCCATGGCCTAAATGGGAAGATCCTTTGTGCATGACAGGTCTTGTCTTACCAACTTTGACGAGGTGGCGAGGGTTATTGATGAAGATAGAGCTGTGAATGTCGTTTACATGGATCTTAGTAAAGCTCTTGACAAGGTCCCTCATGGGAGGCTCATCCAGAAGATTAAGTTGCAGGGGATCCACGGCTACTTGGCTGTTTGGATTCAGAACTGGCTTTGCCATAGAAGACAGAGGATAGTGGTTGAAAGGACTTACTCTAGCTGGAGGTCTGTGAATAGTGGTGTTCTGCAGCGATCTGTACAGAGACCTCTGCCGTTTGTGATGTACTATATAAATAACCTGGATGAAAATTTGGATTGGTAGGACAGTAAGTTTGCAGATGATACAAAGACTCATGGTGTTGTGGATAGCATAGAAGACTGGCAAGGAATGCAGCAGTATATGGATCATTTGCAGATATTGGTGGAGAAATGGCTGATGGAGTTTAACCCTGCCAAATGCAAGATGTAACACCTTGGTAGGCCACAAGTAAAGAGACAGTAGACTGTTAAGGACAAGATCCTTACCAGCCTCGATGAGCAGAGGGATCTTAGAGTTCAAGTTCATACCTCGCTGAGCGTGGTTACACAGGTTGATAGGATGGTTAACAAGGCATATGGCAAACTTGTCTTTATTAGTCAGGGCACTGAATTCAAAAACCAGGAAGTTATGTTGCAGCTTTGTAAGTTTAAGATGTAAAGAAGTTTAAAATACAAGTTAAGATAAAGTATAAGATAAGATTTCTGGTTTAAGATGGCGCTGGTAAAACATAACAACTTACTGGCAGCAAACAGATCTACTAACTACGTTATTAATCACACTTTTTCTGGACCATCACTGCAATCCGTAGCCTGTAACTTCCCTTTCAGAGCTGAGCTTTTGAACTGCCCGTATGACTTGGCATTTTTTGTGTTGTGAACTGAAGTGCTGAAGGTGCAGCACAGGTGCAGCTTGATCTGTTGGGCCCCAGGCCTGTGAGCGAGGAACAAGCCAATGTTTGGTCATTGCTGGAGAGGGCTTGGGGCCGATTCAAAGCGACTGATCCGAGGTGAGACAGAGTCGGACGGTGGTTTCGGGGCCCGTGAGCGAGGAATAGGCCGTACGACCAGTTTAAGCGCCAGGCCTGATTGGAAGGGTTGGTTACAGACCATACCAAGGTGGTGGGGCCCAGGTCTGTGAATAGGGAACAAGCTGATGTTTGGCTGATTTATATGCCGAGCCAGATTGAAAACATCTGTGTGTGGAGGCCAGAGGCGAGGGATGGGCCTGGTGTTCAGCTCACTGCTCAATGTGGCTTACTCATCTCTGTGCCGAACTGAGGCTCGGGCCTACAACTAACGGGCACTGGACCGTCTGCAGTGATGACGAGCTTCATGGTGCTAAACTCACTTTCATGAACTTTAGTTCTGACTCTTACTTGCCTACTTTTTATTGTTTGCAGTATTTGTTCCTTTTTTCATACATTGGCTTTTGTTTTAATGGGTTCTATTGGGTTTCTTTGTTTTGGGGCTGCCTGTAAGGAGACAAATCTCAAGGTTGTGTATCGCATACAATATATACTTTGATAATAAATGTAGTTTGAACTTTGAACTTTTGAACCTATAGATCTCTAGTTACGCCGTATCTGGTATATTGCATACAGTTCTGGTCGCCCTATCATAGAAAAGATGTCGAAGATTTGGAGAGGGGCAGAAGAGGTTTACACTCTCTAAAGCTTCCACATCCTTCCTACAATGAGCCTACTAGAAATGAACACAATATGGATGTGCTATGGATAAGTTTCTCTCTGTATTTCCTTGCGTCCTTTCTCAACATATTGCCTGTTACTTCCAGATAAATGAATGAATTATGGGCTTACTCTCCAGTTACTGCCATTCCGCACCCCCCATCAGTTAGTAGAACTGTTAGCACAACATTAAAAGTATGTTTCTACTGACACCCCCGATCTGTACTGAAATAAAGTATTTCATCCACTTATAATTTTCAAAAACAACCTATGAATTCATTATTATTTATGAGTGATGAAATGATTTATTCTTGGTCGTAAAAAATTTGGGGGAAATTTGTGTCACACATTCCACCCATTGCTCCAGGTGAAATACAGACTAAAGGTTGATTCTTGGCATTCAGCCATAGATTTTACTGTGTACATTAACAGAAGCTTCTCTAGATCATGCAAATACTTCCCTCCTGGGTAGTACATTGAATTCGAGGCTGCATCTCTCCAGCTAAAAAGGGCACTCAGTGGTGATGTGAAATTATTGATGTGTGTAAGGTGCTCTGCAGATGGTTGACCCATGTTGCTTCATTAACCATTACACCATCAGGATGGTATGCCCATGAAATCATTGGTAAGGCAAATGAATAATCTAAATGTTTACGTTGGATTATTACTGCAAATAAATTTCGTACAAAAAAATACAAGACTTTACCATCCCACACTCAATTTTTCAGCAAAGTTTGTCACATGGAGAACCTCATGTAAAAATTCTTACTTTCATTCATTTCTGCAATCATGGGTTGTAATATGCAGTTTTAGAGGTTTCGAATAATTACCTCAGCAGGAAGTACACATGTATGCCTTCCTATTTTATAAAGGTGTTTACCTTTTGATTTTGTGTGTGTGTGTGTGTGTGTGTGTGTGTGTGTGTGGTCGTCATGGAAACGGTGTGTGTTTGTGAATGCAAAAGTGACCGGCTGGAAAAATAGGCTGAAAAATGGCAGATCGAATGTAATGCAGACAAGAATCAGAAACGAGAATATCTGATCGTATCCATTGAGAGTTCTGCTGCCACACGAGTCACCACGTGAGGTGCCCAAGTGTGAGGTTGTTGCTTTTTGAGAGGGAAAAATAGGGTAGGACTTCCACATTGAACAGTGGAGCACTGAGGAGTGCAGTAGAACAAATGGGATGAGGGAATACAGATCCATAATTCCCTGAAAGTGGCATCACAGCTAAATAGGGTCATAAATAAGGTTTTTAGCACATTTGATATTCATAAATCAGGGCACTGAATACAGGAGTTGAGATGTTTTGCTGAAGTTGTATGGACCTTGGTGGGGCTGAAGTTTGTGTAAAATGTGCACTTCTGGTCACCTACCTACAGGAAAGATGTCAATAAGCTTGAAAGGGTGAAGAGAAAATTTACATGAATGCTGCCATGGCTTGAGGACCTGAGTTGTAGAAAAAGGCTGAATAGCTTATTGCTTTATTCTCTGGAGCGCAGGCAAATGAGGGGGGATAGGCCCATAAGACATAGGAGCAGAATTAGGCCATTTGGCCCATCGAGTCGGCTCATGGCCGATTTATTATCTCTCTCAACCCCACTCTCCTGCCTTCTCTCAGGTAACCTTTGAAGCCCTGACTAAACAAGAATCTATCAACCTCCATTTTAAGTATGCCCAATGACTTAGTCTCCACTGCCATCTGTAGCAATGAATTCCACAGATTCACCACCCTCTGGCAAAAGAAATTCCTCCTCACCTCCGTTCTAAATACACGTGCCTCTATTCTGAGGATATGAACTCTGGTCCTGAACTCGCCCACTTTTGGAAATATCCTCTCCATATCCACTCTATCTAGGCTTTTCTATATTCAATAGGTTTCAACTGGATCCCCCATCATACTTAGAATATAGAACACAGACCAGTACAGCCCAGGAACAGGCCCACACTGTTCTGCCAAACTAGCTAAACAGCAAATCAAAAACACCCAAACACTAATCCCTCCTACCTACACAATGTCCATATCCCGCCATCTTCCTTACTTCCACATTCCTATCCGAACGGCTCCAAAAAGCCTCTGGTATATTTGCCTCGTCCACCATACCAGGCAGTGCATTCCAGGCACCCATTGCTCTCTGAGTGAAAAACTCGCTCCCTCTGATGTTAGATATTTCAACCCTGGGAAACAGATATTCCCTGTCTACTCTGTCCATGTCTCTCATAATCCTGTAAACCTCTATCAGATCCTCCTTCCGGCTCCGACACTCCAGAGAAAACAACCAAAGTTTATCCAGGTTCTCATGCTAGCAAAGGCCTTCTAAACCTTGCAGCATCCCAATAAACCTGTTCTGCACCCTCTCCAAAGCCTCAACATCCTTCCTGTAGTGGGGCGACCAGAACTGTACACAATACCTCAGATGTGGCCTAACCGGAGTTCTATAAAGTTGCAACATAACCTCCTGACTTTTGAACTCAATGCCTGGACTAAAAAGCAAGCATTGCATAAGCCTTCTTAACCACTTCATTGAGCTGTGTTATCATTTTCAAGGAGCTATAAACTTGGATCCCAGAATCCCTCTGCTCAGCACCACTATTCAGGCCCTTGCCCTCTAGTAAACAGTGTACTGTTAACTTGCACTCACCCTACCAAGGTGCAACACCCCACATTTATTTGGGTTAAACTCCATCTGCCATTTCTCTGCCCATATCTGCAAATGATCTATGTCACGCTGTATTCTTTGCCAGTCTTCTAAACTATCCACAGCTCCACTGATGTTGGTATTATTCGCAAACTTACTAACCCACACATCTAGATTTTCATACAGGTCACTTATGTATATCACAAATAACAGAGGCCTCAGCACAGATCCCTGCAGGACACCACGAATTACGGCCCTCCAGATCAAATAAGTCCCATCAACCACTACCCGCTGTCTTCTATGCGCAAAACAGGCCTGAATCCAAACAGTCAGTACGCCACGGACCCCATGCATCTCAATCTTCTGGATTAGTCTCCTGTGAAGGACTTTGTCAAATGCCTCACTAAAATCTATGTAGACAACATCCACTTCCCTACCTGCATCTATCTGAAAAGAGGACGCTGTTTAAGTTGCATGCCATCTTGGACAATGTCTCCCATCCACTACATAATGTACTGGGTGGGCACAGGAGTACATTCAGCCAGAGACTCTTTCCACCGAGATGCAGCACAGAGCGTCATAGGAAGTCATTCCTGCCTGTGGCTATCAAACTTTACAACTCCTCCCTTGGAGGGTCAGACACCCTGAGCCAATAGGCTGGTCCTGGACTTATTTCATAAATAGTAATATGTAAATTATGCCAGTAAATTAACTATTTATGGTTTTATTACTATTTATTATTTATGGTGCAACTGTAATGAAAACCAATTTCCCCCAGGATCAATAAAGTATGACAATGACTATGACTCTCTCATCACCTTGTCAAAAATCTCTATCAGGTTGATAAGATGTGGCCTGCCCCTCGCAAAGCTGCGCTGGCCATGGATTTCCAAGTGCTCATATATCCCATCTCTAAAAATTTTCTCCAGCAATTTCCCTACAACTGATGTGAGACTCACTGGTCTATAGTTCCTAGAGTTTTCCCTTGTTCCCTTCTTAAGTAAAAGTACAACATTAGCAATTGCCAGACCTCCAGGACTTCATCTGTGGCTAAAGAGGACATAAAGATACTGGTTAAGGGCCCAGCAATCTTGTCTCCTGCCTCCTTCAATAATCTGGGGTGAATCCATAAGACATAAGATTTTATTGAAGTATACAAAATCATAGATAGGGTGAACTTGAGTAGGATTTTTCCACTGAGTTTGGGTGAGACTAGAACAAGAGGACATAGGTTTAGGGTGAAAAGTGAAATATTTAAGGAGAATCTGAGAGGGAATTTCTTCACTCAGAGGCTAGTGCAAGAGTGTACTGATCTGCCAAATGAAGTGTTAGATGTGGGTTAATTTATAATATCTAAGAGAAGTGTGTTAGGTACATAGATGAGGAGTATGGACGGTGATGATCTGGGTACAGGTAGATGGGACTAGCAGCAGATCAGCTCAGCGTGGACTAGATGGGCTGAAGGGCCTACTTCTGTGCCATAGTATTCTATGGCCCTATGACTCATCATCGTAGTTTCAATGGAGCTTTAAAGTCCGAATTAACCAGCATTACGAAACAATCACCTGTCTCCAGTCATTCTCTTTTGGTTCTTAATAATCAAATAATGGGCCTGGATAGTGCAAAATTTAAAGCAGTGCGTGAGAGAAGGCATCATTGTGAGGTGGGAGTGTTTGCAAAGAACAAGCCTCATCAGGAGTGAGTCTTATTTAAGCCAATAAAAAGAAGAGAAGTGTAAAGGTAGCCGCCATTGCTGGTGTAGGCCAATGTTAGAGTGGGAGACTTTGGCTCAGCTGGTTTGGGCAAGAACAGGCAGATGTTCTAAGTAAGTTTCTAGTAAGTTTTTTTTCTCTTTCTTTGTCTATTAGTACATGGCTAGTGCACAGAGAATGGGTCCAGAGATAGTGGTATGTTCTTTGTGTGAGATGTGGGAACTTTGGGAGACCTTCAGTCTCTCCAATAACTACATCTACACAAAGTGCATCGAGCTGCAGCTCCTTAGAGACCCTGTTAAGGAACTGGAGCTGCAGCTCGATGACCTTTGGTTCATGCGGGAGAATGAGAAGATGATAAATAGGAGCTACACCTAGTAGACAGGAGTCACCCCTAAGTTGCAGGAGACAGGAACCTGGGTGACTGTCAGGAGAGGGGGAAAGGAATAGGCAGCCAGAGCAGAGCACCCTTGTGACCGTTCTCCTCAGTAATAGGTATACTGCTTTGGATACTGTTGCAGAAGCTGCAGTCACCGGGTCTTTGGCACTGAGTCTAGCTCTATGGCTCAGAAAGGAAGTGAGGAGAAGAGGTGTACGGTAGTGACAGAGGATTCCATAGTTAGACGAGTAGGCAGGTGATTCTGTGGACGTAAAAAAGGAACTCAGATGGTAATTTGGCCCCCAGGTGCCAGCGTCAGGGATGTCTCGGATCAGATCCACTGCATTCTAAAGGGGGAGGGTGAGCAGCCGGAAGTTGTAGAACATATTGGTACCGATGACACAGGCAGGAAAAGGGAGGAGGTCCTGAAGAGAGAATTTAGGGAGTTAGGTAGAAAGCTGAAAAGCAGGATCCTCCAGGGTAATAATCTCTGGATTGTTGCCTGTGCCATGTGCCAGTGATGGTAAGAATAGGACGATTTGGCAATTAAATACGTGGCTGACGAATTGGTGGCTAAGGAATTGGGTTTATAATTTCTGGACCATTGGGATCTCTTCTGGGGCAGGTATGACCTGTACAATGAGGACAGGTTACATCTGACCTGAGGGGGACCAATATCCTTGTGGGCAGGTTTGCTAGAGCTGTTGGGGAGGGTTTAAACTAATTTGGCAGGAGGAGAGGAACTGGAGCTGTTGGTATACAAGTAGAAACTGTAGTGAGACTGCAAGGAATGACAGGCAGATGATAAGGCGAAATTGTAGTCAGTTGGATGAGTTGAAGTGTAACATGGGGATGAAATTGAAAAGGGTGATGAATACAGGACTGAAAGTGTTATATTTGAATGCACATAGAATCACGAATAAGGTAGATGATCACGTAGTGCAGTTAGAGATTGGCAGGTACGACATTGTGGGCATCACTTAGTCGTGACTGATAGAAGATCATAGTTGGGAGCTTAACATCCAAGGATACACCTTGTATCAAAAGGACAGACGGGTGGGCTGAAGGTGTGGTGTGGCTCTGTTGGTAAAAAGTAAAGTCAAATCCTTCAAAAGAGGTGATGTGTGATCAGAAGATGTAGAATCCTTGTGGGTAGAATTGAAGAACTAAAAGGGTAAAGTACCCTGATGGGATTTATATACAGGCATCCAAGTGGTAGCCAGGATGTGGGCTACAAATTATAACAGGAGATAAAGAAGGCATGTAAAAGGGGCAATGTTATGATAGTCATCGGGGATTTCAATATGCAGGTAGATTTGGAAAATCAGGTTGGTGCTGGATCCCAAGAAAAGGAATTTGCAGAAAGTCTGTGAGATGGCTTTTTAGACCAGCTTGTGGTTGAGCAATTCGGGATTGGATGTTGTGTAATGAACCAGGTTTGATTAGGGAGCTTAAGGTAAACGAACCTGAGAGAACCAGTGATGAAATTTCTGTGGGCCAAGAATAGATTCTGAAAATCAAAATAATCTTTGGCATTTGGCTGGGTCGTTTTCAATATGCTAACAGGTTTAGAAATTAATATATTGCTTAAAAAAAGACAGTGCTAATTAGTTCAGCCATGTCAATCCCTGCTGGAGGATTAGGAAGCAAAACGCTGGTTTGAAGAATTATGAAGCATAGGATAAGAAGATCACAATGAACAGGGAAAATAATGAGCTTAAAGGCAAAAAGCAGAGAGGATTTGTAAATATTTTATTGCGTTTTGGGGATAGTAGGCAATAGTGCTTTGATTATATATTAATGACGTAGATGTGGGTGTGCAGGGTAACATTTCCAAATCTGTAGATGACATAATACTTGGAAGTGTAGTGAACACTGAGAAGATTGATTGCATGAAGACGTAGACAGTTTGGCTGAAAGGACAGAAAAATTACAGGTCAAATCTAATAAAGACAAATGTGACAAGAAACACCTTGGCAGGAGAAGTGAGGGAGAGCAGTATAGCACAAAGACACAGTAACAGGTGCAGTGCACAGAGAAGTGACTTGCTGTACATCTGCATAGGTGGTTGGGATTGTTGAGAAAGTGGTTACCAAAATATAGAGGATCCTGGCATTCATAAAGAAAGGCAAAGATTACAAAAACAGTAAAGTTGGACACACACACACACACACACACACACACACACACACACACACACACACACACACACAAGGAAATCTGCAGATGCTGGAATTTCAAGCAACACACATAAAAGTTGCTGGTGAATGCAGCAGGCCAGGCAGCATCTATAGGAAGAGGTACAGTCGACGTTTCAGGCCGAGACCCTTCGTCAGGACTAACTGAAGGAAGAGTTAGTAAGAGGTTTGAAAGTGGGAGGGGGAGGGGGGAGATCCAAAATGATAGGAGAAGACAGGAGGGGGAGGGATGGAGCCAAGAGCTGGACAGGTGATTGGCAAAAGGGATATGAGAGGATCATAGGACAGGAGGCCCAGGGAGAAGGAGAAGGGGGAGGGGGGTAAAAAACCCAGAGGATGGGCAAGGAGTATAGTCAGAGGGACAGAGGGAGAGAAAGGAGAGTGAGAGAAAGAATGTGTGTATATAAATAAATAACGGATGGGGTATAAGGGGGAGGTGGGGCATTAGCGTAAGTTAGAGAAGTCAATGTTCATGCCATCAGGTTGGAGG
Source organism: Mobula hypostoma (assembly GCF_963921235.1). Classification (NCBI taxonomy): domain Eukaryota; kingdom Metazoa; phylum Chordata; class Chondrichthyes; order Myliobatiformes; family Myliobatidae; genus Mobula; species Mobula hypostoma. Next base: position 131,740,316 of record NC_086102.1, on the reverse strand, counting down.
CTACCCAGACGGAATATAAGGTATTGTTCCTCCAACCTGAGTGTGGCTTCATCTTTACAGTAGATGAGGCCGTGGATAGACATGTCGGAATGGGAATGGAATGTGGAATTAAAATGTGTGGCCACTGGGAGATCCTGCTTTTTCTGGCGGACAGAGCGTAGGTGTTCAGCAAAACAGTCTCCCAGTCTGCGTCGGGTCTCGCCAATATATAGAAGGCCACATCGGGAGCACCAGACGCAGTATATCACCCCAGCCGACTCATGGGAGAAGTGTCACCTCACCTGGAAGGACTGTCTGGGGCCCTGAATGGTGGTAAGGGAGGAAGTGTAAGGGCATGTGTAGCACTTGTTCTGCTTAAAAGGATAAGTGCCAGGAAGGAGATCAGTGGGGAGGGATGGGGGGGAAACGAATGGACAAGGGAATCGTGTAGGGAGCAATCCCTGCGGAAAGCAGGCGGGGGGGGGGGAGAGGGAAAGATGTGCTTAGTGGTGGGATCCCGTTGGAGGTGGCGGAAGTTACGGAGAATAATATGTTGGACCCGGAGGCTGGTGGGGTGGTAGGTGAGGACCAGGGGAACCCTATTCCTAGTGGGGTGGCGGGAGGATGGAGTGAGAGCAGATGCGCGTGAAATGGGGGAGATGCGTTTGAGAGCAGAGTTGATGGTGGAGGAAGGGAAGCCCCTTTCTTTAAAAAAGGAGGACATCTCCCTTGTCCTGTGACTTTATTAACTTTGCCTCCAACTTTCACCCTGCCCTCAAGTTTACCTGGTCCATTCCCGACACCTCCAACCTCCCTCCCCTTTCTAGATCTTTCTGTCTCTATCTCTGGAGACAGCTTATCTACTGATGTCTGCTATAAGTCTACTGACTCTCACATCTATCTGGACTATTCCTCTTCTCACCCTAGCTCTTGCAAAAATGCCATCTCCTTCTCGCAATTCCTCCATCTCCGCTGCATCTGCTCTCAGGATGAGGCTTTTCATTCCAGGACGAGGGAGATGTCCTCCTTTTTTAAAGAAAGGGGCTTCCCTTCCTTCACCGTCAACTCTGCTCTCAAACGCATCTCCCCCATTTCACGCACATCTGCTCTCACTCCATCCTCCTGCCACCCCACTAGGAATAGGGTTCCCCTGGTCCTCACCTACCACCTCACCAGCCTCCGGGTCCAACATATTATTCTCCGTAACTTCCGCCACCTCCAACTGGATCCCATCACTAAGCACATCTTCCGCCCCCCCCCCGCTTTCCGCAGGGATTGCTCCCTACGTGACTCCCTTGTCCATTCGTGCCCCCCCCATCCCTCCCCACTGATCTCCCTCCTGGCACTTATCCTTGTAAGCGGAACAAGTGCTACACATGCCCTTACACTTCCTCCCTTACCACCATTCAGGGCCCCAGACAGTCCTTCCAGGTGAGGTGACACTTCACCTGTGAGTCGGCTGGGGTGATATACTGCATCTGGTGCTCCCGATGTGGCCTTCTATATATTGGCGAGACCCGACACAGACTGGGAGACCGTTTTGCTGAACACCTATGCTCTGTCCACCAGAGAAAGCAGGATCTCCCAGGGCCACACATCTTAATTCCACATCCCATTCCCATTCTGATATGTCTATCCACGGCCTCCTCTACTGTAAAGATGAAGCCACACTCAGGTTGGAGGAACAACACTTTATATTCTGTCTGGGTAGCCTCCAACCTGATGGCATGAACATTGACTTCTCTAACTTCCACTAATCCCCCACCTTCCCCTTGTATCCCATCCGTTATTTATTTATATACACACATTCTTTCTCTCTCTCTCCTTTTTCTCCCTCTGACTATACCCCTTGCCCATCCTCTGGGTTTCCCCCCCCCCTTTTCCTTCTCCCTGGGCCTCCTGTCCCATGATCTTCTCATATCCCTTTTGCCAATCACCTGTCCAGCTCTTGGCTCCATCCCTCCCCCTCCTGTCTTCTCCTATCATTTTGGATCTCCCTCTCCCCCTCCCATATGCAAATCTCTTACTAGCTCTTCTTTCAGTTAGTACTGACGAAGGGTCTTGGCCTGAAACGTCGACTGTACCTCTTCCTAGAGATGCTGCCTGGCCTGCTGTGTTCACCAGCAACTTTGATGTGTGAAACTGGTTATCCTACCTATTTTGATATCCTGGAATTATTTTATTACCTTGTCTTTTCTCTTTAATTTTCTAGGTTTTCTCTCACCAGAACCCTTTTATCTACAGCTCTAATTATCAGATCTACTAGTAACCTGTTAAGACCTATCCCAGCAGAACAGCTTTCCCCCCCGCAATACTGATGTCAGAGCCCCATTGATTGAAATTCAGACCAAAGTCTGAGCCAGATATTTAATTTTCTGATCTTAAAGTGGATGTGGCTCACATAGTAATCCAGAGATTATCCTTGTGGCTGGTTATGATTGTTAGTTTGAACCCTGGCTGCTCATATCCCCCAGCAGGACCTTCTCCTTTTTCTTATTTGTGCCACTGGTGCTCCCATGGATTGTGACAATTGGATCTTTTCCCTGGCAGTCGAGCTGTTCTCTAGCTCCAAGGATACATCAACACTGGTGCCAAGCGAGCAATACAGCCATGGGGTCTTGTGTTTTTTGCTGCAAAGGACAGTACCAATCCCCCTAACTATACTTTCCCCTGTTGTTGCTGCTACATCTCTCTTAACTCCACAACACGAATGCTCCTTGTACCAGGCTGCTGTGGTCAGTTTGCTCATCAACCCTGCAGTCTGCTCGTCTACGCACAGTGTGATTGAAACCTTACGTCGGTTGGACAAGTGCATGGGCTGACACTTTCTACGTCCAGATGCCTACCTCATTCATGCTCACTCATGCCCTCCTGTCACTCCTGACTGACTATTTCTACAGCATTTATTCTGAGGATTGTGACTGCCTCCTGGAACAAAGTGTCTCAGTAACTTAACTCCTTGCTGATGTGGAACTTCCCCAAGCTGCAGATGCATATACAGATCCGGTCGCCAGAGTCTCCAGTGGTTCCCGTCAAGAAAACAGTAAGAATTGGAAGTAAGCTTTCCTTCCCAGGCTGGAGGAGATGCATGCTGCTCTGTCATCTTGCGCTGATATGTCCGCATCAGGATGGCCGACGGATCAGGTTTCACCTTCCCTCGAAGGTCAGGTGGAGGCCATTCAAACTCTATTCTTCAGAAACTCAAGCTTATTCTCAACAGAACACTGTTGTCACCTGGTGCAGGCATGAAATTAGGGAAATGCCTGGTTACTTTTCAAGAATAGAGAGATGTCCCTCAGGACCTGGTCACTGTCCATACTGCATGAGAAGGTGGAGGAATCCTGGGAAAACATTGCTGCCCTTTGGGAACAAGTTGTTTTATTCCTGTGTTTGGCAAGTGTGTGGAAGCAGATCACAGCGCATGGGAGTCCCATGTCCTTGTGAGGCTGGATCATGCTTCCTCACTCAGGATGTCATTTCTTCTTCCACCATTTGTCCTTTCCTAAACTCCACGCACGACTATCCTTAGCTACAGCCACAGGCAGTGGGATGCTGCAGTCAGAAGTCAGCCCTTCCCAGGAAGGAGTTCACCATCATGGACGCCCGCTCGGGGAGGAGGGCAACTTTCCAGCAACGTGACAGCAACTACATGGGCAACACTGCCCACAAGCATTTCACCATCCAACAAGCTGTAAAGCACTAAGAAAGGGGAAGCATTGATAGGTCTTTTAAAAAATATTTACATCAGCGCAATCTTCTATTTTGATCCACGTTTTCATTTTCAATCTTCTGATCAACGTTCAAGTGTCAAATGCTTATTGTAAATGGAGCGAGTGTGCAGGGTCTTGTACAATGCCAATTTTCAATGCAATGCTGAGCTCCCACTCAGCCTGAACCGAAGGGAGGAGTTCAGAAATAGGCATCGTTCTAGCACCGAAGGGAGTAATGTGACTGGTGTACGCAGAGTGCCAGAGACAGGATTGTAGGAAGACCCATGAGTCTGATGTTCCCATCCAACGTTCTGACTGTGAATACCTGTTCTGTGTGGATGGAATGAGAATATCATGCATAAATTTACCCACAGTGACGATTTTACCATTTCATCACAAAAGGTTCCAGTCTACAACACCAATCAATGACATCGATCCAGCAGTGGATGCAATTATTGGGTTGGCTCGCTCCATCAATCAGTTCTCTCATGGTTAATTTGTATCTTAATTTCATTAATTCCCCCAGGCCATGTTCCTGGATCCCATTGCTTAACAGTCTATAACCTATTCAGTCCTGACATTTTTAAACAATCCTCAGCCTCAGCAGTTTATTTCAGAGAAATTATAAAATAAAGTACTGCTCTTGACTTCACTCCAGAATGGGCAACTTGTTTTATTGTCATGCCTGTTTAGACAGGGCTTCAAACAAACCCCTGCCCTCCTCCCCACCTTTTTGTCCTATTAAATGCTTTAATCACCTTGAACTAGATTGTCCTCGTACCTCTCTATACTTGGGGGTACACAAGCTGAGTCTCTGCAATTTATCCTCAGTTTAAGCTCCTTAGCCTTGGTTTTATTCAAGTGAATCTGCACTGCGGCCTCCAAGGCTCCTCTTGACATAAGATCTGAACACAGTATACTACATGGGCCCTATCCGCCCTTAAAAAAACTATAATGCAGTTTTCTGAAATGCGAGATCCGGTACTTTTTAATAACTGCTAGCATTCCATTAGCTATTTTGATTTTTTTTTTTATCCTTTCAATAGCTGTTAGTATTTTTGAACATCTAATGTCTCTGCTTCTAAGCATTCAGAAAATAATCCTTTTATCTTCATAGTTCATGATCTCATATTTCACTAGACTGAACTCCATCTGCACAACATTGCCCATTCACAATCTTTCAATGTCTTTTTTTTACAATATTCTGCTCTTGAAATCATATTAAACCCCCATTAAGTGTTTCCTTCTGCTGCTTTTATCAATCCAATGAAGATCACAATCTTCAATTGTGATGGTCACAGTACAGCATTATCAGCTTTTCCTTGTGTAATGCTGTGACGTGTCAGTTTCCGCTCATGATTCTATTCTAGATCTCACAGTTGGCAGCATTTAGCCCTATGGCTGCAGTCTTGGCTCTCAGCCATTAAAAGGACAAAACAAAACATAACCCTTCCAGCTACTGGATCGTGAAGCTGCTTAAAGAAGAGATGTGGACATGGTTGGAGAGATATTGCACAATGCACTTGCGTGTCGTGATCTGATCTGTTTTGTTGCATTCCGCGTTGTTCTGCCGAGCATTGTGGGCATGCTCTGTTAGCACTGGAATGTGTGGCACATTCTTGTCATGTGTTGGTTGGCGCAAGCCTCACATTTCACCGTATGCTTCAATGTACATGTGGTAATTAAATAACTCTGAATCTGAAGGGCTTGTACAGATCAGTGGAAACATTATTTACGGAAGACAAAGTCAACGTGCAAAGGATGTTTCCCATGGTGGGGGAGTCTAGGACAAGAGGGCACAGCTTCAGGATAGAGGAGTGTCCATTTAAAACACAGATGCAGATAAATTTCTTTAGCCAGGAGGTGGTGAATTTGTGGAATTTGTTGCCGCAGGCAGCTGTGGAGGCCAGGCCCCTGGCTGTATTTAAGGCAGAGCTTGATAGTTTATTGATTGTACACGGAATTAAACATTACAGGGAGAAGGCTGGGGAGTGGGGCTGAGGAGGGGAAAAAATGGATCAGCCATGATGAAATTGCGGAGCAGACTCGATGGGCCAAATGGCCTAATTTCTTGTCTTATGGTCCTATGGTCTAAGGCATTCTTTGAACAAGTGACCTATGGGAGTACTCCAGAGCCATGAACAGGTGCTCCAGCTGGAGATTGTGAGGGAGATCTCAGAAAGAAGTAATATGACATGAGTGTAGTCTGTGAGTATTGTCTATCAAAGTTTACATTCTGAGAAAATCTTAAATTAAACCAAGACATTACACCTGCTCCTGTGGTCTGAACAAGTACTTAAAGACTTCTTTCATTGAATGTGGAGCTTGGGTGACCTCACCACCTCCCCATTCCCCACCCTCCTTCATTCACTAATGTAGCACTGAACAGAAAACTATGAGATGTGGTAACAGACAGAAACGATTCTGAGGCTAGGAAGCTGAGAGTGACCATGGCCTTGACCTTCTCTGGTAAAGCTGTTCAGGTACACGTGTCCGCCTGCATTTGAAGTTACTGATTTCAGTGAGGGTAGAGAATGTAGCTGAAGAACCGGCACTTTAAATAAGAACATAAGAAATAGGAGCAGGAGTAGGCCATCTGGCCTGTCAAGCCTGCTCTGCCATTCGATAAGATCATGGCTGTTCTGACCATGGACTCATCTCTATCTACCCGCCTTTTCCCCATAACTCTTAATTCCCCAACTCTACAAAAATCTATCCAACTTTGTCTTAAGTACATTTACTGAAGTAGCCTCCACTGCTTCATTAGGCAGAGAATTCCATAGATTCATCACTCTTTGGGAAAAGTAGTCCCTCTTCATCTCCATCCTAAATTAACTCCCTCAAATCTTGAGGCCATGGTCCCCTAGTTCTAGTCTCACTTACCAGTGGAAACAACTTTTCTGCCTCTATCTTATCTATCTCTTTCATAATTTTATATGTTTCTATAAGGTCTCTCTTCCTTCTGAATTCCAGTGAGTACAATTCCAGGTGACTCAATCTCTCCTCATAGTCTAATCCCCTCATCTCTGGAATCAACCTGGTGAACCTCCTCTGCACTGCCGCCAAAGCCGGCATATCCTTCCTCAAGTAAGGAGACCAGAACTGCACACAGTACTCCAGGTGCAGCCACACAAGTACCCTATACAGTTGCAGCAAAACCTCCCTACTCTTAAATTCAATTCTTCTAGCAATAAAGGCCAATCTTCCATTTGCCTTCTTGATAGCTTGCTGCACCTGCAAATGAACCGTTTGCAATTCATGCACAAACACTCCCAAGTCCTCTTGCACATGCTGCAATCTTTTACCATTTACATAATAATCTGATCTTCCACTTTTCTTTCCAAGGTGGATGACCTCGCATTTACCAAGATTGTACTCCATCTGCCAGACCCTTGCCCACTCACTTAACCTATCTATATTTCCCTGCAGACTCTCCGTAATCACTCAATTTAGTGTCATCAGCAAACTTAGATATGCTACACTCCATCCTGTCTTCCAGTTTATTAATATATATCATAAACAGCTCACCGCTCACCACTGATCGCCAACCAGAGAAGCACCTATGTATCCCAACTCTCTGCTTTCTATTGGTTAACCAATCCTCTATCCATGCTAATACATCTCCCGAAACCCTATGCATCCTTATCTTATGGATCTCTTTTATGTGGCAGTTTTTCCAACACCTTCTGGAAATCCAAGCAAACAACATCCATCTATTCCCCTCTATCCCCTGCGCTTGTTATATCCTCAAAGAACTCCAGTAAGTTTGTCAAACAGGACCTGCCTTTGCTGAATCCATGCTGCATCTACCTGATGGATCCAGTCCTTTCCAGATGCCTCGCTAGTTCTTCTTTAATGATAGCTTCAAGCATTTTCCCAACTAGAGATGTTAAACTAACTGGCCTATAGTAACCTACCTTTTGCCCACATCCTTTTTTGAACGGTGGCGTGACATTTGCCTTCTTTCAATCTGCTGGGACCTGCCCAGAGTCAAGAGAATTTTGGTAAATTATCACCAAAACCTCAACGATAACCTTTGCCATTTATTTCAGTACCCTGGGATGCATTCCATAAGGGGACTAACACGGCCTTAGTAGTAATAATATTAATTAGGTGTTTGCTAGTAAATAAATAGCCATTTTTCAGATCAGTGCAGTTGAAAATCAATCTGGAGAAAAATTTTGGACATTATTGACATTATGTGTAAAGATCACAATTTGTACTAAAAGAAATGTTTCTAGAAGCCCCAAAAAGTTCACTAGAAGTTTGAAGAGTGAATTTCCTGCCTGGAGCTACAAGGCCTGAAAATGGACATAATTCTGCTCTGAACAGCACTATTTTTTGAAAATATGCAAGTCTCAGCACCTATTTAGACAATTTACTGTCCAACACTGAGCAAATAATCACTCACAGGTACTCACTGATGTCTAGTCTTGTCTCTTCTCTTCTGTACATAATCTATAGAAATTAGAACATAGAAGAGTTTGTTTAATAAACAAGCCAAAAATCACCAGATGTGACGAAACTATCAGCTTTAACCTCAAAAAATGAAATCTACAATGATTTGTACAAATATCACATGGTTACACATCCAACACTACAGTCCAAAGGTTGGTTAATAATTTGTGTGCCTAATGGTTGATTGTCGTTCCGAATGAAGAGGTTTTTCTGGGTATTACAGGAAAGAGGATGAGGAATTCAATAAGTTTCTGTGGATTTCCTGTGTGAAATACTTCCCCTTTCTCTTGAGTAATTGCAGCAAAACCACAAATCCTTCAGAAGCTAGCTTGCGGCACACAGCCAACATTGACAAAGACACTTTCCTTTCAGTTCTATCCAGAATTCACCAGCTTTTGCTGATGGTTCAATGGCATGGCAAGAGGCAGTCCTGAGGGTCTTGTGCAAATGTTCAATCTCCAAACAGCTGATGCAGTAGTTAGGATTTCTAAGTCCTTGGATACAGTCCTGTCCATGATCAAATTCCATTGCTAGAGGTGGTTCAGTTGATAATAACAGAGTTGTGTTATACATGCATACTTTAATTCCTCCCGAATTTCTGATTTATTAGTAGTGTAACCCTAGTGTTGGAATTCTCCCAAAAGGGAAAACATCATATCTACTTCCATGGTATTAAATATCTTCATTAATTTAAAATTCCTCAGTCAGGATAATAGTCAGCCTCCTCTTTTAGTACATTAAGTACCAACTTTTACATTTCCTGATTCCTTTCTCAAGAAATATCACTGAAATTGTTTGTTTATTTATTATTATAGTGAGACTTTCCTGTGTGACTACTGAATTTCTAACATTATCAATAGTGACCACACTTCAGGTGTAATTCATTTACTATAAAATACATAGGGACATTTTTGTCCTTTTCCCCCTCATGTAGTTTGAGATGAATCTTGAGGATTGAAATGAGGAAGGCCCCCAAATGAACAATAAGTGATTTTAAATTAAAATAGCAAAGGCCTTTGGGATTAAATAAGAAAGCCTTGTAAAACAATGATACACCATAACTGGTCACATGACATCATTGTTTTGCTGAACTGATATTGGAGAACCTCACATTAGAATGTTTATACACAAGCAAATACGGACTTCAGCATAAAATACCCAATTTTTTATTGATATCAGTTAAAAATAATGCCTAGAAAAGACTGCCAGAATAAAATTTGATAGTGACTTGCAGCAGATGGGATTTGTCTCACATTAATCCTGTAAATTAACCCTGAGAGTACTGAATGTCCTTTGTAATAATCAAAATACGAACAGGTGCCATATGCCAGAAACATTCTGCAGATTGTCAACTAATATTTTGCGTGGAATATTCAGAGAAATAGTTGGCATGTTTAAATATTTATTAAAGCAATTTGAATTATTCATGGGATTATCTTTTGTAATTCTGTCAAGGATATGATCTACTTTTAGGAGTTGAAGCATTAATTGTGTTTAAATCTTGAATGCATAAATTGTGAACCTCCATGGGGATTCTCCTTATTATCAGTGTTACATTGGCTGGACAGCTGTGAGAACTCCAGACAATAGTGAAAATAGTGCTTATGTCATTACTCCAAGGATTATGTAGCAATTACTTGGTTAGCTTACACCTGAACGCCTGGAGTAGTTCCTGGGCACTGCTCCTCAGAAAAGATTTATTGACCTTGGAGAGGACAAAACGTACCCTCGAGTCTACATCGAGTGATCTGCCTGAAGATTTTGTGATTATAGAATAAATGGAGGGAAATTGATTCCTCATGGGTAAAGTTCAGAAAAAAAGATATAATTCAGTACTTTAAAAATAAAATTTATGACTGATGAAAAGAAACACTTCTTAACAGAAAAGTAGTGATGAATTTGAAACTCAACACCCTAAAAAAGATGTTGGGGTTGGGATAACAGAAAATTTCAGAACAGAGATGGACGTTTTTCTAAAAGGAAAATGGGACCGAGACTGTTGATGTGTTTAAGGTACTGTACCAAATGGCCATGATTAAAACGTAGAGGAAGATAGAGCAACAAGAGACCATTCTGCCTTAGATTCTTTGAAATCATGGCTGCTGTGTGTTCACAGTAGATTTAGTCCGTCTTTCACAGAATGTTTGTAACATCTTAGACTTCAATGATAGTCAGAGCAAGCATTTGCTTTATTTTATAGGGTGGTTTCTATTTTTCAATCATCCACCATGCGCAAAAGATTTTCCGTAACTTCCCCTTCAAAAGCCTCACACAGATTTTAAGGTTCCATCTCGTCCTAGCCACCTCACCTGCATACGAAACCTTAATTATCCAATGAATGTCCTCTGAATTTCCTTTAAATTTCTATAAATCTCAATAAAAAACCACAACAAAATCAACAAAGGTTGCCCTCAAGTATTTCTTAAATCTTTTCCCTCTCACCTTAACCAATGCCCTCGGATTCCTCATATGCCAACTCTCGGAAGAAGATCAAGTGCATTCACCCTGTCTGTGCCCCTCATGATTTTGTATGCCTTAGAAGATCACCACTCACTCTCCAACACTCAAAGGAATAATATCCCAGCCTATCTAACCTCTTATAATTCGATCCCTTAAATCCTGGCAGCATCCTTGAAAATCTTTTCTGCACTCTTTCCTCCCATATGGATCCTTATCAAAGGCTTAACAAAGTTCATATAAACCAGCCTACTGCCATGCCCTCGTTAACTTCCTTGGTCACCTCATCAAAAAACTCAATCAAGTTTGTAAGGCATGACCTCTCATGTACAAAGTCATACTGACAACCCGTCTTTCCAGATGTACATAAACTTTTTCCCCAGAATCCTCTCCAGTAGATTACCTACCTTAGACGTTAGACTTACTAGTTTCACAGTTTCCAGGATTTTCATTGCCGCCCTTCTTAGATAAAAGCACTCCATTCACTACCTCCAGACACTGGCACCTGTGGCTACAGGTGCAAATATCTCAGCCAAGCCTCCCCCTATTTTTTCTCTGGCCTCCCACAGTTTTCTGGGGTAACTTTGGTCAGGCCCTGGCGATTTGTCTGTCTTCATACCTTTAAACACAGTCAGCATATCCTCTATTGTAATGCAGGTTATTCCCGAGGCATCCCCATTTACTTTTCGTAGTTTCTGAGGCCTTCATGTCCTTTTCCATGGTAAAAAAAAAGAGGAGAAATATTCATTAAAAGCTTGCCAATCTCCTGCGGCTCCACACAAAATTCTTTGGTCTTTGAGGGGCTCTGTTCTCTCTCTAGTTGCTCTTTTTCCCTTAATATATTTACAAAATCTCTTTGGATTTTCCTTAACCTTCTCTGGCATTGTTATCTCATGCCCCCTTTTCCCCTCCTGATTGCCTTCTTGAGTACACTCTGCATTCCCTACACTCCTCCGAAGATTTGCTTGGCCCCAGCTGCCTCTATCTGACACGTGGCTCTTTCTTTATCCAGCCTCAGTGTCCCTCGTCATCTAGGGTTTCCTACTCCTACAAACCTCCCCTGAAAGTTAAATTCCAATTTGCTGGATAACTAGGATAACATTCCATTAGACTTTACACTAAACTTAATTATTTTAAATTCCAGAGCACTGTATTTAATGATCCAGCTGCATGAACTACACAAGTCTCCTTGTACACCCAGTTTAACTTTCTAAGAGCCTGTTTTGGTCCAGGCTGGATATCCTAATGTCTACCTGCACGGAAATCAATTTCCACAAATTTGCCTACTCACCTAATGTGACAAGGTCTCTATGTCATTTTGTGCTCCCATATTTTCCTTCCCACTAATTACTGACAAATTTGAGAAACCTCAATAAATGACAATGCTGTGTAATCAAAATTGTTAATTAGTACAGCGAGTGAATGAGCCCTGACACTGAATTTTACAATCACTTCCTTCCAATATAATTGCATATTTATCAGTGCTGCTACCTTCTACCATCACTCTTTACCCAGGACAACAACTTCCTTTGAATTCCATCAGTTTTATTTTATTATCTTATTGCATAACTTATAGAAATTCATACAAACCACATTTCGAAGAAAAGTACTGGTTGATGTGGATAATCAATTTTATTGTATAGCCGTTATACATATCAATGCATTGGACATAGTTCCAGAAGTAGCAATGGTAATCTTTGCAAACTCCAAAACAGATTTTTTTTTCCACAATAATTAGTGTTTTAGATTATTTTGAAGGAAATTGAGATGAGCTGCTGGGTGGGGGGGTGTTTAGGTTAAGTTGTGGCAGATAGTGTTTAATAGTGTCAGGAAGTGTTTCGAGGCATTATGGTAAAATAAATAACATTAGTAATTACACAGTGAATAAACAGAGACCTTATGCCTTTGAAAAATAGTAATTTGTTTCACACAGTATCAAAGGCAACAGTTCAGGTTGAAAAAAAGATAAAAGAAAGTAATAGCATTCAATCATAGTGTACCCTCTGCATTTTTAGAGTTTTATCACTTAGCGGATAGTTCTGAAGTTCTAAGGTGACTACAATGAAGATCCACCAGAGAACTGCCTATCATGAAGAAATCCACAATGAAGACTTGAGAAATTGTGGTTTTTTCATTTACATCACACATATTGAGAAAAAATGAAAGGATAGGGCAGAGAAGGAAACTATTTACAGTCACTGGAGATGATGAAATAATTGCCCACAGACACACAAGTCTGCAGGATTCACTTCAAAAGTGCGTATTTGAAAATAGCTAAATAAGATGCTTTAAGTAAAATACTGGAGTAGTCATGTGATATTAACTGAGGCCTCAAGTGTAGTAATTGAGCGCTCCTAATTTTGGACATCAGTCTTTCACGTGATGCATAGTTTCTCTCTGCTTTTTTATAACTTATTTTTCATAGTTTGTTGTTTCATGTTTCCTTTCAACATGCGGTAGAAGGAAATCTTTTGGCCCATTGGGTTTACACCAATCCTATCAATTTCACTCCTCCACTTACTTTCCCGTCAGCTATTCTCTCTTACAACTTCTTGTGGCATTGTCCACTTATGCTTCAGATGGTAATATAGACATCATAACCAAACTCAATGTCCGCAACAGTGTACTTCTAGCAGGAGTACAAATCATAGGCCATAAAATCAGTAAATCTCATACACCAGCTAACTCACTGTGGGGACCTCTTCAGGATCATAAGACCATAAGGCATAGGAGCAGAATTAGGCCATTCAGCCCATCAAGTCTTCTCTGCCATTCCATCATGGCTGATTTATTATTCTCCCTAAACTCCTTTCTCCTGCCTTCTCCCCATAACCTTTAATGCCATGACTAATCAAGAACTTATCAACCTCTGCTTTAAATACGCTCAATGACTTGGCCTCCACAGCCATCCAAGGCAATGAATTCCACAGATTCACCACCATCTGGCTAAAGAAATTCCGCCTCATTTCTGTTCTAAATGGATGTCCCTCTATTCTGAAGCTGTGGCCTTTGGTCCTAGACTCACCAACTTTAGGAAACATCCGCTCCATATCCACTCTATCTAGGTCGTTCAATATTCAATAGGTTTCAGTGAGATCCCCCCTCCCATATTCTTCTAAACTCCAGCGAGTACAGGCCCAGAGCCTTCAAATGCTCCTCATATGTTAACCCTTTAATTCCTAGAATCGTTCTCATGAACTTCCTCTGGAACCTCTCCAATGCCCGCATATCTTTTCATAGATAAGGACCTCAGAACTGCTCACAATACTCCAAGTGCGGTCTGACCAATGCTTCAGCATTACACCCTTGTTCCTATATTCTAGTCCTCTCAAAATGAACGCTGACATTTTCATAGCCTGCCTTATCACCGACTCACCCTGCAAGTTAACCTTTAGAGAATCCTACACCAAGTCCCTTTATGTCCTATGCTTTTTTTGAATTTTCTTTCCATTTACAAAATAGTCTATGCCTTTATTCCTTCTGCCAAAGTGCATGACCATACAATTCTCTGCACTATTTTCCATCTACCACTTCTTTGCCCATTCTCCCAATCTGTCTAACTCCCTCTGCGTACATTCTGCTTCCTCAACACTACCTGCCCCTCTGTCTATCTTCATATCATCTGTAAACTGACCACAAAACCATAAATTCCCTCACCTAAATCAATGTCATGAAAAGAAGCAGACGGAATACCAACCCCTGCAGAGCACCACTAGTCACCAGCACCCGCACCCGAATATGCTCCCTTTATTCCCACTCTTTGCCTGCTGCCAGTCAGCCAATCCTCTATCCATGTTGGTATCTCTCCTGTATACCATGGGCTCATATCTTTTTAAGCAGCCTCACGTGTGGTGCCTTATCAAAGGCCTTCTGAAAGTCCAAGTAAACAACATCCACTGACTGTCCTTTGTCTATCCTGCCTGTTATTTCCTCAAATAATTCCAACAGATTAATCAGATGACATTTTCTCTTAAGGAAAGCATGCTAACTTTGGCCTATTTTGTCATGTGCCCTCAAGTATTGGCACGGACTGGAAGGGCCGAGATAGCCTGTTTCCGTGCTGTAGTTGTTATATGGTTATCCCGAAACCTCATCCTTAACAATGGACTCCAACATCTTCCCAACCACCAAAGTCAGGCTAAATGGCCTCCCTCCCTTCTTAAAGAGTGGGGTGACATTTGCAATTTTCCAGTCCTCTGGAACCATTCCAGAATCTAGTGATTCTTGAAAGATCATTACTATTGCCTCCACGTTCTCTTCAGCTGCCTCTTTCAGAGCCCTGGGGTGTATTCCATCAGGTCCAGGTGACTTGTCTACCTTCAGGCCTCTCAACTTCCCACGCACCTTCTCCTTAGTAATAGCTCACTTCTGCCCCCTGACACTCTCGAATTTCTGGCATACTGCTGGTGCCTTCCACAGCGAAGACTGATGCAAAATACTTATTAAATACTTCTGCCATTTCTCCCTCTCCAGATTTATTTTCCAGCAGTCCAATATCCACCTTTGCCTCTCTTTTACTCTTGATATATCGGAAAAAAAATGTTGGTTTCCTCTTTTGTTGGCTAGTTTAATTTCATATTTCATCTTTTCTCTCCTTAGGATTTTTAGTTGTCTTCTGTTGGTATTTAAAAGCTTCCCAGTCCTCTAACTTCCCACTCATTTTTGCTCTGCTCTATGGTTTCTCTTTTGCTCTAATGCTGTCTTTCACTTCCCTTGTCAGCCATGGTTGCCTCATCCTCCCTCTTTGGCATGTACCTCTTCCTCAGTGACTCAGTAACTCACCACATCCCTTTTCTTACTCGTTTGATCTTTCAAAAGAATGAAAAACAACTCTGAGCAAAATACGCTTTTCCCCTATTCTGAAATGATGCTGATATGAAATTATTTTTAGCTGTATCACACTTTCTGGTATATGCAGGTTCACAGTATAATTCTGTTTACATATTGGCCATGTATGATAAACTCAGTCACCAAGATCGGTTTTGAAATGCAAAGAAATGCAGGCAAATATGGAAGAGAAATCTTCTGAAGTTGGGATTAAGATATTTGGTGAGGCCAATGAAAAGGATCCTTTGCTCTGCATCTTGCTCCCTTTAATTCATCTTTCATAGAGTGATTTAAGGTGAACTAAACATTTCATTTGACCTGATCCAAGAATATCTGATGCACTCACTGGGCACTGAAACTCAGAAAGTGTTTCATTCCCCACCTCTGACATCTTTAAAGCACAGTAAAGTTTTCCAAAAAAAATATACAGGCCAGACTTAAAGCAGTGCGGTGCTAACTAATTCCAGATGAACTGAATGAGCATTTCAGCCACATTTCTGTCAAAGGTATGAGCTAGCATACTTATCCGGAAAGAAAGCCAGGTGCTGGAGCCCCAGAGAGAGAAAATGACAGGGATCTCGACAGAAGATAGAGGAAGACAACTAGTGGTAGGAGTGGGGAGATATAAAAATAAATGGTAGAGATCTAGAAAATTCCAAATCCAAGCAGCAGGTTTATTCTCAATCAATCTGTGATTGGAAATTGAGTTATGTTATCACATTACGTCCCTTTATACCATCAAAATTTGATCTTGTGAGATTTTTGTCATGAAGAAGCTTATTTATGCTTCAAATCCTCTTAATATTTCTGCTACCTCTCTGCTTCTTTTGCATTTACTCATTCTGTCCATCCATCTCTTATGAACTGACCTTGGATGAGAGCAATAAATAGCAACAAAAAAGCCTGAAACCTTGCAGTTGGGGCTAGATTACTCATGCCTTACTCTTTTGATGTGTCACTATGAGATAAGTGTACAAGAAATTAACCCTGCCATTTCCCCTTCTGTTCATTCGGTTATTTGTTTCCAAGCTGGGTATTTTCGAAATAGTATTTCATCTCAATTTTAAAAAATTATTTTTTCACAGAATATGAACATCACATGAAATGACAGTATTTACTATCATTCATGAGTAACTCTAAACTGAGGAAGAAGTAAAGAGTCAACCATTTGATCGGCTTAGCTCAAATATAGCCCAGACCAAGTAAGGGCAAAGGAGAAAACAGAAAATTCTAGAAATATTCAGCCAGTCAGGCAGCATCTGTGGGATGAGAAATGGGGGTCAGCATTTCAGGACAGAACTGAAAAGGAGGTAAAAGTAACTTGCAATGGTTTGTTCGTTGATTATTATTGTCACATGTGCACTGAAAGAAGTTGTTTTACATGCCACCCATAAAGATCATTTCATCGCCTCAGTACTTGGAGGTAGTATCAGGGAAAAGTAGACACGGAATGCAGAATACAGTGAAACACACCAGTTCCATCGGCTGCGTAAGTCGAGGGAAGACAATCTCCGGCCCCACCAAACGTGGGAGATGGAAGCGCAAGCTCCCGTTTGTGTGGATGCTGCATAATTCATTATCCTGTTACAAATAAGGACCACAAAATAACAAACCATGCACCGCATGCAATTAAATGATTTAGCTTTATAATTCTTAATTTGATTACAGGGTTAGTAAAGAAAAAGCAAAAAAAAAGGGTCCATTTTA
Source organism: Mobula hypostoma (assembly GCF_963921235.1). Classification (NCBI taxonomy): domain Eukaryota; kingdom Metazoa; phylum Chordata; class Chondrichthyes; order Myliobatiformes; family Myliobatidae; genus Mobula; species Mobula hypostoma. The sequence goes on along the minus strand of NC_086102.1, from coordinate 131,723,178 downwards.
ATGAGACAATCTAGTGTGTACAAGTTGGAGCTCATGGTTTCCCCTTCGCCAATCCTCCTTCAATCTCCCTGGGCTTCATTGAATCACGGTCCCGCTCCGGGTCAAGTCCTACGACCTCTTCACTCCAGCATCTTCTCCCGTTCATCTCCCACCGAACAAAAGACCCAGCTCACCCTGGTGTCAGGCACACAACACGAGAAACACACTCCTTTCATTGGATGGCTCATATGCCGAAGCACCCGTTATCTACAACCATAACCCAAACACTGCTTCTACAGAAAGACCATCAAGTGGTTCTTTTCCAGCAATCTGGTAGCTTCATGATTACTATAGCTATCTTCAGGTTTGTACTGCAGACTTACTTAATTATAAGATTTGATATAATTAGTTCTATGAGACGCTGGTGAGGCCTCATTTGGAGTACTGTGTGTGATCGTGTCATCTACCTACAGGAAAGATAGCATTAAGATTGAAAGAGTATAGAAAAAAAATTTACAAGGATGTTGGCAGGATTTGAGGACCTGAGTTATAGGGAAAGGTTGAATAGTTTAAGGCTTTATTCCCTGGAACACAGGAGAATGAGGGGAGATTTGAATGAAATATACACAATTATATGGGATGAATGCAAGCAGGCTTTTTTCACTGAGGCTGAGTGAGACTAGATCTAGAGGTCACAGGTTAGGGGTGAAAGGTGAAACATTTAAGGGAAGCATGAGGGGGAGCTTCTTCATGAAGAGGGTAGTGAGAGTGTGGAACGAGCTGAAAGTGGAAGTGATGGGTGCGGGTTTGATTTCAATACTCAAGAGAAATTTGGATAAGTAAATGGATGGGAGGGTTATGGAGGACTATGGTCCAGATGCCGGTCGATGGGACTAGGCAGAATAATAGAACACGAAACACTACAGTGCAGTACAGGCCCTGCAGCCCACAATGTTTTGCTAAACTTTTAACCTACTCCAAAATCAATCTACCCATCCTTCTTTCATAGCCCTCCATTATTCTATCATCCACATGCCTAGCTAAGAGCTTCTTTAATGCCCCTAATGTATCTGCCTTCACCACCACCACTGGCAGGATGCTCAATGCACCAATCTCTGGATAAAGAACTTATCTCCGACATCTTCCAATCACCTTAAAATTATACCTTCTTATATTAGCCATTTCCACTATCTACTCAATCTATTCCTCTTTTCATTTTGTACACCTCCATCAAGTCATCTCTCATCTTCCTTTGGTCCAAAGAGAAAAGCTCTAGTTTAGCACAGATTAGATAAGTTGATAAGCCTGTTTCTGTGCTGTAGTGTTCCATGACTCTAAGATTTTTAATCCCCAATTACCAGGTTGGATCTCTAACTCTTGTGGAATCATGCATTCATAGTTTACAAATACAATTCTAACATTTGCAGTTTTCAGAGCTGGAAAATCAGAAACAGTGTGAAGAGGTTAATGATCTAGATCTTGTAACTAAGCTTAGTTTGTAAAAATAAAAAATGACACTGCCATACAGGCTACAGTACAGGCAGAGGTTACAGGCTATTGATCCATGTTTTAATTTGTCTGTAATTATCTGATTTGGCCAATTGGTAGCAATGGTAAGGAGGGTGAAGATTCCAGTCTCACTTCAAAGATTTAAGTTCAAAATCTAGGTGAACACACTGTGTGGTATGATGAAGTATCATCATTTGGTGCCCCCATCTGCTCTCAAAGATGAATGTGAACTTCCACAGATACTTCCAGGCAGCTTCAGTCATATTTCACAGTTTCCTGCCCACTGTTTCATTAAAAGTGTTTCAGAAGCCCATTACACTGAAAGGAATCATTGCACCTTTTTCAACATTAGTAGAGAGCTTGGCTGCTTTCCCAAGTGTACAGAGCTTCAGGGACTGCACTCAAGCACATTTATAACCCGCAGCCCTTCAGCAGTTGATCACAAGAATGTGATAAATGCCATCTTCCCAGCAAGCTCCCACAACAACTTCATTTGAAGTCAGTCGATCATGCCACCATTAGTTAAGAAGGCAAACCTTCTGCATTGCTACTTCATACACAAGTATTTTTTTTTTGCCATGATTCCTCACACCAATAAGGACGCCAGAGTATGAAACAGAGCAAAGATACAATGAGAGCCATCCTGTATCATGCAACGGAGTGAAGAATTCCCCAGGTTGAGATGAGATTTTTGCTCACTTTATCAGCCAGTGGGTGCTTTACAGTGCTCACCCAATAGGATCTCCTGTACTAATAAGGTCTGCTGATGCTGCATAACTGCTTTGAATTGAGCAGAGTCCTAGCCAGGGAATACGTTAGAGGAAAAGGAAGACCCATTAGAAAATAGAGTGATGAGCCTGAGTAGGAGGGTCTGTCCGCATCCAGCTGATTCAGAGGAGAAGAACAAGCCTTCTTTGGGAGAGCTGCTGGAGACTGCTGATTTTCTCAGTTCACAGCGTAACCAAAGCAGAAAATTGCTGAGTATCTTCCTAACACCAACCCAAACAAAGTTATTATATGTCTTGTTTTTCAAGACCTCTGGAAGTCCTTTCTCAGCTAAAATTAACCACATTTTTGAAATGAAGCTATTAAATGCTAGTCTTCTGACATAATGAACAAGATGCTAGCACCAACATTGATATTAATATTTACACAATGTAAGGTCATTGATCTGAAAAGTTAATTCTGTTTCCATCTCCTTGGCTGCTACATGGTGTTCTGAATGTTTCCAGAACTTGTGGTTTATGGCTCTGTTTTCCAGTATCTATAGCTCTTCAACTTTCAATTAAAGCTTGTCTTATTATCACACACCTTGCTGTTTCAGTAACATTGCCTTGTAGAACACTATCAAATTTCATCTCCACTTTTACATTTCTCTGTGAACAACACCACCTGCCATACTCACACCTCGTGCCTCATCATCCCATCTGTGCTGTGGCTGCATAATTCCTGCCTGCATGGTCGCATGCATTGTTGCATGAGGCACAGCAGGCCGCAAGATGTGGGCAGTGGGAAGTAAGACTTTGCCCATAGAGCACCCTTACAACATACTGACACAGGACATTTGAAAAAAGTTTAATTAAAATAACTTACTGAAACAAAAAATTAGAACCTTTAACTTTATATACAAGCACATGTATTGCTGTTTAAAATCTAAACATTTATCACAATCAGAATAAAAAAAAACTTTTCCACAACTTTTTTCAGTGGCATTATTCAACCGAATGGGAACCTGCAACATGTGCCAGGTGGGGGCCAGAGACAATGTGCAACAGCAATTTAGTAAACACCCCCGGATTTAATGGTGAGTGTAAGGGCAGCATATGAAGCCAGACGTGTATACATCTTCCCTCAAAAGCATGCCATGCTCATTGTCTGCTGTGCCCCGGTGCAGAAATTGGAACCATTCTGCTCTAAGGACTACTGTAAGCCCGTGGCTCTGATGGGCTCACTGTCAGTATGTGACAGTACATCTTGACTCAAAGCAATCAGTCATAAAATCTTCAGTTGCTTCTATAAACTCTCAGGTACGGCACTAACATCTTTCTTGTAAAATGCTTACAATATTGCATCATAAACCAACATAGTGCCAAAACCACTACAAATGCCATGTAGCTAACTATAACCCATAGACTATAAGACATAGGAGCAGAATTAGGCCATTCAATCATGGCTGCTTTTTTTTCTCAACTTTATTCTCTCATCTTCTCCCCATAACCCTTAATCCCTTTACCAATCAAGAACCTATGAATCTCTATCTTAAATTCACCCAAAGACATGGCCTCCACAGCCCTCTGTGGCAATGATTTATCATCCTCAGAGATTCTCCTCCCCTCAGTTTTAAAGGGATGTCCCTCTATTCTGAGTCTGTGCACACAGATCTTATATTCTCCTATGAATAGAAACATCACAAGACCATAAAGCCATAAAAGATACTGCAGGAGCAGATTTCGGCACATCAAGTCTGCTCCGCCAGTTCATCATGGCTAATCCATTTTCTCTCTCAACCTCATTCTCATGCCTTCTCCCTGTAACCTCTCATGCCCTGACTAATTAAGAACATATGAACCTCCACCTTAAATACACCTAATGACTTGGCCTCCATAGATGGCTGTGGCAATGAATTCCACAGATTCACCATCCTCTGGTTGAAGAAATTCCTCCTCAACTCCATTCTAAATAGATGTCCCTCTATTCTGAGGCTGTGACCTCTGGTCTTAGACTCCCCTGCTATAGGAGACATCTTCTCCAAATCCGCTCTATCTTAGCCCCTCAACATTCAACAGGTTTCAATATAATCCCTCTTCATTCTTCTAATTTCCAATGAGTACAGGCTCAGAGCCATCAAACACTCCTCACATGATAATCCCTTCATTCCGAAATAATTCTCGTGAATCTCCTCTGAACCCTCTCCAATGTCGGCACATCCTTTCTGAGATAAGGGGCCCAAAACTGCTCTCAATATTCCAAGAAAGGTCTCACCAGTACCTCATACAGCCTCAGCATTACATCCTTACTTTAATATTCTAGTCCTCTCGAAATGAATGCTAACATTGCATTTGCCTTCCTCACCACTGACTCAACCTGCAAGTTAACCTTTAGAGAATCCTGCACAAGGATTCCCAAGTCCCTTTGCACCTCGAATTTTTGAATTTTCTGCCTGTTAATTCCTTCAACCAAAGTGCATGACCATACACTTCCCAACTGTATTTCATCTGGCACTTCTTTGGCTATTCTCCTACTCTGTCTGAGTCCTTTTGCAGCCTGCCTGCTTCCTCAACACTACCTGCTCCTCTAATTTGTAATGACCATTGTGTGCAAAAATCTTGTGCTGTGCAATTTTTCGACCAGTGACAACAACATGTGCACACTGAATAATTTCTTCAATAAAAACAGTATAAATAAGCCAGTTCTAAGATCTGCAGACAAACCATCAGAAACTTCATGTTGTCAACACCATCTGTATCAGAAACCAGAGAAAGAAGTGTGATTGTGTATAATCATGAAACATACTTAACATGCCAATGAGGTAGAGGATGACAACATTTTGTGCACAGCTCAAATTCCTTTGTGTGCTAGTAGCAAAAGATATGTGCACTAACACACATGCACACCTTAGAGTGAATATTGCTGCCCCTCCACCTATCTTCGTGTTGTCTACAAATTTGTCCACGAAGTCATCAATTCCATCATCTAAATCATTGACATATAATGTAAAAAGAAGTAGTACCAACACTGATCCCTGAAGAACACTACTAGTAACTGGCAGCCAATCAGAAAAGGCTCCCTTTATTTCCACTCTTTACCTTCTGGCAATCAGCCAATCCTCTATCCCTGCTAGTATCTTTCCTGCAATCTCTTCAGCTACCTCTTTCAGAACTCTGTTTTGGTCCAGTTTTTCTACCTTCAGATCTTTCAGCTTCCCAAGCAACTTCTCCCTATTAAAAACAATTGCACTCACTTCTGCCCCGACCTTCTCGAATGTCTGGCATACTGCTTGTTTCTTCCACAGTGAAGATCAATGCAAAATACTTATTTAGTTCATACGCCATCTGCTTGTCCTCCATTTCTACTACTCCAGTGTCATTCTCCAGTGGTCCGATATCTATTCTCACCTCTCTTTTACTCTTCACATATCTGGAAAAAACAGTTGGTATCCTCTCTGATATTACTGGCTAGCTTAACTTCATATTTCATCTTTTCCCTCCTTATGACATTTTAGTTGCCTTCTGTTCATTTTTAAAAGCTTCCTAATCCTCTAAATTCCCACTAATTTTTGCTCTATTGTATGTCCTCTATTTTGATTTTATGTTGTTAGTGACTTTACTGTTGTCCACAGTTACATCATCTTGCCTTTAGAATACTATTTCTTCTTTGGGATGTACTTATTCTGTGCCTTCCAAATTTTTCCCAGAAGCTCCAGCCATTGTTGTTTGCCATCATCCCTGCGAGTGTCCCCTTCCATTCAAATTAGGACAGATTCTCTTTCATACCTCTATAATTCCCTTTGCTCCATTGTAATACTGATACTTCTGACTTTAAAATTTCCTTCTCAAATTTCAGGTTGAATTCTATCATATTATGATCACTGTCTCCTTAAGGTTCCTTTGCATTAAGCTCCCTAATCAAATCCAGTTCATTACACAACACCCAACCCGCAACTGCCTTTTCCCTAGTGGGCTCTAAAAAGCTATCTACAAATTTTCTGTCTTGAGCTCCAGTACCAACTTGATTATCTCAATTTACCTGCATATTGAAATCCTCCATGACTATCATAACATTGCCCTTTTGGCATGCATTTTCTTTCTCCTGTTGTAATTTGTAGCCCACATCCTGACTTCTGCTCAGAGGCCTGTATATATCTCCCATCAGGGAGTTTTTATCTTTGCAGTTTCCTAACACTACCTACAAGGATTCTACTTCTTCTGGATCTATGTCATCTCCTTCTAAGGATTTAATTTCATATTTTACCAAAAGAGCCACACCATCCCTCTGCCGATCTGCCTGTCCTTACAATACAATGTGTATCTTTGAATGTTAAGCTCCCAACTATGATCTTCTTTCAGCCACGATTCAGTGATGCCCACAACATCATACCGAATAATCTGTAACTGCGCTACAAGGTTATCTACCTCATTCTGTTTCATCATCATCATCAGGTGCCATGCTCAGTTTGAGCTTTGACTGCCATGGCCCACACACTCCTGTTTCGGGTCAAGTGGATCAATTCATTGGTATTCATTTCCAGTTCTCTGGCTGCTGTCTCCATCATCATTTGTCTTTGTCTTCCTCTTGCTTTCTTCCCTTCAATCTTTCCCGTAATTACCGTGCATTCTAACTCCTCTTTCCTAATCACATGTCCAATGAAGTTACGGTGCCTTTTCATGATCTCATACATTATTTCTCTTTTTGTGCTTGCTCTGTTTATGACATCGTTAGATATTCGTTTCGTCCATGATATTCTTTGCATCCTCCTCAAAAACCACATCTCTGCTGTATATTACCGAGTGCATTCAAATATAACACCTCCAGTTTTGTATTTGTCACACTTTTTGAGTTTGTCCCAACGTTACACTTCAACTCATGCCACTGACTGTAATTTTGCCCTATCATCTGCCTGACATTCCTGACTGTATCGCTACACACTGCATCTGATTGTATAACAACTGTCCCATCCTCAGTCCTATCATTCTGGTTCCCTTCCTCCTGCAAAGTTGGTTTAAACCCTCCCGACAGCTCCAGTAAACCTGCCTGCAAGGATATTGGGATCCAGTTCCTTAACACATTCTCTCAGGAGCTGAAGCTTGTTGCACCTGGTGCAGAGTTGATTATCTGGGAGTCTGGAGGACTCCCAGAATTCTCACATCCCACACAAAGAACACAACACAAGCCCTGAGGCCATTTTCACTGCATTAACTATGCACTAACAGATGCACAATGGAGAAGAAACATATCTTGCCCAAACCTGTTCTTGCCGAAGCCTGCTGAGCCAAAACCTCCCTACTCTAATATTGGTCCACTCAAACAATGGCCACTCTGCCTAGCCCTACCTTATTTTTATTAGCCCTTGCTAATCAGAATCAGAATCAGAATCCTTTGTTATCGCCAAGTATCTGGACACATACAGGGAATTTGATGCCGGTTTCCCTGAGCTCTCGCTGTACAGAATCAAAAAGCAAACAAAACAATAGTGCAAATAATGGTGAACTATATACAATGAGGTATACCTGTGTATGTACAGGTGGACTTGGTTTATAATAGACTAAAATTCAAGTGTTCATAAGACTGATGGCATACGGAAAGAAACTGTTCTTGTACCTATTTGTCCTGGCATACAGTGATCTAAAGCGCCTACCAGAAGGAAGCAGTTGGAACAGGTGATGTCCAGGGTGTGATGGGTCTACAATGATGCTGCTTGCTCGCTTCCTGACTCTAGATGCATATAAGTCCTGGATCGAGGGCAGCTTCACACCAATAATCCTTCCCGCAGCCCTGACGATTCTTTGGAGTCTATTCTTGTCTTGTTTGGTAGCTGATCCAAACCAGACAGTGATTCATTTGTACTGCCAGAAAAAGCTGAAAGCCTGCAGATGCTCACTTTTAAAATTCTTACCCTGACCCTTGTGAAGACTTCTCTCTCAATTTGATTGGGCAGCGGGCAAAAAGCTGAATACCCATGAATAATCTCTACATCCACAAAAAAAGTAAACTAATGGAAGAATTCAACATGTCAAGCAGCATCTGCAGAGGGAAATGGTCAGCTGACATTTTGAGGCCCTTCAACTGGGCTTTCACAGGAAATCAGTTACTGTGCCTTGAGCACAAGGCTGCAACCTTTATCTTGGTTGGGAGTCATTTTATTGGAACCAGAAGATTTCTAGGTCCATGACCATGCAAGTATATCAATTTCTAGCAAGAAGTAAAGTTACTTCTCCAATTAGTATTTCTTTATCAAGGACAAAGTAAATGAGGTCATGGAATACCTTTCTCCAGAGGGTTCAGGTTTAGACTGATTCTCTCCTACTAGGGATGTCCATCGCCCCTAAAATTATATTTTTATTTCAGTTGTCTCCTGGTATCCCTGAGTATAAATCAATTCCCACCAACTTTCAAATTCATCCACCAGGATATTCATTTAGGTCTAGAAAACTATGCATTTGAATAGTTTGAATAGGAAGCAAAAGGTTCTAGAATGACTTTCAACAGTGGTAACATTTAGTGGTCAGATTCTCTGGCTTAACATGAATTAGCACAGGATCAGTTCTTGGGATATTTTCAAACGGTCAGTCAAACGCAATAGTAGGAATAATACAAATAAATATATAAGTATCTGATATAAAATGGTCACTAGCTGAGGAACAAAATGGATTCTAGCTGCAACATTAAATGGATGTTGGCTCTGTACAAAGTAGAAATTAACAGCTGGAACTTAAAAACAAATATTTTTTAAAAACTGGCTGAAAATACATTAGGAGATTTTATCTGTATCAGACCAGAAGGAGCAAGGAAATATCCTCATCAACAAAGGAAATTAAACATTGTGATCCATTAAATATGAAAAGACGACTTCCAAAAGGATCAGCAAACAAAAAGATCTCAGTGCCTTAGCCTATCATGAAAATAATACAGAAAAAACGGATTTCAATACAACTCCCTTTTTCTGTTTCTTTTATTTCAATAGGGAGCCAAAGAGGAACAGATATGGGAAAATGGCTTGTTGCCAATGTTAGGACAAGCCACAAGAAAAAGAATATCTGCCAGATAGGGTTTGATTCTGTTCTGTATCATTCAGCTGTGTGGTGCCTATCCATTACTTGTGATTATTCAGGGCAAAGGCTGATGCGAAGCCAGCTGCGTGCTCCAGTGATTTGTAATGTTGGAATGCTGATGATGCATTTAGATCGGGCTGTTGATCTGTTGGACTTGCACAAATAAGCTGCTTGCCTTTGTCCTTGCTCTCTCCCTCTGGGGAATTTACCTTTCAGCACCCTCAGAAATTGAGTGACAAAGAATAAAACATGAATCCAATTCTGCTGAAGGACGAAAGACAAAATGGCTTTGAAGATAATGATGTTACAGATTAGCCAGTTTGCTCAGCAGCATAATTTGATAGAGAAGCTTTCTCACATTCCATAAAGGCCATAATTCTACATTATCATGAAGGCATTTGGAATTTCTTGATT